>NC_041392.1:738843255-738850855 GCF_002162155.2 Triticum dicoccoides | reverse complement strand
ACGACGACCCACCGCAACCCTCCCCTGCTCCACCGCCATCGACGAGCACCCGGCCCCCGCACCCTCCCTCGTTCCACCGCCGCCAACGGGCACCCCCCGCACCCTCCCCCGCTCCATCGCCGTCGCCGATGATATTTTCAAGTAACAAATTTGAACATATTTTTTAAAAAATTATTGCTGTTTTTATAAAAAAAAATATTACTGTTATGATTTAAACAAGTTTGAACATATTTAAACACAAATAAATATAAAAAATAGCATTTAAAATGCATAAAAAATATTAGGGAGCCTGGGAATCGAACCTAGGACCTCCTAGTGTGTGTGCTGCGTGCTGACCAGTCGAGCTAGTGGGTGGGTTCTATTGTAGATAGGGTTAGGTTGTAGATAGGGCTAGTGTGGGCTAGATTAAAACAAAATTCTAATGGCACACCGAGGGGTGGTGCCCCATTAGAATAGTCGTACTTATGGCGCACGAGGGGGTGGTGCGCCATTAGAAAGCTTCCCCCCACACTAAATCCCCAATCTCTTTAATCTCTCCTCTGCCTCATTGATCTCACCCGCTGCCCCCCGTGTTCGCCGTCCCCCTCGCCGCCCCCCTCGCCTCCTTCGACGTCCCCGAGCCGAGCACCGCCTCCCTCGCCGCCTCCCTCCGCCGCTCCGCTGTTGCCGTCGTTCTCGTCCCCGCCCACCCGCCGCGCCCAGCGGCTGCTCCCACGAGATCACCGCCCTCCCGACTCTGACCCCACCGCTGTCCACAGCGACGAGCTCACCATCGCCCTCCCCCGAGTCCGCCGTCCCCGTGCGGCCCCTGGTCAGTCTCTCTCCCCCTCTCTCCCGCGCCCATCCCCATGCCCCCACGGGGCGGCGCCCTAGGGTTAGGATCAGGAGCTCGCCGCCGCCGCCCCGTCGTGCCGCTGCTGCTGCTTCGTGTCGACGCCGTTCCCGCGCGCTCGTGCGCTGACGCTATTAGAATGTTGGTCTTAGGTTCATAACAGTGTTAGAGCTTCAGACTATGAGGCTTCTCTGATTGTCCTGTTATGGCACTGCTTCTACGAAACTGCCCCTTTTATATTTGGCACCCTCATTGTTACGTCCTGTAGATGCTTTCCTTATCCTGCAGGCTTGTTCATCATTATGTGTCTCTTCAGTGGTTGCTCAGTGGCTAATTCTTTTTGCTCCATTGATGAGCTCTAGGCGCCTTGGCGGTGTTGTCATTGTCTTTGCATATCAATGCTGGCGAAATTGCTTGCCTTAACGTTTAATGTGTTCCTACATAGCTGAATAGGATAAAACTCATATTGTTCAACCGCTGTCCCTTTTACATTTAGTGCACTCATTGTTATGTCCCGGAGATCCTTTCATTACCATATAGGCTTGTACATCATGTGTCTCTTAAATGGTTTCTATAAGCTGGATGTCATTAGTTGTGTCCAAGTTGTGTTAATGGGCTGTTGCTTTGTGATGTAACCACCAAACTCCCAGATTTTGCAGTTTGATTGCTACATTTATCTCAACTTCTAGTTGACATTTCTACTTGATTAGAATTTTACAGGGGACTTATGCTGAAATTTCAGAATCTGATTCTAACTATGATGCTTCTCTAATTATCCTGTTATGCCCTGTCAACGATTTGCTTCCCTCGACGCTGCGAGTTATTAGTTCTCATGCCCCAATGAATTCTCTTCACTATGCTCTAGGCAGTCAACTGTGGTAGATGCTAGAGTATTGTAACTGCATTTCACATGCCAAAGTAAATGTAGCCTATTAGGACAATATGATTATTTTAGAATAGTTAGAGGAGCATCGGTTTATTGCATCAGATGTGATATGTCAGGAGATTTATTCCATGTGTTAATATTTTCTTCCCAACAGTTCTGTTAAGATGAGATCTATCCATTGTCCATAATATATTGCTGAATAATAATATGTGTGGTGTCTTTGACATAAATAATAAATTGGAAGATGCTCAGAGATTTAGGCCAACTGGAACTTTAACAATATTGGTGATGATTACGAGTAGTTCTTATTATCTTCTGTGTTCACGTCTCTAGATTTTATCTCATGTGTTCACATCTGTCTTAATACCTTGCCTTGCCTTGTTCGGTTCTAGTGCATAAAGGTCTATGGTCAATTGATATTTTGTGCTTCCACTACAGAAAGGTCTATGGTATATTTTGTCTGTCCTTTTCAAGTAAAGAAATCTAAATGTTATCTGTATAATACCTTGCCTTGTTTGGTTGTATCGGTTATACTTGTATGTTGTCCAGTAGGTTTGTTAGGTTTGATAGCATAGAAGAAATAGACAGGGTACTCCATATGTTTTATGATCTGTTGTAAGGGTACTAATTGGTCTCTTCTGCTGCTTATCAGAGATGGCGGGAAGCAGCCACCGCCGCTCTGCGACACCGCAGTACGAGTTGGATGCTTCCGAGTTCTTCACTATCATACTTGGGACTTCAGTATCATCCATGACGCAGGTATATAAAACGAGAGATCTCCCCTTCACCCATCTCATTATGATATCTGTTGTTTGCCTACATCACTCATTGTCCCAAACTGCAGAGGCTTCCTGACAGTTTTAAGAACATGCTGATGGGTGAAGATCCGCCAAATAATGTGAAGGTGCGACAGGCCGGCAGCGGGTTTCGCGGGCTGTGGGATGTGGAGTTGGTGATCAAGGAGGGCCACATGTACTTGTCTCGTGGATGCGAGAAGTTCTACCATGCCTACGACCTGCGGATGGGGTACTTCCTTCTCTTCAGGTACGACGACGACGCCACCATGCTCATCGTGAAGGTGTTCAACGCGACTATGTGTCGCATGCGCTACGCTGAAGATTATGATGCCGGTACGTTCTACCTCTTCTTATTCTTCTACATTTGGCTTTGTCTCACATCGATTGTTAACGGTCATTGTTGCATTTGGACAAGTAATGGGAGCAGCAGCAGCGACAATGGCTACAACCAAAGCAGCAACGACCATGGCTGTAGCGAAAGCAGTAGCGATTCTGGCTGTAGCGAAAGCAGCAGCGATTCTGGCAGCAGCATAGACAACAAGAAGGATGATCCGGACTGGAGTGCGGGAGAAGAGGAGCATTGTGGGGATGAGGAGCTGCAGGATGACGATGGGCATCAGGCTGAGGATGACCTAGCGCTGGTGGTGGCTGACCAAGGGCAAGAGATGGTGGTGGCTGACCAAGGGCAAGAGATGGTGGTGGCTGACCATGGGCAAGAGATGGAGGTGGCTGAGGATGACCTAGCGATGGTCGTGCCTGAAGGTGGCCTCGCGATGGTGGTGGTGCCTGACAATGACCACGCACCGGTGGTGGCGCCGGCGATCCCACAGCTGGGCGACATGACCACGCCAATTGAGGTAGAAGACTACATCCCACTGCCTCCACCGCCTCCACCGCCTCGCCGCTCTTGGCGCATCAGGCCGAGGAAGGAGAAGCAGAAGAACAATGCATGAGAACTGAACTTTTTCAGGTATGTCGGATCTCCAATATATATATATATATATATATATATATATATATATATATATATATATATATATATATATATATATATATATATATATACTTAGTTACTATGTTATCTCTAATATGCTTAGTTTCCTATAGGTTAGCTTCATTTTACCTAAGTTGGCTCTAATATGCTAACTTAGAGCTTATATGCTTAGTTTCCTATAGGTTAGCTCCAAAATAACTTATGTTAGCACAAAATGATCAAGTTTACATAATAAGCTTATAGTCTTTTTCTTATTCTTCTTCTTTTCCAAAATGACATAGGTTAGCTTCATTTTACCTAAGTTGGCTCTAATATGCTAACTTAGAGCTTATATGCTTAGTTTCCTATAGGTTAGCTCCAAAATAACTTATGTTAGCACAAAATGATCAAGTTTACATAATAAGCTTATAGTCTTTTTCTTATTCTTCTTCTTTTCCAAAATGACATAGGTTAGCTTCATTTTACCTAAGTTGGCTCTAATATGCTAACTTAGAGCTTATATGCTTAGTTTCCTATAGGTTAGCTCCAAAATAACTTATCTTAGCACAAAATGATCAAGTTTACATAATAAGCTTATAGTCTTCTTCTTATTTCTTTTCCAAAATTCTTCTTATTCTTCTTCTAGTGTTCTTCTTCTTCTAGTATTCTTCTAGTCTTCTTCTTTTTCTTCTTCTAACTTCTTGTTTATCATTTTGCAGATTTGATTTAATTCACGGAAGCTTGCATGGATGGAGTGCTTCTTTTCCATTTGTGTTTTTATTTTGTATCAATGTGAAACTTTTGTGAATTGATGGATAACGGTGTTGGATGAACAATGTGAAACTTTTGTAATATGTAACGATGGAACTATGTGTTGGCTATGTATGTATATATGATGGAACTTGTGTGTTGGCTATGTATGTATATATGATGGAACTTGTGTGTTGGCTATGATTGTTATATGGATGCTTGTTGTATATATATGTGTTGGATATCTCATAGGTGAAATAGTGACATGAGATTAAGAAAAAAAATTAAAAAAATTGTTACTAATGGCGCACTAACGTGTGGTGCGCCATTAGTATAGCAGACACTAGTGGCGCACTGTGGGCAAAACTAATGGCGCACTGCCTGGTGCGCCATTAGTAGGCAAAACTGGTGCGCCATTAGTAGCCCTTTTCCTAGTAGTGTAAACCCTGGTACCTACACAGATGAAGTGCATTCACAATTCAGTAGATGATTGCCAAAGTAAACTCGGCGGAATTAGTTCCTCCAGTTACCATCGTTGAAGACAAAGTCATTCCTTACACTAACCAACATCCATTTATATTAGTTTTTTGTTTGCCATATCCTCATATTATCTAATTGAGTGCAGAACATATTACCATCCAAAATAAATAAATAGAAGAAAATGAACTAACATTTGAAATTAGCATTAAAAAATGGAGTCTCACCATCAATATTCAATAATGTGTGGATTGTCCAAACAACCACAATACACATTACATCTGCACCCAACCTGCAAAAAGAGACAAGTTCAACTTCTAAGAAGAAAGAGTGGCCTGGTACCGTGAGCAATAGCTTATCCAGGGGACACATTTCTCTTACTGCTAGATGTAGACGAGTGCCAATGTCATAGCCCCGCAAGACCTAATCAGGTCAACTAATAAACAAATAAGGGTATATCTAACAGAATCTTCCTTCTCGATTAAGAGCACCACTTGCCCATCTGATAAAGAACTATAGAACAGTTGTCCAGGAAGCATACTTTTGCCAGGGTGAATAGAATTTCTAATCTCTTGATGAAATGGCCACCTCAATTCAAGCAGATAATATTTTGAACCTTCACATTCACAAAAAATCAAGACAAATACCATTCTGCTTCCTACATTCTCATATTATTTGGCCACTCTATGATCACCAAACCATTGCTTACTAAAAAACGGACCCGTTTTCATTCCTGTACTACCAAGTTCAGGAAACTGTCCTTGTGGAATTAGAAGTAGCCAGCTCCCTCCTCCTGAAGCTACAATTTCTTGTAACATCAAAGAATAAATGCACAACAGTAACATCAAAAGACGAAAAGAAGTATATATAATTTCCTGGAGTCACCAATTCTAGTTTCCCCTATTCCCCCACTCCTCTTGATATATACATATTTTATACTAAAATGTTATACTTATGATACTACTGTGTTAAGGAGTATATATAATTTTTTTGATGGGAAGGAGTATATTTTTCCATTTCTTATTTGTCATACTTAACAATATTATTTAATTATTTATAATACTTTTGTATTGTATATCATTGAAAAATACTTAAGTGTTGTGCTGAATTTAATTTCTACTTTGAAATGATTTTTTTAATTTTTTTGATACTTGTGTAATTTATGTAGTTTATACATATGTATGTTAGATATTTCTAAAACATATAGTTTCACAAATATTGTAATAGTGGTTGTATTATATGATTAGGAAAATACATCTCTACAAAATTCTAGAGTACAATGTACTTGTTTTTGGAGCACCAGTGTACAAATTTGACAATATATTTAATAATATACTAGGACAATGCCCGTCTCTTGCCACGAAATATTGACATGCTGTAAATAAATGTACATTATTTATGTGTCCGTATTAAGGAGATTGTGTAAATAAATTCTTATCAAATCTTGTGAGTGATTTACCTTATAATTTGATGAGAAATTTGTGTGTTAATTAAGGTACGTAAATTAAGGTAGTATATAGAGATAAATTAGTCGGATATTCAATTCGGTGCCAAGGCTCATATGCACGTGGTGAATAGTAAATTCAACTAAACTACTAAAAAGTTAAAAGCTTTTGAATATTTTTAGGTGGTTGATGTTGCAGTGCGTACCGTTAGTGCCCAATTTCAGCTTGTTCTGTACTTAAGGAGCTGATGGAAAAAAGTCAAAATCGGTCAAAACAGTACGTGAACAGTAAACTTTCTTACAACCCAAAAATTATCTATTTTGCTGAGAGCTACTGAAATGTCCAAACTCCACGAAATTTGGCACGGACTTCACGCATATAAGCTTCTAGCATCACATAAAAAACAACTTTTTTTAATTTTATTTACTATTTTAAATGAATGTATTGTTCACCTCAGGGCAGATGCACCCGAGAGCCAAAACGCTGATTTCTAAATTAGTACTCATCTCTCTCTCTCTCTCTCTCTCTCTCTCTCTAGAGACATTGATCAAAACATTACTTTAATTCAACATGTCACACATGTCTTGTGATTGCATTGTTATAAGAAGACAGTAGAAAATGGTTACATGCATGTTCAGCATAGTGAACACCAAGATGCAGTCTTTGACCATGCCACGAAAAACACCAACGTTTTTCTGCCATTTGTTCTTTCTTTTATAGTGATCGCCTTGCACTTCGTCCTCTTCCATTAGCAAAGTGCCCCTTTGCACCCTCAGCCCACAAGAAGATATAAGTGCATGTACAATGGTGACATATGAATACATATGGCTCATGACAAAAAGTAGTTTAAGGCATCTATATTGATTTTTCTTTCCAATGCAAGTTATCATTAGTTGGCCTCATCAAAGAATAGAAAATAAAGTCTCCCACTACACATGCATGTCTACTCTCCACTTCAACCTTTATTCAACTTTATACACCGGACCACACTTTTTCTCCTCAAACACCCACCTCCTACAGAAGATCCCACTGCTCCATCCGAACCTACTTTTTCTGACATCCGATCCTACTTAGCCTATAGGGTATCACTCTGGGGCTATGCATTGGCCATGCCCTAAGGTGGAGGTCGTCTTTTTTTGTCATCACTAAGTCATGAATCTACTCCCACCTCCGTCGGCACACGCGAACGCCTCATCTAACTTCCACCGTAAGATATAAGTAATCCATTAATTTGTTCTTAAGAGCAACTCCAACGGGCCGACCCAAACGGACGGCATTTTCGTCCGCTTTTTGTCTGTTTGGGTCGGCCGGCCGCCTGCCGTCCGCCCTCTTTTAGTTTTGGGTCGGCAGTGCGCCCAACGGGCCGACCCATTTCATGACCACGCGCGTTTAAGATCATGTCGTCGCCCTGGTTTTGATGCTCCAGCGCGTGGGAAAGGT
>NC_041392.1:738788745-738842851 GCF_002162155.2 Triticum dicoccoides | reverse complement strand
GTTTTGGCGCTCCAGCGCGCGGGAAAGGTTCGCGCGCGCGCTGCGGCCGGCGCTCGTTATAAAGAAGGTGCTCCCTCCACACTCTGTCCGCCGCCCACTCTCGCCGCCTCTGCGCCACCATGTCGATCCGCCGCCTGGGCGCTTCGAATTTTCGCGGAGTCCGCGAGCGCCGCTCTGGCGCCTTCTCCTCCGAGATATGGTTTCACGAGAAACGTCTCGTCCTCGGCACCTTCGACACCACAGAGGAGGTGGCCCGCGCGCACGACGCGACTGCGTGGTGCCTCCTAAGGCCTCGTCGGGATATGAATTTTCCCAACGTGTCGAGCCAGCGGGCGCAGGATCTAGCGCCTCTCCCGCGGCTTTTCACCGACGAGGATCGTCGTGTCCACCGGAGGCGGCAGCGTCGCCTCGCCATCGCAGAGAAGGATGTGGAAGCCTTGGTGGTGTGGCGCGGAGGCTTCCCGCAGGATATCGTCGACGAGTGCCAGTTCTACAAGCAATTGAGATCGGAGAGGGACGCGAGGAGGAGGGAGCGAGCCGCCTATCAGGAGGACAAGCGTTCGCAGAAGGAGGTAGCTCAATTGAAACTGAAGCTACGAGAAACGTCGGGTTGGGACTTTGAAGACGAGCAGCTTGCTGGCGGCTACCTTCAGACATCGGAGGAGGACATTACCGAGTCGGAGTCAAAAAGCGATGAGTAGTGGTCTTTTCTTTTATCTGTGTATGTTAGAACTATCTATGTACTGAAAAAATGGCCGGCGGCGTCGGCGACGTGGCAGGCGGGCGAGGGTGTGAATCTACAGTGCCACCGACAAGGGGGCCCGGTGAGGAAAGAGGACGAGCGCGCGCGCGTCCGTCTTGTGTCCGCACCGACGCAAATCAGGCTCAAAAATGGGCCGGGAATGGGTCGGCAGGCGGACGAAAGCAGACGCGCGTTCATTTGGGTCGGCGCGTTGGGCCGGCTTTTTTGTCCGCACCGACCCAAACGGATGGCCGCAGACGAAATGGGTCGCCCCATTGGAGTTGCTCTAACAGTAGTTTGGGAAAAATGCTTTAATTTGGTTTAGTTTCAGCTTAACAGAAAAACCAGAATGTATAACACACATATACATGTAACTGACCAAAGTTTACTATCATCCCGAAGGGTCTCTCTGGAAAAAAACTGATTTCATTTGGTGACAGCCAACCAAAAGAAAGATAACCACAAAGGCCTTTTATCTTCCTCTGACGATTTGGAAGTTTCAGAGGATTCTACTGATGTATTTCTCCTTCTTCCACGCCGACGACACTCTAGAAGCACAAGCAAATGAAAAGTGTTACCAAAGCAACCATGGTTCAAAGTTATACGTTCTTATTTTATTTTCAAATATAAGAATCATGAACCGTTGTGGTAACACAGGACCAAAACATACTATAGGACAAGGATGCAACGATATACATAAGCATATATACTTAACCTATACAAAAGATACATATTAAGTACTCTTCTTTTTCTCAGCCTCGGGTGATGCTTATATCATCTATGTCTTTTTACAGGCATAGGGATTTGTTGCTGCTCTGAAAGATAAAAAAATACATTAATATGGGAACTGGGCACACCGTCATACTCTTGTAATCGTTGCCGCTCTGACTATATATTTCCATTCAAAATGCTAAAAAGGAAATGCCTGAGAAATTATTACTTTTCCATGGATTCTTGTGTAACATCAACACTAAAAAAACACGGCCAACAAGAACACGCAACTGATCATTCTGACCGACCAATCAATGTGCCGAAGTAGTATATTTTTCATTCATTCAGTCCAACACAAATTAGGTGTACGTGTTGTCAGAAAACCATATTGTAATAATATAAGGAACAATTGACCATGCAAACGTCGATGTACTCAGTGTGTATCTAAGTTCTGTTCAAAGCGCGGCTGTGTACGCACCGGTATGTCTGAAGTGTGGCGTTGGTTCGTGTAACTGAACATCTAAAGAGAAGAGCCGACGTGTGTGGCTCTGGGTTTTTTTGAAATTCATCCTGGTCTTTATTTATTCAAAGCCGGCAGGGATCTCTGCCGCTACAACCTGCAAAATACAGTCGGGAGGTTCATTTAACCACACCTTACAAGAATGACTCAAAACACTCTCCTTAGCTAACAAATGTGCTGCACTATTTGCAGTTCTCCTAACCCAAGTGATTTTCCATCTTTCTCTACTATCCAGCATTTGCTTCACTTCTCCTATGATTGGTCCCAGCGTAGATAGGTCCCTCTCCTTGCTTTGTAGCTTGCTAACTATCTCCTTACAGTCCATCTCGATGTGCAGACTGTTTGCATTGATCTCATGTGCTAACTGAACCGCATGTTTGCAGGCTAAAAGCTCGGCCGTAGCAGGATCTCTGCACTTTGGGAGGAAATGGCATGCACTGCCCATGAGGGCCCTTCATGATTTCTGAAAACTACTCCCGCTCCTCCACATTCACCCGTCTTTGACATAGCTCCATCCACGTTGACTTTAAGCCAACCTTCCTCCGGCGGTCTCCACTTTTCAACAGGCACTGGCTTCTGAATTTTGCTATTGCTTCCATGAATGGCCTGCCACTCCTCCATCAACTTAACTACAGTCCTTGCAATCACCTCTGCATCTTCAATTATCTTTCCATCACGGGCATTATTGCGAGCTAACCACAGTCCATACAGCCCCTGAATCATGATTGCTCGCTCATCATCCGATGCATCAGCAACCCACGAGAGCAACCAGCTTGCGAGTGCACCCTGGGGACGAACAGAATCCGGTGGGATCGCCACCGGCACTCCCAACTCCGAGTGCATAACTTTCCAGAACTTCTGTGAGTGATAGCATCCCCAAAATCTGTGATAATTCGTTTCTTCCCGCCCACACGCCACACAGAATACGCCCGCCTTTATCTTCCGCCTTAGTAGCTCCGATCCTATAGCTAGGCCATTCCGGATGAGTCTCCAAGTGTGAGTGATCGCTTTGCCTGGCGCCACTGTGTCCTATAGGTTCAACCAGGCTTTGTGATTTGCCACTGACGAAGAGGTTTCAGGTCTGCCAACCTTGAGACATTTTTGTGCCATACGCAAATGATATGCTGACCTGACTGTGAACACCCCATTCTTCGTGTAATTCCACGCGAGAAAATCTTCTGTCGCTGGCCCTCCAATAGGAATCTGGCTAATCTCCTTTACCTCATCCGACGCAAACATAGCCTGTAGCTTTCGCATGTCCCAGGTTGTACCATTTGCACACAACAGATCACTTACCCGGTAGATTCCATTTATGTAGACTTGGCCCAGCGGCTTTAGACTACCTTTCCTCGGAATCCAATGATCATGATGTATTCTGACTTGTGATCCGTCATCAATCCTCCATATGAGACCTTCCAGCAAAAGATCCCGGCCGTGTAAGATGCTTCTAAAAGTGAAGGAGCCGCCGTCCGGGCATGTAGCATTCGGGATCAACCCATCCACAAAATATCGAGCTTTCAGAACTCTCGCACACAACGATGTTGGGTTTTGCATCATCCGCCAGGCTTGTTTAGCAAGCATAGCTTGGTTGAAAGCTTCTGGGTCATGGAACCCAAGCCCTCCTTCATTTTTCCTGGTACACATCTTGTCCCAAGCGATCCAATGCACTTTCTTTTGACCATTCACTGTGCCCCACCAGAAGTTTGAAGAAATAGAAGAAAGGTTCCCGCATATTTTCTTGGTGAGTTGAAAGCAACTCATGGTAAAAGTCGGCGTTGATTGTAGCCCAGACTTGACTTGTACCTCCCTGGCTGTTTTTGAGAGCCCTTGGCCCTTCCATCCTGCCACCTTCCCACGTGCACTCTCACAGACATATTTGAACATCCCGTCCTTAGATCTTCCCACAACCGTAGGGAGCCCCAAGTATCTCTCGCTTAAGGCCTCAGTATCTATCCCAATCGCTAGTTTGAGGTCCTTTTTACTCTCCTCCGTACTTCCCTTACCAAAAAGTATAGCTGATTTCTGCAAGTTAACTTTCTGTCCTGAAGCAACCTCATAGTCCTGCAGAATGGAGCGAAGTGAAGCTAAATTTTGTTGGGTTCCCTCTAAAAACACCACACTGTCATCAGCAAAGAGAAGATGAGTAACAGTAGGGCCGTTACTCCCAAACGATACTCCCTTCAATTCCTTATCCCTTTGCGCCTTCCTTAGCAGCGCCGAGAACCCCTCCACACAGAAGAGAAAAAGATATGGGGATAAGGGATCTCCCTGGCGTAGCCCTCTTGACGGAGTAAAGCCATTGGAGAATCCTCCATTCATCTTTACGCAGAATTTTGCTGTTTTAACACATCGCATGACCATCTCCGTCCAGTGACTAGAGAAGCCAAACTTCATCAACATTTGTTCCGGGAAATCCCATTCAACCCTGTCATACGCCTTCAACATATCAAGTTTTACTGCACATAACGGTTTCCTCCTCTTGCGTATCCTAATGGCGTGCACACATTCATATGCCACCAAGACATTATCCGTTAAAAGCCTTCCGGGTTCGAAGGTACTTTGCTCCTCCGAGATCATAAACGGCAACACCACTTTGAGGCGATTGGCCAGTGCCTTCGCCGTAATTTTATACAAGACGTTACGTAGGCTTATAGGTCGGAATTGTGATTGTAACTCCGGTGAGTTTACCTTCGGAATCATCACAATAATAATGTCATTGAAACCATTTGGTGTTGCTTTCCCCGCCAAAAAATCACGAACCGCTACACACACATCATCCTTCATCATCGGCCAGTGCCGCTGATAAAACATCGCCGGCAGCCTGTCCGAACCCGGCGACTTCGTAGGCCCCATTTGAAAGAGCGCCTTCTCAATCTCCAGGTCTGTGAACGGTTCACACAGCTTCACGTTCATATCTTCAGTTACAGCCTGCTCAATATTTCTCAATATTTTGTCAGTATCTCGCGAGCCCTCTGAAGAAAATAATTTTGCATAGAAATCTGTAGCCATCGCCCTCATGCCATCATCATCTGTACATCTTGTTCCGTCCTCCCTTCTCAGCGCCTTGACTGTGTTCTTGCGTTTCCTATGTGAAGCTCTATTTTGGAAATACTTTGTATTTTGATCTCCCTCCGTCAGCCAATCAACACGGGACCTTTGCTTGTAATATACTTCTTCCCTCTCATATAGTTCATGTAGCTGGTTCTCTATATCTTTAGTTTCCTATCTGTATCTCGTACGTGCAGCTCGGTTTTTTGCATCAACCAGCTGTCCCTTTAGGTGTGTAATTTGCCTTCGGATTGACCCAAAGACCCTTCTGCTCCACTCCTGCATTGATTTGGACGTGTGGTGTAGTGATAACCCACAAGTATAGGGGATCAATTGTCGCCTCTTTCGATAAGTAAGAGTGTCGAACCCAACAAGGATCTAAAGGCAGAACAAATATTCCCTCAAGTTCTATCGACCACCGATACAACTCTACGCACGCTTGATGTTCGCTTTACCTAGAACAAGTATGAAACTAGAAGTACTTTGTAGGTGTTCTTGGATAGGTTTGCAAGATAATAAAGAGCAAGTAAATAAAAAGTAGGGGTTGTTTGGATAAAGACACAACTAAGTTAGGTTTAGTAGAGAACTTGTTGTTACGAGAAAGTTATTTGTCCCTAGGCAATCGATAACTAGATCGGTAATCATTATTGCAATTTTATTTGAAGGAGAGGCATAAGCTAGCATACTTTCTCTACTTGGATCATATGCACTTATGATTGGAACTCTAGCAAGCATCCGCAACTACTAAAGATCATTAAGGTAAAACCCAACCATAGCATTAAAGTATCAAGTCCTCTTTATCCCATACGCAAACAACCTACTTACTCGAGTCTGTGCTTCTGTTCACTCACGCCACCCACCATAAGCAAATCATAAACATATTGCAACACCCTACAGCGGGAATCCGTCACGCTTGCGCTATACGGAGAGCACCATAGGACAGCACCAATAATAAAACATGCAACTCAAACCAATCTTGATCATCAAATAACCATTAGGACAAAACGGATCTACTCAAACATCATAGGATAGCCATACATCATAGGGAAATAATATATAGCGTTGAGCACCATGTTTAAGTAGAGATTACAGCGGGTAAGAGAGAGGTTACACCGCTGCATAGAGGGGGGAAGAGTTGGTGGTGAAGGCGGTGAAGTTGTTGGTGAAGATGACGGTGATGATGATAGCCCCCGGTGGCACTCCGGCGCCACCGAAAGCAAGGGGGAGAGGGCCCCCCTTCTTCTTCTTCTTCCTTGACCTCCTCCCTAGATGGGAGAAGGGTTTCCCCTCTGGTCCTTGGCCTCCATGGCGTGGGAGGGGCGAGAGCCCCTCCGAGATTGGATTTGTCTCTCCGTCTCTCTCTGTGTCTGCATTCCCTCCTGGCTCTGTTTCACCGTTTCGTGTATATATGAAGATCCGTAACTCCGATTGGCCTGAAACCTTCGCCGTGATTTTTTTTCTGAAAATTAGCTTTCTTGCGGCAAAATAAGAGTGTCAACCGCCTTATGGGTGGCTCACGAGGGTAGGGGCGCGCCCAGGGGGGCAGGCGCGCCCCCCTGCCTCGTGGCCACCTCGGGCACCGTCTCACGTGGATTTTTCTTCCGGAATTTTCCAAATATTACAAAAAGTATCTCCGTTCGTTTTTATCTTGTTTGGACTCCGTTTGATATGGATATTCTGCGAAACCAAAACATGCAACAGACAGGAACTGGCACTGGGCACTGGATCAATATGTTAGTCCAAAAATAGTATAAAAGGTTGCCAAAAGTATATGAAAGTTATAGAATATTGGCATGGAACAATCAAAAATTATAGATAGGACGGAGACGTATCAGCATCCCCAAGCTTAATTCCTGCTCGTCCTCGAGTAGGTAAATGATAAAAAATATAATTTTTGATGTGGAATGCTACCTAGCATAATCTTGATCATATGTCTAAGCATGGCATGAATATTAAGACACGAGTGATTCAAAGCAATAGTCTATCATTTGACATAAAAACAATAATACTTCAAGCCTACTAATAAAGCAATCATGTCTTTTCAAAATAACATGGCCAAATAAAGTTATCCCTACAAAATTATATAGTCTGCCTATGCTCCATCTTCACCACACAAAATATTCACATCATGCACAACCCCGATGACAAGTCAAGCAATTGTTTCATACTTTTGACGTTCTCAAACCTTTTCAACTTTCACGCAATACATGAGCATGAGCCATGGACATAGCATTATAGGTGGAATAGAATATGATGGTGGAGAAGACAAAAAGGAGAAGATAGTCTCACATCAACTAGGCGTATCAACGGGCTATGGAGATGCCCATCAATAGATATCAATATGAGTTAGTAGGGATTGCCATGCAACGGATGCACTAGAGCTATAAGTGTATGAAAGCTCCAACTGAAACTAAGTGGGTGTGCATCCAACTTGCTTGCTCATGAAGACCTCGGGCATTTGAGGAAGCCCATCATCGGAATATACAAGCCAAGTTCTATAATGACAATTCCCACTAGTATATGAAAGTGATAACTCAAGAGACTGTCTATATGAAGAACATGGTGCTACTTTGAAGCACAAGTGTGGAAAAGGATAGTAGCACTGCCCCTTCTCTCTTTTTCTCTCATTTTTTTATTTTTTTGGTGGGCTTCTTTGGCCTCTTTTTTTTATTTGGGCTTCTTATGCCTCTTTTATTTTTTTGTAAAGTCCGGAGTCTCATCCCGACTTATGGGGGAATCATAGTCTCCATCATCCTTTCCTCACTGGGGCAATGCTCTAATAATGATGATCATCACACTTTTATTTACTTACAACTCAATGTCTAGAACAAAGTATGACTCTATATGGATGCCTCTGGCAGTGCACCGGGATGTGCAATGATCTAGCGTAGCAATGACATCAAAAAACGGACAAGCCATGAAAACATCATGCTAGCTATCTTAGGATCATGCAAAGCAATATGACAATGAATGCTCAAGTCATGTATATGATGATGATGGAAGTTGCATGGCAATATATCTCGGAATGGCTATGGAAATGCCATGATAGGTAGGTATGGTGGCTGTTTTGAGGAAGGTATATGGTGGGTTTATGGTACCCGTGAAAGTTGCGCGGTACTAGAGAGGCTAGCAGTGGTGGAAGGGTGAGAGTGTGTATAATCCATGGACTCGACATTAGTCATAAAGAACTCACATACTTATTGCAAAAGTCTATAGCTATCAAAACAAAGTACTACGTGCATGCTCCTAGGGGGATAGATTGGTAGGAAAAGACCATCGCTCGTCCCCGACCGCCACTCATAAGGAAGACAATCAATAAATAAATCATGCTCCGACTTCGTTACATAACGGTTCACCATACATGCATGCTACGGGAATCACAAACCTCAACACAAGTATTTCTACTAATCCACAACTACTCACTAGCATGACTCTATTCTCACCATCTTTATATCGCAAAAATATTGCAAGGAATCAAACATATCATATTCAGTGATCTACAAGTTTTATGTAGGATTTTATGACTAACCATGTGAATGACCAATTCCTGACATCTCTCTAAATAGATATAAGTGAAGCAAGAGAGTTTAATTATTTCTACAAAAGATATGCCCACGCTCTAACAAATCTAAATGAAGCAAAAGAGCATTCTACAAATGGCGGTTGTCTATGTAAAGAGAAACATGCAATCCAAACTTCAAATGATATAAGTGAAACACATGAAGCATTCTATAAAGCCATACTCAAAGAATATAAGTGAAGTGCAAAGAGCATTCTATAAATCAACCAAGGACTATATCAAACCAGCATGCTGCATAAAAGAAAAATGAAAACTAAATGCAAAAGACGCTCCAAGATTGCACAAATCGCATGAACAAAACGAATCCGAACACATACCGATACTTGTTGAAGAAAGAGGGGATGCCTTCCCAGCATCCCCAAACTTAGGTGCTTGAGTCTCCTTGAATATTAACTTGGGGTGCCTCGGGCATCCCCAAGCTTGAGCTTTTGCCTCTCTTCCTTCTTCTCACATCGAGACCTTCTCGATCATCGAACACTTCATCCACACAAAACTTCAACAGAAAACTCGGTAAGATCCGTTAGTATAATAAAGCAAATCACTACTCTAAGTACTGTTGCAAACTAATTCATATTTTGTTTTTGCATTTTGTCTACTGTAACATAACTTTTTCATATCTTAATCCACTGATATAAATTGATAGTTTCACCAAAACAAGCAAACTATGCATCAAAAATAGAATCTGTCTAAAACAGAACAGTCTGTAATAATCTGAACATTCACCATACTTATGATACTTTAAAAATTCTACCAAAATTAGAAAAAAATAAAAAATGTGTATAGGAAGACAGTGCAAAAATAATCAGAACCATTTGACGTTCCAGCTAAAAATGTAAAATCGCGCACTACAGCCAAAGTTTTTGTCCTGCACCATACAAACCATCAAGCAAATGTAAACATCCTAAAGGCAAACCTTGGCACATTATTTTTATATTACAATGGAATTGTACAAGGGGATAATTATTTTTGTTGAAAAGTTTCTGTAATTAAGATTCACAAAGTTCCCATGGGCATGAACAAAGTTCAAGGACGTCCCCCACTTTCAAAATGCTCGTCTCTCTCACTTTCACTTTTCTTTTAGAAAAATTTTTGGGTTCCCCTCTTTATTTTTGTTGTTTTTAAACTATATGAAAGCACTCAACAGAAATAAATGACTCTCTAAAACTTCCGGGTTGTCTCCCTGGTAGCGCTTTCTTTAAAGACATTAAGCTAGGCATATAGTGCTCAAGTAATGGATCCACCCGGACCCCAAGGTATATCAAAGCCAATTTTAATTAACAATGATTTAGCATTTAGTAGTGAGCACAAAGTAACATATATAATGTAACAACGAAGTCTAACTCTCTTTCTATGCATCGGCATGTCATAAAAGAACAATTCATGCACACATAGTAAAGGCCAATGCATAGTCTAAATAGTTTCTTGCAATTTTATCATATTGGAAACATAGAGAGGTGGAGATATGGTTCCTCTCTCATAATAATTGCAATTAGGAGCAGCAAGCACATGCATATTATATCTATCAAAATCATCCTGTGTAATAGTAAAAGGCAACCCATCAATATTGATGTGGCATGCCCTACTACAAACATGACCAGTACACAGGTCATGATGAGTACGTCGGTCAATGACAAGGGGTTGCAGGCAACTTCGGCAGTCGTCAACAAAGGGGTACAAACGAAGGATATTATGGATGAGGGGGCGGAAATGCATGTGGATGAGGCAGACGTTGAAAAGAAAGTTAACCAAGATGAGGATCAGAATATTATGGAGGAGATGACACATTTTAGCAAAGGTAAAGATGGAACCTTACGTATTCTATGTGGTCCTGGATTTACGCCAATTACACCTAAAGAAAGAGTGCGTGTTAAATATGAGAGCAATGCTAGATTAAAGGAGTTCATGCAAGTTCCTGCATGCACAAAACTAGGAAATAGTTGTTTGTTTCCTAACCAACGTACAACAGGATATCATGCACGCATTTGGAGAAATAATCGGACGTGGAAGCCATGGAGAATAAAAAGGTAAAGGCCAACATGCAACGGATTTATTAGTTGTGTTTCACGGAACATACAAACTCCCGAACTGCATGTGCTAGAAAATAGGAAGAGAAGGAGCCTGCACGTACGTGGAGATATGTTTCCAAATCGGCCAGCTATGTACGTTTGGAAAATTAAAACAAAGGTAGCAGATCAGAACGGCCAGGATTTCGGTTGCACTACAAGTCACGCAGGGGAAAATAAATCAGGTACGTATACGTAATATGGCCTGCGTGCCTTGTTTGGCCGAACTCATCTGAGTCGGTTTGTACCTAGGCTATATATATTATTTGTTATATATCGAGACTTTAAGAATTAGGTTACTTTTCTTTAGAGTCAGACAGGCTATGAAGTGGCCCTCTGGGCGTTCATCTTGTTTATTATTGTGAGATTTTCTATCAAGAAAATTACACTTTAGCGAGAGGATTCTCGTGATCGAGAGTTTGCTCGCTATTGCCTTGAGGTCCGTCGGCGACGACGGATTGCGTGCCGGTGACGCCTACGCCGATGAGAGGTGCCTTGTTTGCCGAGGTATTGCAAATTTCTCCGATATAGTGTAGTCGGGAGAATTCAAAAAGATAATAGGACTATCATGCGTGGGTGTAATAGCAACAATTTCATGTTTAACATAAGGAATTATAGCAAGTTCATCTCCATAAGCATAATTGATATTGGCATCTTGGCCACAAGCATCATCAAAAAGGGATATTTCAAAAGAATCCAAGGGATCATAACAGTCATCATAGCAATCATCCTTCGGTAAGCACGAAGGGGAATTAAACAATGTATGAGTTGAAGAGTTACTCTCATTAGAAGGTGGGCACGGGTGATCAATCCGCTCTTCTTCCTTTTGTTCTTCGCTCTCTTCCTCATCTTTTTCATCCAATGAGCTCACAGTTTCATCAATTTCTTCTTCCATAGACTCCTGCAAAATATTAGTCTCTTCTTGGACAGCGGAAACTTTCTCAATAAGTGCATTAATTTCGGAATTGTATTCATAATTCTCATAGCAATATTTGAGGATAGCTAAATTTTCAGATCTATAAATAGCATCATCAAAATCTTCAAACTCTTTACACAAAGATTCAATTTCATAAGCACTCATAAAAGCAACAAATTCTTCTATTTTTTCCACATCATAGTAATCATATATACCATTAGCATAAGAAGCTAAGGTTTTATTATCATTGAATTTGCATGAAAAGGGAAGGTGTGGAGCCTTCATCCTAGAGCAACAAGTATAATCATAACTCACGCATAATTGCCAAGCATACCACTTCAATATATGAATTTGATCCCATAATAGTTTCCCTTTTGTGTCAAGCGATAATCCCTAAAGTATTCACGTTGATCCAACGTTACTCCCATTACATAATTAAATGGGGTTTTCTCGGGATTATTAAAGTAGTACATAATATCTTTCACATAACTAGCATCGATGGTTTTAGGAGGTTCCCCATCTCCATGAGCAGAAAGTACACCTTTTTTGTATTTCGTGTTCCATATCCATAACTAAAGATAGAGAACAACTAAGAACAGCAAATAAAAATTACTTAGTGATAAAGCAAACAACCACACACGAGAATATTCACCCCACGCTATTGCTCCCCGGCAACGGCGCCAGAAAAAGGTCTTGATAACCCACAAGTATAGGGGATCAATTGTAGCCTCTTTCGATAAGTAAGAGTGTCAAACCCAATGAGGAGCTAAAGGTAGAACAAATATTCCCTCTAGTTATATTGACCACTGATACAACTCTACGCACGCTTGATGTTCGCTTTACCTAGAACAAGTATGAAACTAGAAGTACTTTGTAGGTGTTGTTGAATAGGTTTGCAAGATAATAAAGAGCAAGTAAATAAAAAGTAGGGGCTGTTTAGATAAATACACAACTAAGTTAGGTTTAGTAGAGAGCTTGTTGTTACGAGAAAGTTATTTGTCCCTAGGCAATCGATAACTAGACCGGTAATCATTATTGCAATTTTATTTGAGGGAGAGGCATAATCTAGCATACTTTCTCTACTTGGATCATATGCACTTATGATTGGAACTCTAGCAAGCATACGCAACTACTAAAGATCATTAAGGTAAAACCCAACCATAGCATTAAAGTATCAAGTCCTCTTTATCCCATACACAAACAACCTACTTACTCGGGTATGTGCTTCTGTTCACTCACGCCACCCACCATAAACAAATCATAAACATATTGCAACACCCTACAGCGGGAATCCCTCATGCTTGCGCGACACGGAGAGCACCATAGGACAGCACCAATAATAAAGCATGCAACTCAAACCAATCTTGATCATCAAATAACCATTAGGACAAAACGGATCTACTCAAACATCATAAGATAGCCATACATCATAGGGAAATAATATATAGCGTTGAGCACCATGTTTAAGTAGAGGTTACAGGGGGTAAGAGAGAGGTTACACTGCTGCATAGAGGGGGGAAGAGTTGGTGGTGAAGGCGGTGAAGTGTTGGTGAAGATGACAGTGATGATGATGGCCCCCGGTGGCACTCCGGCGCCACCGGAAGCAAGGGGGAGAGGGCCCCCCTTCTTCTTCTTCTTCCTTGACCTCCTCCCTAGATGGGAGAAGGGTTTCCCCTCTGGTCCTTGGCCTCCATGGCGTGGGAGGGGCGAGAGCCCCTCCGAGATTGGATCTATCTCTCCGTCTCTCTCTGTTTCTGCGTTCCCTGCTGGCTCTCTTTCACCGTTTCGTGTATATATGAAGATCCGTAACTCCGATTGGCCTGAAACCTTCACCGTGATTTTTTCCTGAAAATTAGCTTTCTTGCGACAAAAAAAGAGCATCAACCGCCTTACGGGTGGCTCACGAGGGTAGGGGCGCGCCCCCTGCCTCGTGGCCACCTCGGGCACCGTCTCGCGTGGATTTTTCTTCTGGAATTTTCCAAATATTACAAAAAGTATCTCCGTCCGTTTTTATCCCGTTTGGACTCCATTTGATATGGATATTCTGCGAAACCAAAAACATGCAATAGACAGGAACTGGCACTGGGCACTGGATCAATATGTTAGTCCAAAAATAGTAGTATAAAAAGTTATCAAAAGTATATGAAAGTTGTAGAATATTGGCATGGAACAATCAAAAATTATAGATACTACGGAGACGTATCATGTAGCTTATTGCATGCAGCACCTACTCCCCCAGCCCCCTGATTCGTTGCATGTGCCTCACGCCATGAATTGGCCACCATCTCATCGTAATCTACTTGTCTAGCCCATGCTGCCTCATAAACAAAAGGCCTTGGCCCCCGTTTGGTCCCAGTGGCCAGTGCCTCCCGGACCTTAATCACCAATGCCTGATGATCAGATTCTTCCGTCATAATGTGATCCACCTCCACCTCAGGAAACATCTGCATGAAAGTATCATTCCTCGTAGCTCTGTCCAACCTTACTTGAATATTTTCCTCTGCTTCTCTCTTATTATCCCAGGTAAAAGGATATCCAGTGTAGCCCAGATCAGCTAGACCACAATCAGACAGGCATTCATCAAAGTCCGCCATCTGTCTCAAATTCCTCGGATTACCTCCTTGCTGCTCATCATGCGTTAGCGCTTCATTAAAATCGGCAGCACACAGCCAAGGAAGATTATCTTGTGCTCTAAGATAGCGAATCACGTCCCATGTTTTCTTCCTCTTTTCGACACATGGTTCCCCATAGATTCCAGTGAATCTAAAGGTGTGTCCCTCGCTCACTATTTTTGCATCAATGTAGTATTGGCACCATGGCCTCACTGTAACCTCCACGTGGTCTCTCCACCTCAGCGCTAGTCCACCACTTTTTCCATTACAGTCCATTGCTACACCATGCGTAAACCCCACACTCCATTTGAGCCTCTCCATCGCTCTAGCCGTCTTTTTTGTCTCTAAAAGAAATACCACCACTGGGTTGTATGACCTAACCAGGTCCCGAAGTTCGCCCACTGTCGAGTCCAACCCCAATGCTCGACAGTTCTAGGCTAGAAGAATCATTGGTGTCAGCGGCCCTGCTCCCTGGCAGGGTCCGCCGCCCTATCATCATTTTCTGAGATTCGGTCAAACACTGTAGTCGTCTTCCTCCTAGTGTCACAGATAAAAGTATCATTTCCATCCTGCCTATCATATCCCTCTTTCGCCACCCACATCTGCCTCGGGTGCCCCTTCCTAGACGTAAGAGATGGTTGATAATTTCCCCTACTCCCGCGTTTTGCTTCATGATCCTCTCGGGGCTTTCTCACATAGTACCCTCTCCTCCTCTCCATAGGGAATTTAGGTCTGTCCCCATAGTTCCCTTCCTTCTCCCTATAAAACTCCCTCTCTCTGTCCTTATTGTAGGTATCCCGTTGCTCACACTCATACTCATAACACACATCCTCCTTTCCTTTCCTCTGCCATTCACTATCTTGTTTACCTCCACGCCCTTGTTGCTGCTCGAATAGCTTGTTTCTAAGCTCTCTCTCCCTCCTTTGCTCCAGCTCATAGCGAAGGTCATTCTCCCTTGGTGGCTCCCCATTTGTGCTATTTTTATGGATATTATTTTTTCCTTCCTCCCGCCTATTCTTCGACAGATCCGCGCCAGTGCGCTGGTCCACCGAACGAGCAAATTCATCATTTAAATTTCGTTTGGCAGGAGCTTCTTTCTTCCTATGACCCGAGCGCCCTGCGTCAATCTCGCTATTGGGAGCGTTATTCCTGCTGCTATTACTACTTCCCGCCGGTCCCTGAGAGTTTTACTTTACATTGTTGTTCCTTCCAGAAGATGTTCTCAGCCATTCGCCCCATTGTGATGTGGAATCAACAGGAGGATCGCAACGCCCTCCCACATGCACTAACCTCCCACATTCAAAGCAGAAGTGTGGTACTTTTTCATAGTGAAAATCAAACCAGGTTCTATCCTTGTCCTCCAGTGAGGTCCTAAGATAGAAACCCCTGACGAGCGGTTCATGAACTGGGATTTTCACCCGAACTCTCAACTGGTTTCCCCTCGCTAATCCATCTTTGTCCACATCCACCCTGACTCTGGGTTAGTGGGAAAAAACAAGGGCATTGATGCATGAAAAGTGGAAAACACATTAGTCTTGTTGCCCTGTTTTTCTCAGTTCTTGCCGGTGTGTTGAATCCACCAAAACCAGAAAAAGCAAGGGAGGCTGCTGACTGGAGCAAGAGAGGGAGGCCATGGCGTCTTAGAGCATCTCCAGCCGCGCCCCCAACAGCCCCCCCCCCAGACCACTTTTTCGGTGCCGGCGCCAAAAAACGCCCCAGTCGCGACCCTAGGACGACGAAAAGCGTCGGTTCAGCCCTTTTTCCGCCCGGCGGTCACAGGCCGAACCCGGTGCACTAGGGGGCGATCGGGGGCTCCGGCGCAAGGGAAAAGCGTGGCTGGCCCACACTGTCAGGTGAAAAGTCAAGATTTTCTTCCCTGAATCGCCTCCCACCCCCCGCGCCCTCGGCCGCCACTATCTATATCCCGGCGCCGCCCGGTGTCCTTCACCGCTAGATAGCCATTCCCCGCCGGAAAAATAGCACAGGTTCGCCGCGGCAGCCCCTCCAATAGCAGCTGGGCGTTTCCGCCCGCGGAGGGGCAGTTTAGCGGCGGGTGCACGCCCATCGGGCGCAAGGTGTTCGGTGATTTGCCTGCCTCGGCGATGGACTCGGATGACGAGGAAGCGCTCGCCGCGCTGCTGGAGGAGGAAGCCGAGGCCGACGTCCAGGAAGAAGAGCATCTCATGGTGCTCGCCGCCCTCGTCCAGCTGCTGGCGAGCAATGAAAAGCCGCGGCGAGGTGGCTCAGCGCCGGGGCGGGTGAAAGCAAAGAACCGACATCGTCTCGAAGGCTACTGCATGCTCTACTCCGACTACTTCGCCGATGCTCCACTTCACGGCGACAAAACATTTTGGCACCGTTATCGGATGAGAAGAAAGCTCTTCCTCAGGATTGTGAATTCCATCCAGGAGTTCGACAACTACTTCAAGTGCAAGATGGATTGCACCGGCAAACTTGGATGCACCTCGATCCAGAAGTGCATGACAGCGATGAGGATGCTTGCATATGGAGCTCCCGGTGATTCACTCGACGGCTATGGGCACATGGCCGAGTGCACCAGCATAGAGTGTTTCTACAAGTTCTGTCAGGCAATGGTGGAACTGTTTGGACCGCAATACTTGAGAACACCCAATGCCGAAGACACTGCTCGGATCCTAGCACAGAATGCAGCAAGAGGATTTCCTGGGATTCTTGGAGGCATCGACTACATGCATTGGAAATGGAAGAATTGCCCATTTGCTTGGCAGGGGATGTATAAAGGTGCCAAAGGCGGTTGAAGTGTGGTACTTGAGGCGGTGGCCACACAGGACCTCTGGATTTGGCACTCCTTCTTTGGTATGCCAGGAACTCACAAAGACATCAACGTGCTGCAGTGCTCTCCTGTCTTTGCCAAGCTTGTTGAAGGTCATTCTCCTCCGGTGAACTTCGAGATCAATGGGCGACACTACAACAAGGGATACTATCTAGCTGATGGCATCTATCCGAGATGGTCGACATTTGTGAAGACCATCTCAATCCCTGTGCCAGGAGGCAAGACCGCCTGGTTTGCGAAGATTCAGAAGGCTTGCAGGAAGGATGTCGAGCGGGCATTTGGTGTGCTCCAATCTCGATTTGCTGTTGTCCGGTACCCCGCTCAGACCTGGTCGAAAGATCAAATGTGGGAGATCATGACTTGTTGTGTCATCTTGCATAACATGATCATCGAGAGCGAGCAAGAAGACCCAGTGTTTGACACTGAACTATACTACAGGCAGGGTCCTTTAGCCGAAGTTGATCACCAGCTACCAGCAACCTGGACTGCCTACCTCAGTATGCGTCAGGAGATCCAAGACCCACAGGTGCATCATGAGCTGCAGCATGATCTGGTGGAGCACCTATGGAGGCTCAAGGGCAACGCTGGGCGCGACGTGTGATGAAATATGAGTTTTTATTTGTTGAACTATATAATTTGTACTAGGTATGTGCCCGTGCGTTGCCACGGGAGCCAAATCTTGTAATGCAATAACAACATATAGGGGGACAAATTATGTTGTTCTGGAAAATGGTTTCCATAATGAAAATCGATGAGGAGGCTCGTTGTTTCCAGAAAAATACTATCAAATTCTTCAGTTGGTAAAAACGTGGAATGCTACATCAATGAAAGGGAATAAATAATGACCTAGTACATATTCTCATTCTAATGAGATGCATACTGATTATGCAAAATGGATTGTAAAAAAATAGCACACTCCAACGTCAACAGATATGCAAATTGCTAAAATTCGTGTCGCGAGCACTGTGCATCCACTATATTGATGTTATTTGCATTAACTGTGTTTTTAGATACTGATCCGATGGACATATCCCCCGATGCAACTGAATCATAAAGTTTAACTTCCCTCTTCAATTAAATGTGGCCCAATTCCGTCAGCGATTATTGTGCAGGGCCGATAAATGAGCGCCATGTATTCTTGCAGGCCAGAATGGGTTTGGCTCACCCGCGGGATTCCTAGTAGCGATTATTGTGCATGGCCAATAAATGAGTGCCATGTGTCTTTACAGGCCAACAACAATTTTAAGGGAAGGTGTGACGCCATTGGGGCATGTAATTATGGTGACTGCAATTTTTTAAGGTAAGGTGTGACCCCAATTGGATCATCTAATTATGATGATTGAATCGAATCGTCACTTACCAATCCGGAAAAATATGAGAGTAGGATGGACGAAGGTGGGTAGAACGCGGTCCGTCTGATAGGAAAAGGAACCTTATGTTCTTTTTAGATAGTATTGATTGAACTATTTGTTGTTGTACTATTTTGTTGAACAATTTGATTTTTCTGTGATGAAATATGTGATAAAAAATATTTATGTTCATAATTCAACGACGAGCCACGGAGAACCACGCCGAATATGGGCCTATTCTCGCCCATATGGGCCCTTTATTCGCCGAAAGGGGGCTGAAAAGTGGGCCAATGTCGGCGCCTGGGGGCGACGACTGGGCGCAAAACCGCCCCCCGCGCCTGTTGTATCACTGGCTCGCCCCCAGGGGCGATTTTTATGCGCCCTAAGGGGGCCAACGGCTGGAGATGCTCTTAGCCTCTAACAGGAGTCATGTGTTGCATGTGCTTGCAGTAGTACTACAGCAATCCATCCATGAGCGTGGAGGATGATTTTTTCGGTTGGGTGGAACTTGATTTGAGGACATGAGGGCGGGGTCACGGTGCTGTCAGGAGAGAGGGGACTCGAGGTCGAGGAGATCAGGGAAGGATGGCCAGCACCATGGGCACTTCTTCCTATTTGGCTGGTCAGGCGAGCAGTGACGGCCGGGAACCAGGTCAGGCAGCCAACGGGAGCAGCCGAGCACGGTGGCAGGAGAGTGGAGGAACCGGGGGAAGGAGTCGCCGCTGTCTCCCTCACCCAGCTCAGTTCCGCCTGATCCCCGCTACTGCTCGCTGCAAGCCTTGGCGACCCGTATCTATCTAGGGGTGGAGGGGCATGAAGCCCAGATCGGGTAGAACTTCACCATAGCCTTCTTTTCATAATTAGTTTACTCAATACAAATTGTGTTCACCCAATACAAATTTTCTTCACCTATTTTTCCAAATTAGTTCACCATATACATATTTTGTTCACCCCTTTTCACAATCAGTTTACAAATACAAATCAAGTTCACGAAATTCAAATTTATTTCACCATTTTTTCACAGTTAGTACACAAGAAATTCAAATTCCGTTCACATGCTTATAATCTAGTCATTATAAATTTAGTTTCCTCATTTCAAACTTAGTTCACCAAATATATTTTTACCCATTTTTAGTATTAGTTCACCGAAGACAAATTTTGTTCACCCTTTAAAAATGTGCTCACCCATTTTCAAAATTATTTCGCTAAATACAAATATAGTTCACCCATTAGAAGAATTAGGTCATAGATTTCAATTTTAGTTCATCTATTTTCATTATTAGTTCACCCAATAGAACTTTTGTTTACCCTTTAAAAAAAATAGTTCACAAATACATATATAGTTCAAAAAATTTAAATTTAGTTCACCCATTTTTAAACTTAAGTCGTTCATTTCAAATATAGTTTTTTTTGCTTTATTTCAAATTCAGTTCACCAATTTTCAAATTTAGTTAATCCATTTTAAAATTTAGTTCACCCAATTCAAAATTAGTTCACCCATTTTTAAATTTAGTTCACCCAATAGAAGTTGTGTTCACCTATTTTCAAAATTAGTTTAGCAAATACAAATTTTAATCACCCTTTCTTCAAAAAACAATTGAACCCATTTAAAAATCACTTCACTAAATACAAATATAGTTCGCCCATTTTAAAAATTAGGTCACTCACTCAAATTGAATTCACCCATTTTCTAATTAGTTCACCCAATTCAAAACTAATTCACCTATTTTCAAATGTAGTCTACCCAACACCACCCATTTTCCACAATTAGTTCACCTAATACTAATCTGGATCAGCACATCTAAAAATATGTCACAAATACACATATAGTTCAGCAAATTCAAATTTAGCTCACCCATTTTTTAAATTATGTCTTTCATTTAAAATTTAGTTGACTGATTTTTAAATTTAGTTCACGAAATTTAAAATTAGTTCACTAATTTTCAAATTTAGTTCATCCAATACAAATTTTGTTCATGCATTTCCAAATTAGTTCCCAATTCAATTTTGTGAACCTTTTTTCAAAATAAAATGTTCACCAATTTCAAAATTAGTTCATTCAATACAAATATAGTTCGCCTAGTTCAAATATAGTTTACCCATTTTGCAAATTAGGTCACTCGTTCAAAGTTAGTTCATCGGTTTTCAATTTACTTCCCAAATTTTGAAATTTGGTTCACCGAATATAAGTTTCTTCACACATTTAAAAATTAGTTCGCCTAATACTATTTTTGCTCAGATTTTCAAAATTAGTTCACAAATACAAATATAGTTCTACCCAGTACAACCCTTGTTCACCCATTTTCAAAATAAGTTTTGTAATACTACTTTTATTCGCCTTTTCACAAAATTAGTTGATAAATACAAGTTTAGTTCACTCATTTTACAAATTTAGTTCACAACAAATTCAAATTTATTTCACAGATTTCGAAATTAGACATTGTAAAATCAGTTCACTTGTTTCAAATTTAGTTCACCCAATACAAATTTTGTTCATCCATTTTCAAATATAGTTCACGAAATGCAAATTCAATTCACCGTTTTTCAAGAAATTTGTTCACACGGTTTTAGAATTATTTCATTAAATACAAATATAGTTCACACGATTCAAATATAGTTCACACATTTTGAAAATTATGTCTCTCATTTGAAATTGAGTTCGTCCGCTTTCAAATTTAGTTCACTAAACACAAAATTACTTCACTATTTTTGAAATTAGTCATGAATTTAACGAAAAATTTACCCTCTTAAAAATTAGTCATTGAGACACTTTAATAATCAAAATTAGTTCAACCAATGCAAATTTGTTTACCCATTTTTAAATTTAGTTCACAAATATATATTATTCGCAAAAAAAGTTCAGAAATAGATATATAGTTCACCTTTATTTAAGTTCATAAACTTTTCAAATTCTGAAAGTTATTTCTTCCCGAAAGGTCTAATGAAAAAATTCCCAAAAAAAGTCAAATCGCACGTACCGTTGCATGTACTTATTAACTATTTTAAATTCTAGTTGTTTTTTCATCTACTAGATAATTGACAGTGCGTTGCAACGGGAGTATAAACATTCTAATAGATTAGCCCATGACTGCAAGTCTATTATTATATTAATGCACTAAAATCTTAGCAAGTGTTTCTAAGCAAAATCACCATGATTTACATACCATCTTATGTTAAGCACTTATTTGATAAAAATTTAATGACTTACCAAATAAAATATGTTTTTACTTTGGTAAGTTAATAAAACATGAGACAATTGATTCCATTTTAGTGAAAATTGATAAAAGAAATACTACAAATGGGAAAAATCAAAGAAAAGAAAGAAAGAGGGCGACGTATATAAAGAAGGTTGTACGAAAGAGAGGTGAAATGGGAACATTGTGTTCTTTTTAAGTAATAGAGATTGTTTTTTTCATCTACTAGGTAATTGCCCGTGCATTGCAATAGGAGTATAATCATTCTAATAGATTAGCCCGTGGCTGCAAGTCTATTATTATATTAATGCACTAAAATCTAAGCAAGTATTTGTATGCAAAATCACCACGATTTACATACCATCTTATGTTAAGCACTTATTTGATAAGAATTTAATGACTTACCAAATAAAATATGTTTTTACTTTGGTAAGTTAATAAAACATGAGGCAATTGGTTCCATTTTAGGGAAAATTGATAAAAGAAATACTACAAATGGGAAAAATCAAAGAGAAGAAGGAAAGAGGGGAACATATATGAAAAATGTTGTACGAAAGAGAGGTGAAATGGGAACATTGTGTTCTTTTTAAGTAGTAGGGATTTTCCAGCTTGAGTAGAGACTTGTTCAACTATGAAATATGTTATTGACTTCCTTTTTCTATTTTTCAATATATAACTAGAGCAATTTGTCATCAGAAAATAAGCAGTCAAACTTTCCCACTACTAGGCAACCTATCGAGCGAACCAACACAGGCTTATAAAAGAAACAACATACCAAAGGAAACAACTTTAACATAACCAAAAACTTGAAACAAAGGGCTGAGAAGAAACAATCAAACTCCCGTACGAAGGAGTGGGATTTCCCGAACGAAACAGCTGGCCCACTTGGGACTCGTAGTGGCCCATTCATATATAGTTGTTAAGCGCCGGCTAGGAGCGAAATCACTAATTAAGGAGTACTCGTTGCAAAGAACACTCCACTTTTCCAGGTCGCGACAAGTGACGTACATGCAGCACGCCACTTGTCGGAACCCGCAAGTTTTCCCTTTTTTCATAGTTCCGTTTATTCAAAATGTTTTAACTCTTAAACCGTGCGTCCAAATCTCGAACCGTTTTCACCATTTGATTCCTCGCTTCGAGATCTTCAAAACTAGATCCCATGTTGATAGGTTCTGACGGAAAAAAAATCACGAAAAAACCGGATGAAAAAAACCGGGCGAAAAAACCGAACCGGAAGCACAGTTTTTTTCCCTTTTCGAAAGAGGCACGCCCATGCCTCTCGCAGAATCACAACCGTGCCTCCCGTGGAAGCAAAACCGCGACTCTCGTGTAAGGAAAAAAACAGAAAACACGTTTTTTCCATTCCCGAGAGGCATGGCCGTGACTCTCGCAAAAGCAAAATCGTGACTCTCGCGAAAGTAAAAAGCAGAAAACGCGTATTTTTTCCCTTTCCGAGAGGCACGGCCCTGACTTTCGCGTAAGCACAACCGTGCCTCTCGCGGAAGCAAAACCGTGACTCTCACGAACGAAAAAAAACGCGTTTTGTTTTTCCCTTTTCGAGAGGCACGGCCGTGACTCTTGCGAAAGCACAACCTTGCCTCTCGCGAAAGCAAAACCGTGACTCTCGCGAAAGAAAAAAAAACAGAAAACGCGTTTTTTTCGTTTCCGAGAGGCACGGCTGTGACTCTCGCTAAAGCACAACCGTGCCTCCCGCGGAAGAAAAACCGTGACTTTCATGAAAGGAAAAAAAAGAAAACACGTTTTTTCATGAAAAAAAAATATGAATTTTTTTTTGATCGAAAAGCTAAGAAAGACCGGGGGAAAACCAAAACGTCGAAAAGACCCGAAAAAAACCGTTTAAAAAGCCAAAAATGCGTGTGAGAAAATAAAAATACAAAATCTGAAGGGAGCGTCCAGAGCGCGACACGTGGCGAATGGCTGAGAGCACGCCTAGTGGCGCTGATCGTTGCGAGGCTCCCGAAGGAGCGCTCGTTAACTAGTTGCTCCCTGCTAGGAGAACCGGCGCCCACGCGCCCTGCAAGTTGGGCCGGCCCGTGAAACGCGTCAAACAGAAAACTAGCATGGAAAAACCCCAAAAATATTAGCTACCACGGGATTCGAACTCACGCAATTTGTTTATAACTTCCAAGCTCGCTTACCACTAGATCTACCACCCTTGAGTGATTAGAAACAGTGTGAAACACAAAATAACATTGTCGCGTCGCTATTTTGTTGCACATTACCACGTGCTGTATCACGTCAATTTTTGGGGAAAATATCATGATTAGAAAAGGTTCATGGATTTTGAAAAAAAAATCATCATTTTTGAAGAAAAGTTCACAAAACTTGAAAAAAGTTCATCGGTTTTCAAAAAGTGTTCATCAAAATTGAAAAAGTTCATCAATTTTCAAAAAAGGTCATAGAAATTGAAAACAAGTTCACAAGTTTGAAAAAAGTTCATCAATCCAAGAAAAGTTCATCGAAATTTAAAAAAGTTCATTGAATTTGGGATAAAAGTTCATCAGATTTAAAGAAAAGTTCATCGAATATGAAGAAAGTTCATCGCAATTGAAAAAAAAAGTTCAGCGAATTTGAAACAAGTTCACTGAATTTGAAAAAAAGTTCATCGATTTGAAGAAAAAGTTGACGAATTAAAATAAAACCATTGAGCCAAGAAGAAGAAAAGAAAACACAAAAAATAATTGAAAACGAAAAAAAACAGATATGAAAAATGAAGGTAAATGGAAATATGAAATAAGAAAAAATGTAAAAGTATTGTAGTCATCAAGTCCGACGAGGTAGCGCGGTGGTTACTGCTTATTATCTGGAATTGTAGGTCGGGAGATCGATACCCTGCGGGGGGCGTGAGATGGGCCGGAGAGACAACTGGACCGCCCCGCTGACGCCCGTATAGCGGTATAGGAACACACGAAAAATTAAACGTATGAAGAACTATGAAAGCCTCTATCTTTTATTCTATTACTATTATTATGCATATTATTAGATAAAGATAGAGATGTGAGGGATACACAATGAAAAATTTAATAAAATATTTTTTGAACCATATGGTTTAACGATGTACCTATATACTCGGTTTTGAAAATAGATAATGGGTGTACATTACACCCATGTCCTCGTCTAGCCCCGCCCATGGAGGCGGTTTGCTTCCGCTTCCTCGGTCTACATGGCCGTTTGTTGGTTCTAGCATTAAGTGCGAAAGAAATTCTTGACTTCCAATTTGTTTTCATGTGCCACAAAGAGCATCTACAGATGGACTTGGCAAATCCGTCTTCTCAAACGTCCGCGGACAGTCACCAGTCATGGCTCATGCTTGATTTTATGCATCCAAGTCTCTCATATTCTGAACTATGCACAACAAATCCTACATGCTACCCTCATGCTAGCTAACTACGATTCGTCGTCGGGGATGTCCACGACGTCGTTGCCGAGCAACGGGTAAATGGGCACAAAGGAGGGCTCCAGCTCCTCTTCCTCATCCATATACGCGATCATCTCTTCGACTTCCGCGCCGTGCTCTGCCTCCGCCTCCTGCCGACGATGGCGTTTGGCCTCCGCCTCTGATTCCAACCGAAGGGAATCGAGGATCGCCTGCTTCTCGCCCCTGCAGATCCGTGTCCCTATTGTTCCCCACATCCTCCTCCTTCCCCTCGACCTCCTCCTCCACCTCCAAGTCCCCCTCCGGATCAACCGTGTCCGGAGGTAGCCCCGTGGTAATCCGGGCTTTGCGCCTTGCCCGGATCTATTCAAGGAGCTGCAACCAGCACTCCGACGTTAGATATGGGTAGCTCCTTGCCCGACGGCATGGGGGCAGGGCTACGAGTGGTGGCAGACGGCGACTGAGAAGTGGTGGTGGCAGACGGGAGGTGGGAAATATGGACGGGTAGGGTTTCAATGCCGGCGGTCGGCTTAAATAGCCATGCTAGGACACTACATGGCCCGTCGGAGATGACGAGTTTCGGACCGCCGAGTTTCAGATTATTTCCTTGTGGGACCCCATCATCATTACAACATGGCGGATGCGTCCGGTCGCGCCCGGGCCTCCCCATATCCATTCTGGATTTGGATTGGATATGAGGGGTGACAGTCAGCCGGGCGATTTGAGACTCTTTGAAACGCCGGTCTGGGTCGGTTTATTTTTTGACCGGTCACTAACCGGGTCGTACGCCCGGACATTTGAGGCAGATTTGGGCCCGATCTTTCAACCGATGGATGGCAGACCTAGACCATACTTCCATATAAGTCTCCGCATCTGTACTACGTTGAAAAAAGCACCCGCCACACCTTGACGGCTAGACCGCCCCCACAATCGTGTCATGTCGGCGGCATCGAAACTCGATGCGCAACCTGTCGACGAGTCGACAACGCAAAACAGTCAAGTTCTACCATGCCCCACACCTATCCGTTACCATACAAAGTGGATGTCAAGTTCTACCATGACCCACACGGCGCGCTCTTCAGAACACGTCCTGTAAGAACAAGTATAATAAAGTGATGTAGGCGGGTTGTAAGATATTAAATATTATATTTTTGCTTAGTTGGAAGAGAGAAAAGAAAAAGAGAAGCGGGCTACTAGTTAACAGCCGGATGCAGCACGTACTCCTAGGCACTTTATGACAGAGCGAGGTGGGCCATGTATCAACAAAGTATAGTACATATTTATATTCAGCTATTGTACTTGCCGGCTATAAGTTTGGCTATATATGACGTGGCAATATCATATAGCCAGCGGCTGACTATATTATTAACCGTGCTCTAAACCGATAGTCTAGTTTTTGGGTTGAATGAATCCATACTCTCTCCTATTCTGTGCACTTCGCATCAACCAACAGCGGAAGCCAAGCGGTCGCGTCGTCCCCGAAAGCGCAAGAGACGAGAGGAGATCACACGCGTGCTGCATGCGGCCTGCGGTATCTTGGGCAGGCCATTCGATTGGCGGCTGCTTGCACAGGAAACTATGCACCATGCATGATTTTAATCAATACTACTACTAGTTATGGTGCCAAGAACCAGTTCATATTCATTCACATTCAGACTGAAGAAGATGATTACATATACCCACGGGGAGCATAGCAGTTGACAGGAAGTTAGGAGTCACGGTGAAGGTCGCGAGCGAAGATGGAGAAGAAAGGCGAGGCGGGGAAGATGAACGGGCAGGACGACGAGAACATCGTCCTCGCCGACCTCATCTTGTCTTGGTCCCTCCAAGACGTCGTCAACCAGGACTTCTTCAGGGGCAAGGTACGTAGGTCCCTAATTCCATCGATTTTTCAAAGTCGGATCCTTTCTTTCCTCCCAGCAAGCAAGCATGCAGAGTAGTATACGTACGCGGAAGTGCTGTGCACACGATACGTACGTGATGATCAGCATGGTACTTTCACAGGTGAGCCGGATACCTGACAGGTTCTTTGGCCTGAGGAGCTACCTGGATTCATTCAGGGCTCCGCTGCTGGAGGAAATCCGGGCAGAGATGAGGTCCAACCTGGAGGCACAGACCAACTGCTGCAGGCCCGTGCAGATACGGCCCTTGTTTCCCATGCGCAAGGGCGACACAAGGCCAAGGCCCGCACTGTATCGCGTGTCCATCCATGGAGCTTCTCCCCCGTGCACCAGCGACATCGTCCTGCTCTCAGCGGCGATGCCGCTACGGCCGTCCGACCTTGCGAGCCGCGACGGCGCATCCCACTGCCTCGCCCACGTCCAAAGCGTCAGCAGGGACGGCACCAACTTTCTGGTCAGAGCTAGCCGGAGAGTAGACGATTACGTCGAAGGCTACGCTTTCGTTGTTAGGTTGCTCAGTTCCATACCCTACCAACGCATCTGGCGGTGCCTCCGCTACCGAGCCAACTCTTCCGTCAAGAGAGACGACTCCGTTCTCAAGGCTATCGCGGGGGAAGCGGAAGACTCCTCCATGCAGCTGGTAAGCTCTGGTTCGCAGATCGCTTCGTCCAATCGTTCCTTTCTACTGTACTTTTCTAGTAGTAAGTATGACTATGACTATGATTTTCTCATCTGACGGCTGATTTTCCATCATGAGACAGATCACTTCCCTGACCGGCGGCACCGACCTCGACATGCCGCTACCCGTATCAGGCAGGCTGTCTGCGTTCGGGCTCAACGAGTCCCAAACTTGCGCCATACTGGGCTGTGTGTCTGCGGTGCAGCGTGCCGGTGCCAGTGGCGGCGATGGTGCGAGCACCAAGGTTAGCCTCATCTGGGGGCCGCCTGGCACGGGCAAAACCAGGACCATCAGCGTGCTCATGCTGTCTGCCACGAAGCTGAAATGGCGGGTCCTGGCGTGCGCGCCGACCAACACCGCCGTCTGCCAGGTGGCGTCCAGCCTCCTGGCACTGAGGAGGCAGCACCCCGATCCCGATGCCTGTGCTGGCCACGGTGATCTGCTGCTGTTCGGCAACAGGACCCGCATGCCCATCGACGGCGATCTCGACAACATCTTCCAGGACACTCGTCTAAAGCTGCTAACGGAGTGCTTCTCGCCAGAGACCGGTTGGAGGCGGTGCCTTCTTTCACTGGAAGCGTTTCTGCGCGACGAAATAGCCATGATCAAGCAGGAGGATGGCACAAAACCAGTTGTGCTCAAGTACTACTCCTTCCCAACGTCAGAGTTCCAGCGGATCTTCGAGAAGCTTAGCAAGTGTTTGAAGACAATCATGTCTCATGTCTCAATACATCGTACCCTGGAGACGAACTACAACAACATTGCTTTGCTCAGCAAGATGCTCAACGACTTCAGCAAGCTGCTGGGCGTTCAGAAACAAGTCTCCACTTCATCGAGACAGCTGAGACGGCAACGCGATGGTTTAACAATGGGTTACCACTCGGAACAAACAGTTGGCACCATGAGGGAGAAAATGCCTGAAATTCTAGACGTCACGAGGACGCTGTTGCGAGACCTGCAACTTCCTCTGACCGAAGAGTTTTCCGAGATCAAGGAGTTTTGCATCGAAAGTGCGTCCCTCATTTTCTGCACCGTGTCTGGCTCGGCTAAGCTGGAGGGGGAGAAGATGGATTTGCTTCTGATCGACGAGGCTGCACAGCTCAAGGAATGTGAATCCCTCGTCCCATTGCAAGTCTCCGGACTGAAACATGTGGTTCTTATCGGTGACGAGCGCCAACTGCCAGCTATGGTTCTTATCGGCACGTGCTCCGTTGGCTTCCTGTCGAACCGGCGACGCGCCAATGTTGCCTTGACAAGGGCGAGGTACGCACGCACGGCGAGATCTGGATGAAATTCTAAATACAAAACTAGTTGGAACTTGTCATGCATAACTGCCTCGATCGATCGTTTTGGTTGCAGGCACTGCCTCTGGATCGTGGGCAACGCGGCGACGCTAAGTGGCAGCGGCTCCATCTGGGGGGAGCTGATCCGGGATGCCGCGGAACGTCGGTGCTTCTTCGACTGGGACGAAGGCGAGGGCGTGTCTCCGGTAGTTTCTCGCCACGCTTGCGTGATCGGGCCAGGACATGGTGAAGCCGCTTCAGATTTAGGCATGCACCTGGCCGGGGATATTTGTGACACGCTCGGTTCTCTGCGGCTCGCTTAACGAATGTACTACTGGTGGTCACAACTCACAAGTAGTGGCGATTTGTTCAGTTTTGGCCTTTTGGGTGTTGTTACACTTGGGGTGTGTCTCAGTGTAGTTGCCTCTCTTTTCAGCTCAGTGAAAAATCTAATGGTGGTCGAACCTAGCTTTATGTATGATTGTGTGGTTTCAGCTCTGTCCGTGGTTGATCAACTGTGGTTTGTATGGTTGTTTTATAGGGAGGACTTATGCGTCAGGTACCTGAAATATCCTTCCGATTCGGTCACTTCGACTGGGTAATGTGCAAGAATAATTTTCATATGAATTGTATATGTTTGTAGTATTCTTAGTATCAAAATAAATAAAAACATCAACGTCGACGGTTAATACCTCTTGACATAGCACATCATGTCAATGGTGTCGTCTCTCTCTCTCTCTCTGTGTGTGTCTCTCTCTCTCTGATACAAACACATTGAAAATGCACCTATGAAGGAAGCAACACAAACTAGATACATGGCTAGAGAAAAATGACACACACACGAAAAGAGAAGAAAACTAAACAAAGGGGGTGACTATTTGACAGGCGTCTAATATATATTTGGCATTCGGTTGAACCCCTCCGTACCATCCGATCTAGATCCCAATGCCCAATTGGGCTCTTCTTCCCCTATACTAAACTAAAACTAAAAAAAATGAATTTTCTAAGAAAGAATGAAGTATTGGCATTGGTAATGAGAAATTTTAGCATGCTCTCTCTTACCTCTTCTTTTATACATGTGGGGTAAGAAGGTACTCCCTCCGTGTTTATTTATTCCGCATATTAGCTTTGGTCAAAGTTAAACTTTATAAATTTTGACAAAGTTTATAGAAATAAATATTAACATATACAATCAACACCATTAGATTCATTATCAAATGTACTTCCATATCATATAGATTTGTTATGGTAAATATTTATATTCTTTTTGATAAACTTGGTCAAACTTCAGGAAGTTTGACTTCAATCAACTCTAATACGCGGAGTAAATAAAAACGAAGGGAGTAAGAGTTAATCAGACCACTAATTATTGAGATTAACGGCTCAGATCTATTATTTACTGCTCACTGCTAATAGACTTAAAGGAGAAAGAAAATGAAAAAGGGCGAAGGAAAAAACTTACACAAAATTTTCCTTTTTTGTAACTGCAAAGAATAAGCATATAATTTACATGCATATTGCATAGTACTTCCATGTATAGTTGCACATACAAAATAAAAAACTGAAATTTTCTAAAGAAGGATGAGAAAACTGACCGACTGGCTGTGCTCTCTTGGTCTCCAGGGTGACAGTAGCACCCAAGCAAGCTAGGGCAAGGTGTGGAGTTTTAAATTAATCGCCAAGTCATTCCTTGTCTATTTTTGATTAATTAGGACCATGGCATAGTAATTCTTTATTGCATGTGACCCAAAGGCCTCACTTAAAAGAGGAGGGTGGTACAAACCCCCAAACGGGCATGTTAAGTTAAATGTTGATGCGGCCTTTAACTGCAATTTGCTTCAAGGGGCTATGGGAGAAATCATCCGAGATGATAGAGGACACATGAGGTTGTAGCTGGGAACAAGCTCATTGAGATGTTGACTCCTGCTATGATGTTCTGACTGCTGAGGCAATGGCTCTGAAATTTAGTTTAAACTTGGTGTCGATTGTATATGTGGTAGGAGCTAGGGTTCTACCGGGTCTAGGCCGGAGGTTGTAGGGGAAGGAGGGAGCTGGTCGTGGACGAACACGCGGACGCCGGCGGCTGGGCGCCGTCGTGCGCGAGGAGGTGGCGGCTGAGAGGGAGATGATGCAGGGAAGGAGGCGGCTAGGGTTAGGTCTCCCGGCTCCCTAAGAAAGCCGATCAAATATGATTGCTTCTTGCTTAATTCCAAAACGGATCCTTACACGAGTTTATATAATCCTCCTACTAAGATAATTGGACTAAGCCCCTAATAACGATAAGATAGACGGGCCACAACTAACTGGGTTAAGCCCCTAATATGCCGGTCATAACATTTCTCCCCGCGTGCACAAACAGCTCGTCCTCAAGCTGGAAGGCGGGGAAGCACTTGCGGAACTCCTCGGGGTGATCAACCGTCACCAAACACCTCCGCGGCAGCTGGGGCGGGCAGGTCGCCAAGCCCGGCGGCGGCGCCGGTCATAACATTTCTCCAGGTAGAAGAGTCGCGGGCAGACGTGGCCGGGCACGTAGGGCTCGTCGCAGTTAAAGAACAAACCTTGACGACGACGCTCGAGTAGCTCGGCCCTGGTGAGCAAGCGGAACGGGCGCGCCGCGATTGCGGCGAGGGGTGCCGTGGAAGCCTGAGCAGGCCGACCCTGCGCGGGAACGTCCGGCCAGGGTGGTGGCCCAGCGGCTCGGGACAGTAACGCCTGCTGGATGGCCACCATGCGGCGCTTGAACACACGGGCGTAATACATGGCCGTCTGGAGGTCCTGGGGTCCCTACAGCCGGCAGACCGCCGACGAAGAGCTCGGCCCGCTGGCGAGCCGTCACGCCGGGTGCGTGGCACGCCAGGGCCTGAAAGCGGTCGGTAAAGTCCAACACCGTAGAGGTGAAGGGGAGACGGCCCAACTCCGCCAACCAGCTCCCGCGTATCGGCGGCCCGAAACGAAGGAGGAAGAGCTCGCGAAAATGCTCGCATGGAGGCATACCGCCCTCGTCCTACTCGAGAGCGTAATACCAAGTCTGCACGGAGCCTCGGAAGTGATATGAAGCGAGCCAGGTGCGGTCCGACGCGAGCGTGTGTTGCCCCCAAAAAAACTGGTCACACTGATTAAGCCAGTTGAGGGGGTCCTCGGTGCCGTCGTAGGTGGTGAAGGCGAGCTTGACGAAGCGTGGGCCCGTCTGGGTATGATCGCCGTGGGGGTACGGCTTGGTGGTGCGGAGCAGCGGCATCGGGTCGGTGATCACCGGGGGGGGGGGCGTGGAACGGCGGCGCGTCGAGGCCAACGTAGGGGCCCGTGGAGCTGGAGGACCCGCCGTACTATGCCTACTGTGACGGCATGTGCGGCGGTCCGAGGCCATTGTGTAGACCGGCTGAGACGATGACTCGGTCAACCAGGCCGATAGCAGGGACGGCGAGGGCGGGAACCAGACCTGGTGGAGCGGAACTTTCGTCGGCGCGGTCGATGCGGGGCTGGAGCTGACCGGCGGTGGCTGCTGCGGTGTCGTGCCGGGGAGCGGCTGCTGCGTGAAGCGCCGGGCGCGGCAGAGGCCGCTAGGAGCGGCGGCTGCCACGACAGCCAGGGCGGGGCGATGGTGGCGGTGGATGGCAGCTGCAGCGGCCTGGCGAGCGCGGTGAAGGCCGCCTGGTGCAGCGGCTGCCACGGCAGCCACGGCGGCGCGGCGGCGACGGTGGCCGGCGCAGCCGGGTGCGGCCCGTAGGAGCTGGCCAGGTACAGCCGGATCCCCTGGACGGCTGTGACGAGGTCGTGGAGGATCCCGCTGACCTCCTCCGGGGTGTAGACGACTGCTGGCGGCGCGGTGGAGGGCGCCGGCATCTGGGCGGTGGAGATGGCCAGCGGCGCGGTGGTGGCGGTCGGCAACGGAAGCGAAGGGGTTGGCGGCGGTGAAGACATGATCGGACCTGAGCTACCTAATACCAAACTGGTAGGAGCTAGGGTTCTACCGGGTCTAGGCCAGAGGTTGTACGGGAAGGAGAGAGCTGGTCATGGACGAACACGCGGACGCTGGCGGCTGGGCGCCGTCGTGCGCGAGGAGGCGACAACTGAGAGGGAGATGACGCAGGGAAGGAGGCGGCTAGGGTTAAGTCTCCCGGCTCCCTAAGGAAGTCGAGCAAATATGATTGCTTCTTGCTTAATTCCAAAACGGATCCTTACATGAGTTTATATAATCCTCCTATTAAGATAATTGGGCTAAGCCCTAATAACGATAAGATAGACGGGCCAAAACTAACTGAGCTAAGCCCCTAATATGCCGGTCATAACAATATGTTAATATTTTTTCTGTAAACTTTGTCAAAGTTATAAAGTTTGACTTTGACCAAAGCTAATATGCGGAGTAAATAAAAACGGAGGGAGTACGTTCTTACTTGACATGTAAAAAAGAAGACGTAAGAGAGAGCATGCTAAAATTTCTCATTACCAATGCCAATACTTTATTCTTTCTTAGAAATTTTTTTTTTATTTTTTTATTTTAGTTTTAGTTTAGTATAGGGGAAGAAGAGCCCAATTGGGCATTGGGATCTAGATCGGATGGTAGCTAGGGAGCGATTTGACCGAATGCCAAATATATATTGAACGCCTGTCAAATAGTCACCCCCTTTGTTTAGTTTTCTTCTCTTTTCGTGTGTGTGTGTCATTTTTCTCTAGGCGTGTGTCTAGTTTGTGTTGCTTCCTTTGTAGGTGCAACAGATTGTACATCAATTGGGATAACCAGGAACTCTTGGAGATAATGAATAAAGATGGCCAATACGCTGGAGATGGGGCGGCCATTGTTGATGAGTGCTATCATCTGGCTTGTGAGCTTAGCTCTATAGTTTTTGAATTTTGTTTCAGAGAGTCGAATGCGGCTGCTCATGAATTAGCTAGTATTGCTAGAGTTTCGTTGTGTAATGATTTGGTAGATAATGCTCCTTCTGAGGTTCTTCCATTGCTATTAAAGATGTAAGCTTGCTCACCACTGAACAAAGTGGAAGCATAGTTGTCAAACAAAAGGGACCATGACACAGCGACCACTTGATGCAAATTTCGTGTTCCATACGTGCTGCACGCAGTCAATTTGAATGCAAATATGCAATGATGCGTGGCAGCCTAGCTTGGTCGCATTGATATTTTAGTCACATCGCAAGATTATAGGGCGGAGTACAAGTAGCCAGTTTTTTTTCCGCTAGGGAAAGGTTGGCACCATATTGTGCGTGCTTTGGCGTCGTATATGGCCCTGTTTGGTTCAGCTTTTATCGACGGATTCCGCTGCCGCGCAGCAGAATCTGAATCAAAGGGCGAACCCAGCAGAATCTGATTCCAGAAATCCATGCTAAAATCTGAACCAAAAGCGGAAGCAGCCCAGGACGTGCTTTTCAAAATCTGATTCCGCTGCGGGCCAAAATCTGAAAAAGTTGTATCAGCTGGTTTGTCAAATGACCTGCATCTTTTTCGCATCAAATTTTCCACAGCTATTTTTTCACAGCAGATTTTTCACAGCTGCTTTTAGAAATCCACAGCCGAACCAAACAGGGCCATAATGTCATGTACGCGCCGACATATGTGGTATGTGCATTTCGCCTCGTTTTGTAGAGGCCGGAAATGAGCTATCTCTATATATACGGTTGGATTGTCTTGATCCATGCTATATATGGTTGAGTAAACAAAATAATTTTATTGAAAATGTGATATACACATGCGCAGAAATAATGGGTACTACAGCTAGTATCTGTCGCGTGCATGCCATGGGTGGACACCACTTACTTACATGCAGGCATGCAGTCACGTACCAACACATGGAAAGTTGTTAATCTGTGATGTCTTCTGGCCGGTCGGATTCCTACCAGCCATACCAAAGAAACTCCCAAAGAGAAAACATGCATACACCACGCCACCAGCGATCTGATGTGTGGTCTTTTTCTTTTCTTTTTTTGTACTACCGGGACCTCTGAACCAATTCTCTGCAAAATTTCAACTCAATCCCGAAGTCACGAACCAAAATCAATCAATCAAGCAAGCAAGGCGGCGAGCCACTAGCGTGTGCATGTTCTTTTGTGTAGCGGTACACGGATGCATGAATGCATGGAGAGCTAGCTGGCAGAGTCCATGCATGGACCACTTCTTCACACACATCGCATTGCCTGCTGCTATGATACTTTAACACACTTAGAGTTAGAGTTATTTTTTAACCCACTCTAACTCAAATAAGCACCTCTCCACCGGGATAGTTGGGTTAGATGAAACTAACGCACTCTAACCCTCCCTGTTTGGATACTTTTGGGTTATTTGAGCCTTCAACTAACTCAAACTAGCTCTAACCCCATGATCCAAACAGGGCCACATATCACGCACATGTATTTACCTGTGTATGTGGCATGGGGTTAATGAGGAGAGAGGTGTTTGGAGTAACATAATATGTTACTGTAACATAACGCAACCCAAAGCAAAATGAGTCTATGATGTAATAAATGCTATCATCTATGATACTACTTGTATGTTATTTTGCACTATGAGGCCTCTTTTGGTTCATAGGATAGGATTATCATAGGAATAGGAATCTTGTAGGAAATGAGATGACATGTATCTCAAATCCTATAAGTAGGAATAGGAAACAAGATGTCATTTGGTTGACATCAAAGGAATTTTTTCATTGAGTCTAGGCTCTTTTTTATTTTCCTATAAAATGTGGAGGATAGGAACCAATCCTATGGAGGAATAGGAATCCATTCCTATGAACCAAAGGGCTCTAAAGGAAAAAATCCTATAAGAATCCTATCCTCTAGAATTCCTATGAAATTCCTCTAAACCAAAGGAGGCCTGAAGGTAGTAACAAAGACTAGTGTCATATGTAGGCTGGTCATAGTGGGGAGTAACTTATACTAGTGTCATACATATGACACTAGTCTAAGTTACTACTTTCATAATGCAAAGTAACATAGTAGTAGTGTCATAGAAGACTTCATTAATTAGCTTGTAGATTCATCTTGTCTTGGAAAGCGCTATGTTACAGTAACATATTATGTTACCACTTTTCATTAACTACATGCCACATAAGCAAATTTTTCTCGAAGTGCGCTATGTTACTTGCTAAGTTACTCCCACTATGACTAGCCTAACATACACTAGTAACATACATATATCCCTAGACTATGTTACTACCTTCATAGTGGATAGTAACTTAAGTGTGGTAACATGCAAAGATTCATTTATTAGGTTATAGACTCATATTGCATTGAGACATGTGATGTTACAGTAACTAGCTAAGTTACTACAACTACCTCTCTCCTCATTAACTCATTGCCATATAAGCAAATTTGCTGAGTTGGACTCGATATTACTGTTGAAGTTACTCCCATTGTCACTAGTCTTACCGCCGCGGATCCAACCCGAGCGGAACTGTCTGTCTCAAAAGTCCACGGCCGATGGCGGCCTCGCCGCCCTGACCTCCCCTAGAGCTTTCCCTGTCACCCAAGGCATTCCCTGTCACCCAAGGCATTCCCTCTAAGCTCTGCCACCTCTAGTTCTGACGACGGTAGTCCCCACACCCGCACCCATGAACTTCCTTACTTGCCTTAGCCGGTTGCGGCTGGACGAGGCCGCTGGCGTCCCGGGGCCTCGCTTTGCTCGCCCTAATGCCGCCATTGGCAGCTAGGTGCTCCACCGCGCCTCAATCTTGGTTCCCAGACGAAATCGACCGAAGCACATTCGAAATTCACGTAACTTATTTCCAGCAAAACTGTGCATGTATCGATGCACCACAAGGCAGTACAATCCATTGCGTGTGGCCTCGATTTCCATTTATAGAAACTCGATCCCTCTAAACCTGATTGGCCGGCCGGTGCACCTCCAGTCCAGAGTACATGCATGCGGTTTGTATCTCGCGGGTTATGTTTGTAACGAAATCCTTTGTGGCCCGAGCATTGTCTGAAGATTTAATGAGAAGATATGTTGATATGAACACTGGCAACTAGCTTGTTCGTCGTACTTCCTCCGTCACGGTTTAGAAGGCACAGTTAAATTTGCGTGCGTTTTCATAATAGACAAGGTTTAGGGCGCATTGTATTTATTTCTAGTAGCTAATTAGTACTTCGATATATTATTTCTATATGCATGCGTAGTGTGAATGCTATTTTTTAGCCCATCCCACAACCAATAGATAACAAATAGGTCCTAGAGAATTTCTAAGCGCGCCTTCTAAACCGTGACGGAGGGAGTAGTTTACGGAAGTATTATATTTAAGAAAATTTAAGCAAATTTAGGTTGAGTGCCTAAAAGGTCTTAGGCTGGCCATAATGAGGGTAACATAAGCGGTATCATGTACTTGGGACTCGCAAACAATTAAAAAAGAGATGGATGATTATAATAACATAGGTAGATACAGTATCATAATAAATATTATGCTACTATGTGTCATGCATGACAATAAATGAGATCACCTATAATACTAATCTATGATAATATACATTACAGATTTAGTATCATACACTAGTATTATATGCATAATTACTCCCCGCTATGGCCAGCCTTATATTAGTTCACAGAAGGAGTATATTTTTAATATTTTAAAGTGCCGGAGTAGCTAATTCGAGAAGCAATAAATTTCAGACATTGATTTGTGCGAGCAAGTTGTCAATGTTTCATGTCTGTATATATAAACTAATTAAAGAGAACACCCACTTGTTTTTCTTTTCTTTATTCGGAGGAATAGAGGAGCTTTTCTTTAGGTTAGCTAAGAGGATCTACAGCCGGACTAGGCAAATCCCGACTCTCAAACGCTTGTGGAAACGCCCGGGCATGTCCGCAGGCAGTGACCGATCAGTCCTTAAATTTGCTTATCTACATCTAGGTACCTCATAATAGAAATCTTAAATCTATACAAAAGCATGCAAAGAAAAAAATATATGTACTACATAGATCAACTATCCTAGTCCTTGTAAAAAATGTCCACTATCTCCAAGCCAGGCTCCGGGTACATGGGCGGCAGCCGCAGCGCTGGCTCCTGCGGCTCCTCTGCATCCGCCTCCGCATCCATCTCCGCTTCGACCTCGTCGAAGAGCGCGTTGGTCGCCGCCCGTTCCTGTCGGATGAAGCGCCGATTGACCTCCACCTCATCCTGCATGGACTCCAGGATGGACTGTTGCTCCGCCGCTTGGGCGACCGCAAACGCCGCCTCCGCAGCCTCCATGTTGAAGCCCAGAGGTGGCTCCTCCTCATTCGCCTGCTTCTCCTCCTCCGTCGCCACCTCCGCCCCCCTCCATCGAAGCCTGCTCCTCCACCTCCTCATGCTGCTCTGGTGAGTACGGAGGCAGCCCGATAGAGATGCGGGCAGCACGCCTCGCCCGGATCTCCTACTTAATCAAGTCCCGACGCTCCAGAGTGAGCATAGCATAGGTGGTCTTCTCTTGGCGAACCATAATGGTGTCGGACGGCGTGGGAAGAGCATTGGAACGAGAGAGAGGAGGTGGATGGGTTAGAGTTGGGGACGCATGCTGTCTTAAAAATAGCTGAATTTGGCATCAAGCAGTGAGCGGAGCGGCATCACGCGACATTCACACCGCCCATCGGACGATACCGCATGGGACCCCACTGTTAAACTGAAGTGGCGGGCGTGGGCGCCCCCACATTCTGCCCATATTTGGGCTAGATATGGGGATGTCGGTCAGCTCGGACATTTGAGACCCGTTTGAGATGCCCGTTGGATCGCATTTTCGTGACCAGTCAGTGATCAGGCCGTCCACCAGGTCATTTAAGGCGGGTTTGGGGCCCGGCTATAGATGCTCTAAGGAGGCCCGATCAATTACTGATGTCATGGGCCTAGTTGGGCCGCAGGATCCTTCTAGTTTATCATTCTTTACCTTCAGATCGCCAAAAAAAACATTACTTAAACAAGAACATAATCGTATTTTTCCGTCTGTTCTCGCAACTTCGGGTACTCGATGACCATAACCAATTTGAGGAGGGCGGTAAGACTTGTTGACACTAATCACTTCAACCTCTAAAAGGCTCAGAGGTTGCCAAGCTGGTCGTTTTTCTTGGGAGCGGCAGATCTCGCCTCAAGCATGCCCTAGTTTATTCAGAAACATTATTTAATTACTTTTATTTAGATTTTTCAAGTAGAAACATAGTTTATTCAAAATTTCACAAAACGTTAATCCTCATTCAAAAAATATTCATGCAGTTTAAAAAATGTCCGTGCAAGTTTTAAAATGTTAATAGAATTCAAAACAAATATTCATGATATTTAAAAGGTGTCCGTGTATTTGAATAATATGTTGTGAAATTTATAAAAATGTTAATACAATGTAAAAATGCTCATGACACTGAAAAGATGTCCGTGTATTTCAAAATTATGTTCTGACATTTTTAAATTGTTAATACAATGTAAAACAAATGTTTAAATACTTTAGAAAGAAATGTCGTGTACCATTCCGAAAAATGTTTATGAAATGTAAAAAAATCGCATGGTTTAGTAACATGTTTGTACCATTAAGAAATACGTTTGTTTAGTTTTAAAAAATGCTTCATTTTTCTTCGGTCCTAGCTAGCTTTCCCATCTTGTCGTCTCCCGACTGGGCCGATGGAGCAACCACGGACTGAGCTGAAACCACACAATCATACTTGAAATTGAAACTAGGGTTCGATCACCAGATCTGTCCAGTGAGAAAGGCTGCGCACGCCCCAAGTCTAGCACGCAAAAGACAAAAGCAGAACAAAACACCTCTGGTCCATCGGTGGTGCATTCAGCGAATCGCAGAGAACCTAGCTCGTCGCACGGCTTCACACCTGGCGCATTCCAAAAGCTAAAGCTAAAGAGGCTCCACGTACAGGCACGATCAAACGAGCACGGCGAGAAACTGGCCGAGACAGGACCTCGCCATTGTCCCAGTCGAAGATGCAACGACGTTCCACAGCATCCCGGACTAATTCCCCCCAGATGGAGCCGCCGCTGCTTAGTGTCGCCGCGTTGCCTAGGATCCAGAGGCAGTGCCTGCAACCACGACAATCGAGGGGACATATATCAGCTGGTCGTTCCAGTTACCATGCATTACAACATACTAGTTTCAAATAGCGGTTTGAGTAGGGTGCCAGTAAATGATAGACTATAGAATCGCAATAGCTTGACAGACAATACTTGCTGCCCGATCTGCGAACGACAGTGTCTTCGCGTTCAAATCTCGTGCATGCACGCTCGCTGTAGCACTGCCATGTAGGATCAGGCACAACAAGTAGGGCGCAGTTTTATCGTGTGTATAGCAGCACTATAGGATTCATGTACAATTGTGCGAAAAAGTTCAGAAATAGACGGCTATAGCCTCGTTACTAGCAGTCTTCCGCTATTTGGCTTAGCCCTCTATTTAATGCAATGATTAGACGTTCAGCTATAGCCCGGGCGTGCGTACCTTGCCCTCGTCAAGGCAACGTTGGCACGTCGCCGGTTCGACAGGAAGCCGCCGGAGCCGGTGCGATTGGACCTCACAGTGGAGAGGATGATCACGTCTTCTTCGCTGCCCTCGAAGAACCCATCCACGGTGTTGACGCGAAGAACCAGGGGGCGCATCTCCTTCACATCCCCTATCTCCCCCTTAATCGCCTCCACCTGAGCGGTGTATGGGCATATGACGCCCACGCTAACCACCTGCCCGGTTCTGATACAAGCTGCACGGCAAACACCATGACATGAGTTCGAGGTGCATATATAGTTCAGCACTAACATCAAATCATACATTCGATGAAATGTTGAATAATATAATAAAGATGGTTGTTCAATGGAGAGGCCGGGGTCATCCTTCTTTCAGAAAAAACGAAATGTCGTTCAGGGGGCCTCCAGGCCACACATACGCACCTTTCTTGAGACTGTGCAGTATTTGCATGATGGCGGCCACCTCGGACATGTTCGTCTTGCTGCGGCCGCGGTCTTCCACACCGTTGATGTTGATGAACGAGTATGGCCCGAACATTGCACCAGGAAGGTAACTACGTTGGTGCTTCGTCTCCGACACATTGGGGCCATTCAAGATTTGCCTGTCGTAGAAGCTCAAGTTGGGGAAGATGCTTACGGAAGGGTGCATCCTGTACTGCATGTTGAGGAGGTGCTTCTTGTGTCCTAGTAAACAGTCTCTCAAACAGGCTCCTGCCCAGCAACGCCTTATCTGAAACCTGCAAGAGAAGTCACAAAACTGTAGGTAGATGTAATTCGAAACTAGTACTTGGGAGTAACAAGTAATTACGTGGTATATGAAAAGTATGGACCTTGCTTTGGACCATGGCCGGCAGTTGGCGCTCGTCGCCGATAAGAACTGCATGCTTGAGTCCGGAGACTTGCAATGGGATGAGGGATTCACATTCCTTGAGCTGTGCAGCCTCATCGATCAGAAGCAGATCCATCTTCTCCTCCTCCAGCTTAGACGAGCCAGACACGGTGCAGAAAATGATTGATGCGCTTTGGATGCAAAAGTTCTTGATCTTCCATAACTCTATCGTCACAGGAAGGTTCAGGTCCCGCAACAGCTCTCTCGTAACGTCTAGAATTGCTGGCATTGTCTCCCTCATGGTGCCAACTGTTTGTTGCGAGTAGTAACCCATTATTAAACCATGACATTGCCGTTTCAGCTGTCTCGATGACGTGGAGACTTGTTTCTGAACGCCCGGCAGCTTGCTGAAGTCGCAGAGCATCTTGCTGAGCAAAGCAATGTTGTTGTAGTTCTTCTCCAGAGTTGACACATGAGACATGATTGTCTTCAAACACTTGCTAAGCTCATCGAAGATCCGGTGGAACTGTGACGTGGGGAAGGAGTGGTACTTGAGTTCTACTGGTTCTGTGCCATCCTCCGGCTTGATCATGGCTATTTCGTCGCACAGAAACGCTTCCAGTGAAAGAAGACACCGCCTCCAACCTGTCCCCGGCGAGCAGCACTCTGTTAGCAGCTTCACACGAGTGTCCAGGAAGATGTGGTCGAGATCGTCGCCGATGTGCATACGTTGCCTGTTGCCGAACAGCAGCAGATCGCCGTGGCCCGTTCCAGCGCAGGCATCGGGGTCGGGGTGTTGCCTTCTCAGCGCCAGGAGGCGCGACGCCACCTGGCAGACGGCAGTGTTGGTCGGCGCGCACGTCAGGACCCGCCATTTCATCTTCATCCCCGACAGCAGCAGCACGGTGGTGGTCTTGGTTTTGCCCGTGCCAGGCGGCCCCCAGATGACGCTAACCTCTTACCAGCTGCTCCACATAGTATTTTTACTTGCACATGTTTAAAGTTATGTTTTACCTGTGAGTGAGAAAAGTTCACTTCTACACAGTATTTTTGCTTCTCTCTTTATGTGTACTTTTCTAAGTAATATTGTAACTTTTTTATCTTCGGGTAGTAAAATTCTCTGACAATATGATAAGAAGATTAGTGATAAAAATATTTTTCGTATAGTATATCCAATTATAAGTGATGTAATGGTTCATGCACTAGCTGATTCATTGTTTTGGTGACTTCAGGTTTGGAGTTAGGAAAAAGGACAAGGTTCACAAGTACATGATGCAATGGAGATGTCCATCAGAAATATGCATGCTTACCCATAAGTGGTTCAAACTTATGTGTACATTACTTGAGTTAATGACTTTTCCACTGATTGACCAGTTATAAACTTGGCTTGTAAATTTTGTAAGACTCAACTATACTAACTTTTTCCGAAAAATAGACTGCACCACATGATCTTAGGAGATTCCTTCAGAGTAAGGCACATTAGTAGATTATCCATTGTTCTTAGGAGATACCTTCAGTTAGGAAGAACCACAAGATTTTCTTTCAAACGTCTTAAAATTAAGCATTTCTCTTTCTCACAAAACATTTCATCATCATTGTTTCAAGACCATAGATGCCTCTTCAGGCAGAGAACACCAATATATGTGTATTAATGCCGTATAGTAACTCATCAAAATGATTTACTATCTGGAAATTTTTGATAGACCATTGAAGAAAACTACAAATTGGTATGTCTTTTATAGACCGTAGTGTGCTATTGGTTTAAGAATATAGATAAATTTAATTCCCAAAAAAATGTATGGAATCACCGGCATGTATATTGGTTTTTAAGAAAAAACTTCAGTTCAAATCTATTTACATACATAATTTCATAGTTTCAACTGAAGAACTTCTACCATTCGGCACTTCATTTACCTTCAAAGCATAGGATCTGGTTAATGAATTTGTGGTAAATAAGATATGTGAAATCACTTTACTTAGTAGAAATGTATTGGAACCAATATGGAACAAGAAAAGGATAGTAGCTCGACTTATATTTCTATAAGTACAATATTCAGTTCATATTACTGTCTGTACCTTCTTTCAGCAATTCAATTTGACGGTCCCTTTAGAAAAAGTATTTATACTGATTTGATACTTCGGGGTTTCTCTAAACTTTCAGTTATGTATCATCTCCTGAGAAGATGTTGCAGATACTGAGCTATATAGTATATAAGATCGTATAATTTGATGTGTTGTGGTACTTGAGTTATAAGCATGTGAGGCATGTAGGCTTTAAGTACAAGTAGGTACAACTTTTGGTCATAGCTTTATTTTTCACTTCAGACAAACATGCATCAAGTATTCGATAAGCTAGAAAACTTTTGTGGTATAGTCATACAATTTTGTAATTCCTTCTAAATCAAACTGTCTTCAAGCCAAACCTGGTATACTGAATGAACACCTTTAAGTAAGTGAATGCATTGTATTGCTACTTATTAAATCATTCGGTTGCACTAAAAAAATACATGTCCCATATTTCGACAACAAAATAAAGGCTCAATATGAAATTAAATTTATTGACGATATTATGTGATTGAGTTGTCACAAAGTTTACAATGATTGACAACTACACTTATTATTTTTTGATATATAAAACATTTAAAAAATATAAATAAGTACTTAAGGTCTAGCCCGCGGAACTTTGTTACTTACTACTAGAAAGTAAAAACGATTGAACGAAAGGATATGAGAACCAAAGAAGCTTACCAGCGGCATGGAGGAGTCTTCCGCTTCCCCCGCGATAGCCTTGAGAACGGAGTCGTCTCTCTTGACGGAAGAGTTGGCTCGGTAGCGGAGGCACCGCCAGATGCGTTGGTAGGGTATGAAGCTGAGCAACCTAACAACGAACGCGTAGCTGTTGACGTAACCGTCTACTATATGGGAAGCTCTGACCACGAAGCTGCTGCTCTCGTCGTGGACTTTGAGGACCTGTGCAAGGCAGTAGGAGGCGCCATCCTTGCTGCTGGCAAGGTCGGACGGTCGAAGCAGCGCCGAGAGCACGACGATGTCGCTCATGAATGGAGGGCAAGCTCCACGGATGGTCACGCGATACAGTGGGGGCCTTGGCACGCCCATTGGCATGCGGAAGTACAACGGCTGTATCTCCTGCACGGGCTTGGGGCGGTTGGTCTGTGCGTCCAGCAGGTTGGACCTCATCTCTGCTCGGATTTCTTCCAGCAGCGGGGCCTTGAATGAATCCAGGTAGCTCCTCAGGCCCAAGAACCTGTCTGGTATCCGGCTCACCTGTGGAAGAAATCACGCACCATCACCATGCAACGCATGCTGGTCAAGTACATACTCTGCTGCTTGCTCTCTGGGAAGAAGGATTCGACTTGGAATTACCTTGTCCCTGAAGAGGTCCTGGTTGACGACGTCCTGGATGGACCAAGAGAGGATGAGGTTGGCGAGGTCCTCATCGTCCTGCTCCTGCCCCTGCCTCTCCCCACCTTTCTTCTCCATCTTTTCTTGGCGACCCAGATCTGCCGAGTGAGGTGTAATCATTTTCTTCACTGTGAATCTGAATGAATATGAGCTGGTTCTCGGTACGCCAATTAGTATATTGATTGATCATGCATGGTTTGCCGTGCATGCAGCCACCAATCGCATGGCCTGCCCAAGATACTGCGGCAGCACGCGTGTGATCTCGTCTCTTGGGGTTTCGGGGACCAAGCGGCCGCAGCTGCTCAGCTTCCGCTCTCGTTTGATGCGCTATAGTAGTAGTACACTGCTACTACAGCACAACCAATGGTTAGGGCCTGTTTGGTTTCAAATAAGTCACCAACTTATAAGTCAAAAAATGAAAAAAGTGACTTATTTTGTCAAACAGATTCAACTTATAAGTCATCCCAACTTATAAGTCATAAGTTACTCCACCCAACTTAAAGCTTATAAGTCACTTCCTTTTGCGTGGGTCCCATCACTTTTACATAAAAAAATAAGGTGAGAATGTGTGATCAAGTGACAACCAAACAGACGTGACTTATGAGTCACTGGTTTTAAGTCATCAGGCCCTTAGGACGTGTGCCAGCCACTAAATTTTGTCTTACGCACGCATGTACGATCGAGAATGGCAACCGTCCTTGTGTTAATTGATTTAATTATGAAGCGCACAGGTATGTAGAGTATATTCCAACGTGTCTGCCGTCCTGTTTAAGCACCATGTGTCCTCATCAAGGCCTCACGTAAGGAAAGACGAGACTTATCTCTTCGTCAAACATCTCGTTTCTCTCCAAGTCTCTCATTCTGTAACATTACCTGTGTTGCAAAGATCTTTCCACAACACGATCCTTGTTGCGGGAAAAAAAATCTGCAACATGACTTATGTCGCATAAATTATCCCGCAAAACAATATATGTTGGAAAACAATTGCAACACAACCTATGTTACGGGAAAAAAAATCCTCAACACAATCTATGTTGCAAATGTTTCTGCAACAAGGTCTTTGTTGCAAAGTAGAGAAATACTTCAATCTATAGATCATCTAAGATCCGATGGTCTGTGAGGCGGCGGATCTTTAAGCCAATCCGCCGGCCGACGCGCAGCAGTTATTCATACACGCAAAAGTTTTCTTTAGTGAAATTCACATGTACATATTGTGTAGTACTTCACTATTTCCCCTGCTTCACACGGTCGTCTGTTTTTTGTAGGAACGCCCATGGCCTTAATAAACACGGCCGTATGTAGTGTAGGCTCGCCATTGCCACACCCGCCCCGCCGACGTGCCGCCGTCTGCAATGCCCCTTGCCAGTGACCGTCATGTGCCCACGCAATGCCCCGTGCGGTGCTGCCATCATGCGCATCGCTGATTGTTGGATTCTAGGCTATTATCTATTTTTGTTTAATTTAAAATAAAATGAAAATGTATTTAGGTGAAGAAGTTCACGGAAACTGACAACAATAGCTCACAGACAACTCCCCCTAAGAACCAACTGCTACTGTTTCTTTGTACGTACTATTTAGGCTCTGTTTGGTTCATAAGTACTAGGACTTTTTCTAGTCCCAACTAAAAAGTCTCTAGTCCCTAAAAAGTCCCTCCCTGTTTGTTTGCAGAGACTAAAAAGTCCCTAGTTCATTTCTAAAGGTTATTAAATGACCATATTGCCCCTAGTATATAGAAAAATAACAGTCAAACAACACCATGGGGTGGCGGGCCATTAAATGCATGGAGGGCATTGTTGGAAAAGTCCCAAAAAAGACTCTCCTTGAGAGTCTTCTTCATTTAGTCCCAAATGCTTAGTTTAGTCCCTAAAAAGTCCCTCCTGTTTGGTAAAAAAGTCTCTAAGAGGGACTTTTTCTAGTCCCTACACAAAAAAGTCTCTGGAAACAAACACCCCCTTAGTAGTACTTATTTTCTGTTCAAATTTCCAAGGACCGCCATAAATGAAAATTCATACCACGGTCGACCCCAAGTAGGTCGCACCACTACCAACAACTTCTGGCACAAAGCTCATTAGCACAACCAACACGGAAGAGGTCTTCAGCTACATCTTCATCTAACCAAGCAAGGCGAAGCGCCTTAAACATTGTCGTCTGGTCGCCACCCAACAACACCTGGCAGAGGGTGAGCTCTTGTACGGGAATGAGGTGATCGAATGTGGAGCACAATCCACTAACTTCATATGAAAAATCAGAACGACTCCAGAGCATGGCAGAGCCAAGACTACATTCACATTGCAACACTAGTATTGATTGATCATGCGTGGTTTGCCGTACATTTAAAGTCGTACGCAGAGCAATTTCGTTGGCAAATCCCCGCAAAAAAAATGGCAATTGGCCAAAGTATCTTCACGTGGCATCAAAGGAGAGCGAAAGCCCAGCAAGCAGCAGCCGCTTCGTCCTCGAAACCCCAAGAGACGAGATCACACGCGCGCTTCGCGGTATCTTGGGCAGGCCATGCGATTGGCGGCTGCATGCACGGCAAACGAAATAGCTCTGCGTACGACTTTAAATGTACGATTCAGTCCGACCCAGTGATCCCACGATTGCCACTGATGTAGAGATTTGATCGCAGGATGACTGAGCAGTGTCGTAGAAAGTCGTACAAATATTCATCGTACACCTAGCACTGCTCATTTGCCAATTGCCATTGATCGGATGTGCTATAGTAGTACGAGTAATGCTAGACCTTGGTAAAGTAACGTAAGATTTTTACTTAACAGCAAATGTGGAGATTTAAGATTGGATCAATGGGGGTGGGAGAGGCCCACACCCATGAAAATCGGGGGGCCAAGATAATTTGTTAGGCCCATACTCATGAAAATCAGAGTTTCGTCGTTGGAAATGTCCATGACGTGCTCGGCCTCCGCCTCCTGCAGACCATCCGCGGCGTGCTTCGCCTCCTACAAACGATGCCGCTTGGGCTCGACCACCGATTCCAACCCGAGAGACTCGAGGATCGCATGTTGCATCGCCTGCAGATACGCGGCCCATCGTCCTCCTCCTACAGACCATTCGCCTCCGCCTCCGGCTCCTCCTCCTCCCCGTCCTCGTGTTCCTCCTCCTCCTCCTCCTTTGGATCTACCGCAGGCGGAGGAGGAAGCCCCACGGCCATCCGGACTTCACGCCCTGCCAGGACCTGCTCAAGGAGTTGTAGCCAGCGTTCTGGCGTTACATAACTTGCCTGGCTGCGAGGGGTCATAGCTACTAGCGGATGTGGGAAGCGTGACAGAGCGGGACAGAGGTGGATGGGCTCGGGTTGGCGACGCGGAGAGGGAGGAGGTGGATGTGGCTACGGGTTGGAGGACGTCGGCCGGCTTAAAAGCTGGATTTGGCATCGAGCGGCGAGCTGGATTTGGCATCGAGAGGCGGCCAGACATTTGAGGCGGGTTTGGGGCACCCGGCTGTAGATGCTTTTATAAGCACATAGTGGAAGAGGTGAAGGAAATTCGTCGGTCTTTCAAGGAGATCAAGATCTCTTGAGTGCGACGAACTGCGAGTCGCACATTTGTTAGCTAGGAAAGGTTGCTTGTATAAGGCATGGAGGACTTGGTTCTAGTAATCGCCGGCGGGGGTTAGCGCGGCAGTAGCTTTGGAGTGTGTCTGAGTATTTTTTAATAAAATGCAACTAATTCCCTTAAAAAGGACATGCGGCCATGAAAACTGACATTTTATTTTTATTATTTTGAGATGGAAACTGGCATTATTTCAAGTGTTCATTTGGACTCTGCTCATGCATATGGTGCGTTCTTGTTTCTGAGAAGACGCCCGTGGGACATTGGTTTTAGAATTCAGTCGATTGAGACTTAATAAAGTCTTAGTTGATGCGTGAAAAGAAATCTTTTTCATATGTTGAATCACTTGCTGAGATTTGGTTGAATCTCTGTCGACTGAGATGTAACCGCACCTTTTGAAATATCTGTACATTTTCTTTTTGATTTAGGGATTGTACATCTTCTTGTGAGAAGCAAAAACACGAATACCACATGTCATGTGTGGTAAGCTATCTAAAAAAAGCTTTATTAAAACAAGAATACCACATTTTTTTGTAATTTATAGAGAAAAGACCCCGCAAAAAAATGTGGTAAGCTATCTAAAAAAAAGCAAAAAAAAATGCAAAACCACGGATGCCAACACGAACGACTCGGAACAGAAAAGTCGCAATGCCTCAACAGCAAAAGAACACGAGTTGCAACGTAGGCGAATTGAGTTGGTGAGCCGACCAAGATTTATACCACCTGGAGGGCTCAGCTCTACGTACTCCAGCTTAAGTAGCGTGCTGCTGACCGATCGTTCGCCGAGGAAGCACGCCTGGCGTGCCGAGGCAAAAAGGCAGTCACCATGTACTTCTGTCCGGGCCGGTTCGTGTCTGCCCGTTACCCTAGCTCGCTGGCTTCACATATGTGGTTTCGTGTGTGCGGGGGCCATTGATACTGTTTGGGCCGGGTCGTGCCGCCCCGTCACCCTAGCTCGCTGGCCTCACAAATGTGACTTCGTGTCTGTAGGGGGGCAGACGTACAAAGTGACGTAAGTCCTTTTTTTATTTGATGAATTTTGTTTTTTTCTATGATTTGTATTTCTGTAAAATGCAACGGAATTTTTTTCTATGATTTAAATTGTTTTTTTCTCGTACTACGGCAGGTATTTTGCAATGATTTTCTTCTCTTGAAAAAATAAACACATCCACTTGTATTCCTATTTTTTTCTATTAATTTGAATTTTGGGAAAATGAATCCGTTCGACTAGGATTTATCTTTCCCGTAACTCCTGCATCGACAACATATCTTCAATGATTTCGATCTTGAAGAAGCGCATCCGCTTGAATTGCTTCTCTCCACCCCTCCCTACAGAGAGTTACTTTCACTAGGAGCCTCTGGTTTTCCCAAAAAAATCCATTTCGACTGCTTTTTTTTCTTCTTCCGTACCTCATGCATCGACATGCCTTTTTCTATGATCTCGATTTGAAAAATATGCACAGCCTGGTCTTTTCTCTATAAATTAGAAGAAGAAAATAAAGCTACAAACTTCCACGGACATAAGTATGGAGTAACATGTCTTTTTTTCCACTTGTCCCCTTCATGGTGGTCATGCGGTGCGACACAAAACGACAATGAGTGTTTGAGTAAGCCGAGCAAAGAAACCGTTACTTACACAGTTGCAACTTTATTATTGGTTGCTATCAAATGATTTGTAGGTCGTAGTTTCACCATAAAATCATCTGTGTGTATAATGATCCTTACTTGACGCTTGATGACCATGCCTAATTTGAGGAGGGTGATTTGATTTCTTGACACTAATCACTTTGGATCTAAAGGGCTTAGAAATGATGCGCTCTGGGAGGCTACCAAGATTTCCTCCCCTCCTAGCATCTTGTGTCGTCTCCTACAATAAGCGTTGGTTCCCGGAGCCAATATTTGACATCTATGTTTATGCATGTTTGATGGGGGTTGCTAGAAAAGTTAAAACCCCATATGTTCATCTAGGGCTACATCACAATGGTACGCCAGATTTCGAATTCTATCTATAAGTATCCATGCATGCCCCTCGTGGCTAAAACCTTCATAACAACCTCACTCATTGATTTCATCTAGTTACTCATCTCTTTCCTCCTCTACCAGAAAAGCTCTTCTCCCGTCGGTGCCGCCGCCGGTCCGCCCCATCTCCGATGGCCTCTAGGCCATGGAGGTGCGGAGGATCTCGACCCCCCGCAGGCAGGAGGGACCCCGTTCTTGTTCTTGTTAGATTCGGCATCTTGGTTGGGGCTGTGTGGCGGCGGCGATGTCCCTCAGTAGGAATAATGTCTTCCACGTCCTATCCCCGTCCCCATGGTACCTCAAGCATCGTCGGAGGGTGTGTGGAGGTTTATCTCCGTTGGATCTCGTGGGATTCTATCGGTGCTGGTCTTCGGTGGATCTGTATGGATTCGGTGTTTGTTCGTCTTCGTTTGAGTGTTACAGGTTTGACCCTTCTGATCTACAACTTTCTTCATCAGCGATGGTTTCTACTTTGGTGCACTGGTCCTATGGGGCCTTAGCACGATGACTTCCCGATTGTCTACTACAATAAGGTTTGCACGGCTTCGGCGAGGGAGGGGCGGTGACGGCGGCGCGTCTTTGGCTCGCTCCAGTGCTTGTACTCATCGCTAGGTGGTCCACAGACATGGTTATAATTATTATTATCTCTGTTTTTTGTACTGTCATGATTGGAGATGAATAGATTGGAAGTTTCTCGAAAAAAGAACACTCATTGATTCCGCCTCTTGCAATCCACTCCACGCACTCCATCCTTTCCACTCCAATCATCTAGCACCACTTCTTTGATTCCTGTAGGCAAATAACTTCCCTTTATTGGATTATTCCTACCCCTAAAGTTCATCTATTTCACCACAATTCTATTCTTATGAGAGAATGTTCTCTTGGATTCCAGAAGGAGCTTGATTGAAGATCATATGAGTTCTTGACTTTTTGTCAAGTGACTTTGATTTGCTTGTTACACTAGGAAGGTTAGGAGGCATTTGAGAACCTATCATCTTCTGTGTTAAGGGCTCGAGAGTCTCTACGGGTTTATAGATCACTACTTGGTGAAGATCTACCACTTAGTGAGGTTTCTTGGTGCAAACCATGGTGGTATATGTTGGCTGTGCTTGGTGGACTGCTTGTTGGGTGACACAAACAAGATCATTATGATCCTAGAACCGTTGGTTGGAAGCCTCCATGAATGCGGATGAAAGATAGTGCCGGCTCTATTCGAACCACGACAAAACATCCTCATGTCATGGGTATTTGCATCTTTACTCTACCCTCTACTTACTTGCAGCCTTTTACTTTCCGCCTCTCAATACTCTTGATAGCTTGCTTGGTAAGCTGTTTAGGAAGTATGTCCTTGCCATGTTACTGTAAAATCTATCAACCATTAAATTGGAGTTGAAATTTCTCATATGACTATTCACCACCCTCTAGTCCTTAGATCTCAATCCAAACAAAAGTGTCAGAGCTAACAAAGAATACTTTAATTAGATTTGGCTCGATGGTTGTTGAACAAAAAATGACAGCGATTTTGTCATGTGGAAACTAGGTTTCTTCTAAGTGGAGGAGTAAGCCTAAGTGGCTCGGTAATATTCAAAGATTGGTATTGAAGCTTATAAATCCTCAAAATTTTGGTGGCTTCAGTGGTTTGTGGAGAACCTTTCTCTAGGATATATTATTGGAGTTCGAACCAAATGACATTGTTTGTGTCCCTTATCATAATACAGTTGTCCTATACTCAATGTGAATCTTGGATTCACCAAAATCATACAAAGTACCTCGGCAACAATACCCAATAGGGGTATCTAAGAGAAGCACTTTCATTTATGTAAGCTTAGGTGCCAAGGCATAGATCATGAAAAGTGAGAAAGTAGACAAAGTCATGAAAACAGAGATAGGAAGAGGGTAAGGAAGTGCATCCACGACGTCTCCTAAGCCTCGGCCCAGATTGGCCCAGAATGTTTGGGTCCGAGCCGAGGGAACCCACAGAAATACTCGAAGCATCTGACTCCAAGCCAAAGAATCCTAAGGAATAGACAGAGTCTTCAAGCCCCGCACTTCCACTCAGTCCCTCGTAGTAGCAAAGCATTCAACACAATCTAGTCAAACACTCCAAGCCTGGAAGCAGGAGCGGCGACCCCGACGACGACCGCCTGTGCCACACTAACAAGATCCTGAACCAACAAACTAGAGTCTCCAGGCTAAAACAACTATAGATTCCGAGGCTTTGCCTACACACAAATTTAGGATCTCCGATCTCCAGCCCTTGTACCTCTCTCTCCTACTTACCCCTTCACCCCTAGATTTCAAGTGTAGTAGGTGAGTTATTTATGCTTAATGCAAGCTCAAAATCAACACTTCCATTTCATCTTATAATTATTGGCCTCTTCAGTGCTCCGCGTTGCTCACATTGCTCACTTTCACATTGAGATGTGGAGCATACTTCACTAGTACATCAACATCCCTTGGGAGAACTTCCTAAAGTTTTCCAGCACATAAGCAAAAATATCTCCTAAAAAATACACCATACATATCTATCATGGAATTTCCCTACTCATTATGAATATTTTTACATGCACCACAATCATTTATTTCAATGTTTGCCATGTATTTTGTTTTCGCAAATGAAGTTGTAGATCCAAGTCGTTCATCATCCCCACCACTTGACATGGCTAGAGCAGCCAAGCACCGTTCCTGCCTCCCCGTCACGGGTCAAGAGCCTGGCGCTGGCTGCTCACCCATCTCCCGCCTTCTTCACTGAAGCACAGTTCAAGCTCCTCTAGCTGTCCCGCGCGAGTGGAATAAGGGTGGCGAGTTGTCCTCGTCTAAGGCTATGGGTCAAGCAGCCTAGTGTTCCACGTCCATCTTGTTGGGCGGATCCAGTTCGCGTGACGTGTCTGCCTCCTCTGCTATAGTGGTCGTCCTATCCTCCTCCCAGGAAGGTGAGGTGCAGTGGCACTAGGATTTTAAGTCAGGGTGGTCAATTTAGCATAAAAATAACAAAAATACAACATACTAATATTTAATTTATCAAAGCGCAAAATCAATAAGATCTTGCAGAGTATATTAAAATTCACATTTAAGTCTTAAATTCGCAGAACGAAAATACCACACTTTCTTTGTCAAGGACAACGCCTTTTCATGGCCATTAGAGTCGAATTATATCATCTTCATTCACTTTGAAGAAAAACATCTTGCACAATGTATATGGCTAGAAAACCATTCAATAAAAAAGAGATGCAATGTCTCTGGCCAGCTTCACTATAGAACAATTCTACAATATAAAAGTTCAATTAATGAATTGTCAATTGGAATGAACCCGTAATCAATGCTCAATCACAAAAAGACCATAAACCCTCTAGGTTAAACTTGCTAAAGATTATCATACTTTTAGATTCAAGGAGATGAAAATCATACTTTGAATAAAGAAGATGGAGGTGATACTTTAAAATACACTTTTTCCTTTCTCTGCCTGCTCTCAGTCGCGTCGCCAGTCGCCGGCCTGCCAAGTGCTCCGCTGGTCACGTCGTGGCGCCCCAGTCCACCAATGGAACTACTGGCATCATGGGTCATCGGATCACTGCTTGAGTAAATCGGGATAATATTTGGAAGAAATCGGCCAATCATGATTGGAACGCCTCAGTTCTGTAAATCTGCTCCATTGTTTGCCCAATTAATCGGGACATGTCAGCAGAGGCTAGGTATAGTCGTATAGATAGACCATATGAGGAGGCTTGGAGAACTGAATCATTCGCTCAGTTCATGGGCTTGGACCTAAACCTAGTTGGGCGTCCTTTTTTACCGAGGTATACTAGCAAAATTAGCTGAATCTCAGTGTGGTATATGGACCACCCTGGGCACCCTATGGCTATGCCACCGGCGAGGTGGTCTGAGACATCCTCCACATGTCCTTTACCATGAAGGATTCTATGCAACTGTTGTCGATGAAAGAACACGAAGGTGCTCTGAGACAGGTTTGAGGCTTCACAACTCGAAGTGAAGAAAGAAGCCCGAGCCAAAGCCCTTGCTGACGAGCAAACCCT
>NC_041392.1:738765977-738788278 GCF_002162155.2 Triticum dicoccoides | reverse complement strand
ATCAGACTGGAGTACAAGGAAGACGAGGACTCCGACCCCTACGCCTCCTTGGACCTTCACTTGCACTTCAGAGGAGGAAAATGTCGGTGAAATGTCAGTTTGTATGAAGTATGTCCTATTTCAAAATTGGTGTTGCATGTGTTGTGATCTACGCTCTATGCAGTGGCAGAGGACGGATTTTTTTTAAGGTGGGGCGAACTCTTAAGCATATACTTCATCCGTTCATGAATATAAGATGTTCTAGTAGTTTTTTTTTCTAAATTGAATGTATATAGAAACATTTTAATATGTTTGTTCACGCATTACGGTCCGTATTTGGTCTATATTTAAGAAAATCCGAATATCTTATACATTGATGAACGGAGGGAATATATTTTGATGCGGCCAACAACTACCAGAAAAGATTTATTTTCAACTATGCAATTCATCAAAAAAATGCCACTAATCATCATATGTAGATTGTCAAACCATTATCTAAAAAAATGACACTAAAATGCAAAAACAAATTACCTACTACATTCCAGCACTACATGTGAGTTTCCAATAAATGATGGAATAGTAGTACCAATAAACCATGTACAGAAAAAGCTCTTTTACATGAGAACGTATCATGCTGTCAACTATACTGCTACGTGTTACCAGCTATATAAATAATGAATTGGTTAAAGCAATATCACTTATTTGCTATTTTAAAAAATTATCATGTGATTTTTCGCATTTTATATTTAAGTGGAAGGAAATTTTCAACAATATATGCCAACATGAACTTATGATAAAAAAGTAAATGAGAAACTCAAAGGTAAAGTAGATTGTAATGCCAAAACAGAAATACTTAATATCGAAGGAAGAGCATGCAGCAAGATTATGTAGTAATATGCACCCATAAATCTTCCTTTTGTATCTTTCGCCTTGATTTTGTCAACACTAACATCCCATGATGAGATGGATTACTATTATACATACCCGGCGATGGATGTGCACACGACACACCAAGTTATGGATTATCTATGTCAAATCAACCCACGTTATAGTTCTCTAGCAGTCCTGCCATTCCTCCGATATTGCAGTGAATAGGGAACAAACTCTCATTGCACCATCATGGTGATATTCCACAACTAAAATAAAAAATAGCACTTGATTGGCAAATCAACCCAAGACAGGGAGGCACTACGATATAAAGGTTTGCAGAAACTAAGGGTTAGAGATCAAAATAATCGGAACAAATAATGCAAACAACCAAATACACTCGCTTATTGTCAGAAAGAAGAAACACATATATTGCATCATTTAAGATATATTTTATGCATACAATAAATAATATATTAAAATAGTTGTAAGATTATTGAAAGTAACCGTTCAACATGATAAGTGTGATATTGATATGTTTACGTAATAGCATTGACACATTCACCCAATATGTTCGTAGACCCTTTCCATTCGGGAAATCTGTACATGTGGTGAAGGTCAATACTTTGTTCAGCTTACAATAATGCCTGGATGCACTATTTATTTAGAATACAGGAAATTGTAGATCAATTGAAAGAGTTTAGGGCGAGCTTGAAAATTTTGGAAATATATTCATCCATCATCTCATATAAATAGGGCGGAACAATCTGTTTGGATCAATAAATATTTATAAAGAAAGAATAATAGGTTATCTTGGCATTGTTGCAGAAGTGGACCGGAGATTATGCCAAGCTTGTCAATAAAAAGATGCTCATGTGGTCGTTCCAAAAATACAGATCATTTTGTGTACTACTAACAAATAACTTCAGTCAATTCTTAAAGTGATGCATAATCTAGCATGTGTGTGTAGAACCAAAACATATCATTTCATACTAAGTAGCACCATCTATATGGAGAAGCATCTTATTTGTCTGCCCATTAATTAATTGAGCTCACATGAAAATAGAAAAGAAATAAGAGCTGCCATGAATAATGAACTGTTGCACCAAATTCAGCCAAGTATGCCTCTACTTAAAAGATGACCAGAATTACAAATTAATGATTTCCCAACTAAGCATTTGATCATTTGATAAAATTTAAATTTAATTAAATGTGTCGTGCAAACTTGAGAGCATCCAAAGAATACATACCAAGATTCTCTTCATAAGTATCCCGTCCATGTAAAAGAAAGACACTGATTATCGAATATGATGTCAGAGTTAATTAGGGCATACCCTACTCCTTCCATTTATCTATGACGTAATAGATCATATAACATGATCCTTTCAGTTATATCAGAATCGAAATAGATGCATATAAGGCCATCTATTTTGCTTAAACAAAGAAAAAGAGACTGAACTTTATCTGACAATATGTGTCTAGTAAAGTCTGTACATGTATGTATGCCCTATATATCAACGACAACAACATACAGTTTAATATCATGGAATCAGTCAGTAGATATAAATTTCTTGGAAGTTGCTTGGTCTTACCAATTAGACCTTAAGTACAAAGCAGATCTTACTAAGCAAGTCAGAGCACTATATATACAACAGAATACGTAAATGTACGAAAACGAACTCTTACCTGTTCTTTATTAGTACACCAATTCAGAAAATGGGTGACTTTAAAATAACAAAGTAGAAAAGTTTAAGAGGAAGAACTGCCAAGAGGTTAACTTACCCATCATTTTTCGATCTTCCGTGTTGCTTTGAATAAATATTGCTAAGGTGCTGCCTTCTTGACCTTCAGAATTCATATACACTCCAAGTTTGCAAAGAGCACTGTCGAAAGAAATTTCCTTAGAATAGAGCATAATTTATGCTTCTCAGATGCACATATCTTTACTGGATCACTACATGGGCATAAAATTGAAAGAACAGATCCAAGTTAACAAAACGATATATTTAGCTTGTTGAAAATGTAGAGTAGTAGATTTAACAAACCAAGTAATGCTTCAAAATGACTTATCCACTTATGTAACGCCCTCGATGCGGCTATATCTCCTACGTGTCGAAGCACGACTTAGAGGCATAATCGCATTGAAAGCAATGTCGCAAGTAAGGCAATCTTCACAACATCCCATGTAAATAGATAATAAAAGGGGAAGGTACATAGTTGGCTTACACTCGCCACGTCAAACAAAGTACATAAATAGCATTACATCATCCAATCACTCATGGCCCGACTACGGTGCCAAAATAAAAGATCAACCCGACATGCGACACGGTCCCGATCGCCCCAACTGGGCACCACTACTGATCATCAGAGAAAGACACATAGTAACGACGGGAGGCTTCATCGAACTCCCACTTGAGCTCAAGCGCATCATCTGGAATGGAGTCATCAGGCCCTGCATCTGGTTTGGAAGTAATCTGTGAGCCACGGAGACTCAGCAATCTCGCACCCTCGCGATCAAGACTATTTAAGCTTATAGGTAAGGTAAGGTAATATGTGGAGCTGCAGCAAGCGACTAGCATATATGGTGGCTAACTTGTTCGCAAAAGAGAGCGAGAAGAGGAGGCAAAGCTCGAACGAAGAACTAGAGAACATCCTGCGGCAAACATTACTCCAACACCGTGTTCACTTCCCGGAATCTGCCGAGAAGAGACCATCACGGTAACACAAACAGTTGATTCATTTTAATTAAGTTAAGGTTCAAGTTATCTATAACCGGACATTAACAAATTCCCATCTGCCCATAACCGCGGGCACGGCTTTCGAAAGTTCAAATCCCTGCAGGGGAGTCCCAACTTAGCCCATCACAAGCTCTCACGGTCAACGAAGGATAAACCTTCTCCCGAGACATTCCGATCAGACTCGGTATCCCGGTTCTACAAGACAACCTCGACAAAGATAAAACAACTCCAGCAACACCGCCCGAATGTGCCGACAAATCTCGATAGGAGCTACACATATCTCGTTCTCAGGGCACACCGGATAAGCTAAGTGTACGGGAGCCAACGTAACCCAAGTTGCCAAGGAACGGCCCCGCACGGTGCTCTAGGTTGGACCAACGCTTAGAGAAGCACTGGCCCGGGGGGGTTTAAAACAAAGATGACCCTTGAGTCCACGAAACCCAAGGGAAAAAGGCTAGGTGGAAAATGGTAAAACCAAGGTTGGGCATTGCTGTAGGAGTTTTATTCAAGGCGAACTGTCAAGGGGTTCCCGTTATCACCCAACCGCGTAAGGAACACAAAATCCGAGAACATAACACCGATATGACGGAAACTAGGGCGGCAAGAGTGGAACAAAACACTAGGCAAGAAGGCCGAGCCTTCCACCCTTTACCAAGTATATAGATGCATTAAGATAATAAGATAATATAGTGATATCCCAACAAGTAAACAATGTTCCAACAAGGAACGGTCTCCAATCTTCACCTGCAACTAACAACGCTATAAGAGGGGCTGAGCAAAGCAGTAACATAGCCAATCAACGATTTGCTAGGACATGGTGGGTTAGAGGTTTGACATGGCAATTTGGGAGGCATGATAAGAAAGTGGTAGGCATCGTAGCATAGGCATAGCAAAAGAGCGAGCATCTAGCGAAGCAAAGATAGAAGTGATTTTGATGGTATGATCATCTTGCCTGCAAAGTTGTCAGAGTTGACTGGATCCTCGAAAGCAAACTCAACGGGCTCCTCGTTAGCGAACTCGTCTCCTAGCTCTACCCAAACAAGACAAACAAGCAAAAGGAACGCAATCAACCACGTGCAAAGCTCAAACAACATGATGCAAACATGGTATGCTATGCGGGATGCGATATGTGATGCATATGCAAGATTTGACAAGGAATGAATGAACCTGGCCTCACCTTGGAAATTCAAGAGTGCCACTGGAAAGGTGAGGTGATTTCGGTTGAAATCGATATAAAGAATACCGGAATCGGATGCACGGTTTGGAAATGGCAAGCAAAACAAATATGACACCGGTCTGCGATAAACAACAAGTAGCAATCTAAATGCAACAAGATAATCATATTACAGCACCCAAATATGGCAACAAAATACATGGAAGGGATCCACTCATAAAGCTTAACAAAAGATGAACACTGAGCTACGGCCAATTCATCCATTAACAGGTTCAAACAAGCATGGCAAAAGTGCAATTGGTAAACAGGTTTTAGACTTAGTGAAATTAACACTAGTCTGGAATTTCAGATCAGGTAGCACACTTTGGAGCATGAAAACAATATGCTACAGGAACTTAACATGGCAAAGTAAGGCATGACATGAAGCTACTCAAGGAGCTTAACAAAATTCCCTTAGTGACCTTGAGCCAAAAGGGATCACAAAATATAATTGCAAGCATGTGAACATGGCAAAAACATAATTAGGTTACAGACTTAGTGAAAAACTGGAACATGCAAAACTGTTAACGAGTAGGCATATTAACGAGCTCGATGCACTCACTACAGAGCATGGCATGAAAATATAAGCATACACCCATCAATAATACACATTATATAAGCTAGAAATGGCAAGAACAACAACATATCATGCACGGATCAAGAACAACATCCTCGGCAAAATCGCTAACAAGTAGACAATCTGCCCAGATTCACGAAATAGCAAAAGTAGAGCTCGATTGACTCGAGCTAGGGTGCTCCATAATTATAAACAAAGACATGGATGGATAGAGCACTACAAGATTAACAAATCATCCTTACTGATCATCCTCATTAGAGGCATGGATGACTAGAAAACAACATGAACATATGGCATATTGATAAAAACAAATCAAGGACTTGGTGAAATTCTAAGTCCCTGAAATCAACATTAATGAATGCACCACTTTGCAAGCTTGTGCTAGTCACCACACATATTACAAAAATACATGGTAGCACCTCTGTAAAGATGGCAAAGCATATAACAAAACACATGTAGAGCTCAGGGGCATATCATGCACACATTAATAATGGAAAAAATGACAAATAGCTATTTGGAGCAGCAGATCTGACAATTAACTCAAATAGCACTCTTCCAACAGCATTTCGGGCATCAAGATGAGCTCAGATGAAAATAATGCAATGAGATGAAATGACGTACTCTCTGAGGCGAACATTTTGATATGCTACACGCGCAAAACGGATCTACGGATGCAAAGTTACGGCACGAAGAAATATACAATATAGTTAGGGTTTCTGAGAAAAAGTCAAAAGATGTACTATTCCCAGATCTAGATCCGGATCGGCGCGCTCTTCGAGGATGACCGGAACTCGCCGGAATCAGCGCGGACGGCGGCCGGAGCTGGATGAAGCTTGCCAGAGGTGGAGGGGGGGCCGGACTTGGACGAGGTCGTCGCCGGGCGGTGAGGCAGCGCTCGTCGGCGCGGTCGCCGGCGCCGGGCGGTGGCGGCGCGGCCTTGCCGGAACGACGAGGCGGTGGTGGGAGAAGGCAGCGGCCGGCGCCGGAGTAGCGACGAGGGGCGGCGGAGCACTGCGTCAGAGCGGAAGAGGAAGAGCGTCGCGGGCGGCGCGGCAGTACGGGCCGCGGGAGGCTTCACTACTAGGAAAAGGCCTACTAATGGCGCACCTAATTTGGCCATTAATGGCGCATTAGTGGTGCACCATTAATGCCACGCCATTAGTATATTTTACTAATGGCGCACCACTGGTGCGCCATTAGTATCTGGTATACTAATGGCGGACCTTAGATGCGCCATTAGTATATACAACAGTGCGCCATTAGTAGGGGGCCATGTATACCCAGGTGCTTTGGCATACTAATGGCGCACAACAACAAGATGCGCCATTAGTAACTTCGGCATACTAATGGCGCACTGTTTAATGATGCGCCATTAGTATCCTTTGGCATACTAATGGCGCACTGTGATGTGATGCGCCATTAGTATGAATATTAGGTTTTTTTATTTTTTAATTTTCCGTTTTTTGCACAGGTTACAAAATGTATAATTGGACAAAATATAGACAACACACATCAACAACAGATTCATCGAATACAATAAAAGATTAGTCTCTGAATACAATTCATCATATTAGTCTCCGAATACAATTCATCATATTAGTCTCCGAATTGAAAAGACCGAACAAAGATAGAACATTATATTACAAGTCTCGAGACCGCGAGTAGCGAGTTTGTCTTCACATTACAAGTCGATATCGATCATCTAAACTACCATCACATAGAAGAGAGCTGCGGTCATCACGATGAGCATCATCACGATGAAACTCGTCTTCATCCGGTTCCTCCAACGCTCCCTCCCCTCTCCCGCTAGATAGCGGGCGTATCTAGATTCGGCCTCGGCCCTAGTGGTGTACCCTTTGTAACTGTTACCGCTGAATCGGTGAACCTGTCTCCGACATTCCTCCCAGTCGTCGTAGACTCCGGGAACCTTACCCTTGTACACGACATACGACGGCATCGCTATCCACTAGCCAAACGAAACATTAGTGCCAATTCACAGACAATACATAAGAAATATATAAGTATGCAACAGAACGATCGGAAGAGAAAAGCAAGACATTAATAGCATCGATTACATCTAAGTTGAATGACTCTCAAAACCAAAGAGATATACTACAAGTTCATTAAAGTTTAATTACAACATGAGCCAATCGATGTTTCAGAACTAGACACAGCATCACTGCTTTCGACTCGACTCAAGGGACCGGAGCGTGGATGAAGCCGCCGTCTATCGTGGGAGTCATGAAATAACGGTCGTTGTCAGCCTGCATTTGTAGCATTGTGTCGATGTCACTGTTGGACGGTTGATTTCTGAGGTAGAACTGCCCCAAGGTACGAAGGACATCTTGATGGATGATTTCCGCAAACTTCGACTGGATGCGAAAGAATTCTTGTCTGATGTCCGCGTCCTGGATTGCCGACACGCTCGCAGCCCAATCTTTGAGTTTACTCGATAGCAGAAGTTGATGATGGTCCCGTACGATCGCCCGCATGTGATGGATGGCGTAGTAGGCACCCTTCTGACCGCCAGGCGGCTGCTTGACGCAGCAGAACGTCGTATTGTGGGAGAACACGTGCTTGCCGTACTTACGAATAGGCCTGGTGAAGGTGCCTCCAGATTTGGCGTAGCCGGGGAGAACATCATCAAGAACCTTCTTGACATTTGTGTAGTCTACGTTCGAATGACGGTCCGGGTCGAAATACGTGGCCATGGAATATTTGGGGCTTAGGAGGATGAGCGTGCAATGTGTGTCACTGCAGAAAACACAGAATGTTAAAAGAAAAACGATCGAAATATAAGAATTCATATGTTACGGGGCGGTTGAGGGGAGGACTTACTCGGGAAAGTAAGGCACGAGGAAGTTATCCTTATCTTGGTTTGCCAGAATGACGGCTTCGAGGTAAGAACTCGCGACTTGCCAGTCCCCAGCGCTGCCCAAGATCTTGGCACGCATGTAGAAGGGGTCGACTATCACGATGTCCGGGGTCTTGTCGCGAATGATCCGCATCTCCATACTCAGCGAAAATAGCCGAACGAAGGTGTAGTGCAGCGGATGAAGGTTCAACATAGCGTGGATGTCATCAAACCGCAGAACGATCGTACCCCCGATGGAGTTATCCACAAAGCCCTTGCCCCCTGGCACCTTGGCCGCGACCGGGTATGCCACATCCTTCTCTCTGAGACGCCGCTTCTCCAAAGAAAGAACACTGTCATGCAGACTCCGCATAGCACCGGTTGCAGCATCGAGCATATTTCTCGGTAGCATCGGCCTACCCGCCACATGCAGCCTCCTCATTAAATCCTTAGGTGAAGGTGGCCCGTCCTGAGCACAGATCGTACTCGGTGCCGACTGTCCCGCACCCTTGTTAGTATTTCTTTTGCGTGCCTTCTTCTTCTCCTGTAATGGGACCGAGTTCTGCTCACAGACCGCCTTCTTGAGTGTGTTGGGGCTGATAATATTTCGCACCTCGCCTGTTTGAGGCTCGGTGAAGTTGGCAGCTGGAGGCATCTCCTGAGAGCTGAACTGCAGACGACGCCTGTTGCAACTTGGCTTCTCCGCGGTACCAGCTAGATTGCGCACGTCTTTTGTTGGGTTCGGTTCTTCAGAAGGAGGCCCCATGAAGTCGCCACCTTACCCATGATCGGCAAAGTACTGATCGACGTTGCCAAATGTATCATTGTCGTCGTCGTTCTGATCCTGTGCCATATGCATGTTTGGATCCAGTGGCATAGGGATTGTTGGGGAAAGTTGCAGAAAACAAAAAATTTCCTACGGTTTCACCAAGATCCATCTATGAGTTCATCTAACAATGAGTGATCGGATGCATCTACATACCTTTGTAGATTGCGAGTGGAAGCGTTCAAGGAACGGGGATGAGGGAGTCGTACTCGACGTGATCCAAATCACCGGAGATCCTAGCACCGAACGGACGGCACCTCCGCGTTCAACACACGTACGGTCAGCGTGACGTCTCCTTCTTCTTGATCCAGCAAAGGGGAAGGAGAGGTTGAGGAAGATGGCTCCAGCAGCAGCACGACGGTGTGGTGGTGATGGAGCCACAATACTCCGGCAGGGCTTCGCTAAGCACTATGGAGGAGGAGGATGTGTTGGAGAGGGAGAGGGAGGCACCAAAGATGTGTTATGAGAGGCCCTCCTTCCCCACTATATATAGGGAGTCCAAGGGGGGGCGCCGGCCCTAGGAGATCCAATCTCCTAGGGGGGGTGCGGTCGAGGGAGGAATCCCTCCTCCCCAAGGCACCTAGGAGGTGCCTTCCCCCTTTGGGACTCTTCCCTTCCTTGAACCCTAGGCATATGGGCCTCTTGGGGCTGGTGCCCTTGGCCCATATAGGCCAAGGCGCACCCCGTACAGCCCATGTGGCCCCCCGGGGCAGGTGGCCCCACCCGGTGGACCCCCGGGACCCTTCCGGTGGACCCGGTACAATACCGGTGACCGCGAAACTTGTCCCGATGCCCGTAATAGCACTTCCTATATATAATTCTTTACCTCCGTACCATTCCGGAACTCCTCGTGACGTCCGGGATCTCATCCGGGACTCCGAAAAACATTCGGGTTACTGCATATACATATCCCTACAACCCTAGCGTCACCGAACCTTAAGTGTGTAGACCCTACGGGTTCGGGAGACATGTAGACATGACCGAGACGACTCTCCGGCCAATAACCAACAGCGGGATCTGGATACCCATATTGGCTCCCACATGCTCCTCGATGATCTCATCGGATGAACCACGATGTCGAGGATTCAAGCAACCCCGTATACAATTCCCTTCGTCAATCGGTATGTTACTTGCCCGAGATTCGATCGTCGGTATCCCAATACCTCGTTCAATCTCGTTACTGGCAAGTCACTTTACTCGTACTATAATGCATGATCCCATGACCAGACACTTGGTCACTTTGAGCTCATTATGATGATGCATTACCGAGTGGGCCCAGTGATACCTCTCCGTCATATGGAGTGACAAATCCCAGTCTTGATCCGTGCCAACCCAACAGTCATTTTCGGAGATACCCGTAGTATACCTTTATAGTCACCCAGTTACGTTGTGACGTTTGGTACACCCAAAGCACTCCTACGGTATCCGGGAGTTACACGATCTCATGGTCTAAGTAAAGGATACTTGACATTGAAAAAACTGTAGCAAACGAACTATACAATCTTATGCTATGTTTAGGATTGGGTCTTGTCCATCACATCATTCTCCTAATGATGTGATCTCGTTATCAATGACATCCAATGTCCATAGTCAGGAAACCATGACTATCTGTTGATCAACGAGCTAGTCAACTAGAGGCTTACTAGGGACATGTTGGTGTCTATTATTCACACATGTATTACGATTTCCGGATAACACAATTATAGCATGAATAAAGACAATTATCATGAACAAGGAAATATAATAATAATGCTTTTATTATTGCCTCTAGGGCATATTTCCAACAGTCTCCCGCTTGCACTAGAGTCAATAATCTAGTTACATTGTGATGAATCGAACACCCATGGAATTCTGGTGTTGATCATGTTTTGCTCTAGGGAGAGGTTTAGTCAACGGATCTGCTACATTCAGGTCCGTATGTACTTTACAAATATCTATGTCTCCATCTTGAACATTTTCATGAATGGAGTTGAAGCGATGCTTGATGTGCCTTGTCTTCTTGTGAAACCTGGGCTCCTTGGCAAGAGCAATAGCTCCAGTGTTGTCACAGAAGAGCTTGATCGGCCCCGACGCATTGGGTATGACTCCTAGGTCGGTGATGAACTCCTTCACCCAAATTGCTTCATGTGCTGCCTCCGAGGCTGCCATGTACTCCGCTTCACATGTAGATCCCGCCACGACGCTCTGCTTGCAATTGCACCAGCTTACTGCCCCACCATTCAAAATATACACGTATCCGGTTTGTGACTTAGAGTCATCCAGATCTGTATCGAAGCTAGCGTCGACGTATCCTTTTACAACGAGCTCTTAGTCACCTCCATAAACGAGAAACATTTCCTTAGTCCTTTTCAGGTACTTCAGGATATTCGTGACCTTTGTCCAGTGTTCCTTGCCGGGATTACTTTGGTACCTTCCTACCAAACTTACGGCAAGGTTTACATCGGGTCTGGTACACAGCATGGCATACATAATAGAACCTATGGCTGAGGCATAGGGGATGACACTCATCTCTTCTATATCTTCTGCCGTGGTCGGACATTGAGCTGAGCTCAATTTCACACCTTGTAACACAGGTAAGAACCCCTTCTTAGACTGATCCATATTGAACTTCTTCAATATCTTATCAAGATATGTGCTTTGTGAAAGACCTATGAGGCGTCTCGATCTATCTCTATAGATCTTGATGCCTAATATATAAGCAGCTTCTCCAAGGTCCTTCATTGAAAAACTCTTATTCAAGTAGGCCTTAATGCTGTCCAAGAGTTCTATATCATTTCCCATCAAAAGTATGTCATCTACATATAATATGAGAAATGCTACAGAGCTCCCACTCACTTTCTTGTAAACGCAGGCTTCTCCATAAGTCTGTGTAAACCCAAACGCTTTGATCATCTCATCAAAGCGAATGTTCCAACTCCGAGATGCTTGCACCAGCCCATAAATCGAGCGTTGGATCTTGCACACCTTGTCTGCATTCTTAGGATCGACAAAACCTTCCGGCTTCATCATATAAAATTCTTCCTTAAGGAAACCATTAAGGAATGCCGTTTTGACGTCCATTTGCCATATCTCATAATCATAGAATGCGGCAATTTCTAACATGATTCGGACGGACTTTAGCTTCGCTACCGGTGAGAAAGTCTCATCATAGTCAACCCCTTGAACTTGTTGATAACCCTTAGCGACAAGCCGAGCTTTATAGATGGTCACATTACCATCCGTGTATGTCTTCTTCTTAAAGATCCATTTATTTTCTATGGCTCGCCGCTCAACGCGCAAGTCAGTCAAAGTCCATACTTCATTTTCATACATGGATCCTATCTCGGATTTCATGGCTTCTAGCCATTTGTCGGAATCCGGGCCAGCCATCGCTTCTTCATAGTTCAAAGGTTCACCGTTGTCTAACAACATGATTTCCAAGACAGGGTTGCCGTACCACTCTGGTGCGGAACGTGTCCTTGTGGACCTACGAATTTCAGCAGGAGCTTGATCAGAAGTATCTTGATCATCATCATTAACTTCCTCTCTAGTCGGTGCAGGCACCTCAGGAACATTTTCTTGAGTTGCGCCCTTTTCCGATTCAAGAGGTAATACTTCATCAAGTTCTACTTTCCTCCCACTTACTTCTTTCGAGAGAAACTCCTTCTCTAGAAAGGATCCATTCTTGGCAACAAAGATCTTGCCTTCAGATCTGAGGTAGAAGGTATACCCAATAGTTTCTTTAGGGTATCCTATGAAGACGCATTTTTCCGACTTGGGTTCGAGCTTTTCAGGTTGAAGTTTCTTGACATAAGCATCGCATCCCCAAACTTTTAGAAACGACAGCTTAGGTTTCTTCCCAAACCATAATTCATACGGTGTTGTCTCAACGAATTTCGACGGAGCCCTATTTAAAGTGAATGCGGCAGTCTCTAAAGCATACCCCCAAAAAGATAGCGGTAAATCGGCAAGAGACATCATAGATCGCACCATATCTAATAGAGTGCGATTACGACGTTCGGACACACCATTACGCTGAGGTGTTCCAGGCGGCGTGAGTTATGAAACTATTTCACATTTTCTTAAGTGTGTGCCAAACTCGTGACTCAAGTATTCTCCTCCACGATCTGATCGCAGGAACTTGATTTTCCTGTCACGTTGATTCTCAACCTCACTTTGAAATTCCTTGAACTTTTCAAAGGTCTCAGACTTGTGTTTCATTAAGTAGACATACCCATATCTACTCAACTCATCAGTGAGGGTGAGAACATAACGATAGCCACCGCGAGCCTCAACGCTCATTGGACCGCACACATCAGTATGTATGATTTCCAATAAGTTGGTTGCTCGCTCCATTGTTCCTGAGAACGGAGTCTTGGTCATTTTACCCATGAGGCATGGTTCACACGTGTCAAATGATTCGTAATCAAGAGACTCTAAAAGTCCATCTGCATGGAGCTTCTTCATGCGTTTGACACCTATGTGACCAAGGCGGCAGTGCCACAAGTATGTGGGACTATCATTATCAATCTTATATCTTTTGGTATTCACACTATGAATATGTGTAGCATTACGCTCGAGATTCATTAAGAATAAACCATTCACCATCGGAGCATGACCATAAAACATATCTCTCATATAAATAGAACAACCATTATTCTCGGATTTAAATGAGTAGCCATCTCGTATTAAACGAGATCCTGATACAATGTTCATGCTCGATCTTGGCACTAAATAACAATTATTAAGGTTCAAAACTAATCCCGTAGGTAAATGTAGAGGTAGCGTGCCGACGGCGATCACATCGACCTTGGAACCATTCCCGACGCGCATCGTCACCTCGTCCTTCGCCAATCTCCGCTTATTCCGCAGCTCCTGCTTTGAGTTACAAATGTGAGCAACTTCACCGGTATCAAATACCCAGGAGCTACTACGAGTACTGGTAAGGTACACATCAATTACATGTATATCACATATACCTTTTGTTTTGCCGGCCTTCTTGTCCGCTAAGTATTTGGGGCAGTTCCGCTTCCAGTGACCACTCTCCTTGCAATAAAAGCACTCAGTCTCGGGCTTGGGTCCATTCTTTGGCTTCTTCCTGGCAGCTTGCTTGCCGAGCGCGGCAACTCCCTTGCCGTCCTTCTTGAAGGTTTTCTTACCCTTGCCTTTCTTGAACTTAGTGGTTTTATTCACCATCAACACTTGATGTTCCTTTTGACTTCTACCTCTGCTGATTTCAGCATTGCAAATACTTCAGAATGGTCTTTTCCATCCCCTGCATATTGAAGTTCATCACAAAGCTCTTGTAGCTCGGTGGAAGCGACTGAAGGATTCTGTCAATGACCGCGTCATCCGGGAGATTAACTCCCAGCTGAGTCAAGCACTTATGCAACCCAGACATAGTGAGTATGTGCTCACTGACTGAACTGTTTTCCTCCATCTTACAGCTAAAGAATTTGTCGGAGACTTCATATCTCTCGACCCGGGCATGAGCTTGGAAAACCATTTTCAGCTGTTCGAACATCTCATATGCTCCGTGTCTCTCAAAACGCTTTTGGAGCCCCGGTTCTAAGCTGTAAAGCATGCCGCACTAAACGAGGGAGTAGTCATCGGTACGTGCCTGCCAAGCGTTCATAATGTCTTGTTCTGCAGGGAGAACAGGTGCGTCACCCAGCGGTGCTTGTAGGACATAATCTTTCTTGGCAGCTATGAGGATAATCCTCAGGTTCCAGACCCAGTCCGTGTAGTTGCTGCCATCGTCTTTCAGCTTGGTTTTCTCTAGGAACGCGTTGAAGTTGAGGACTACATTGGCCATTTAATCTACAAGACATATTATAAATATTTTAGACTAAGTTCATGATAATTAAGTTCATCTAATCAAATTATTCAATGAACTCCCACTTAGATAAACATCCCTCCTGTAATCTAAGTATAACATGATCCGAGTTAACTAGGCCGTGTCCGATCATCGCGTGAGACGGACTAGCCAACGTTGGTGAACATCTTCATGTTGATCGTATCTTCTATATGACTCATGCTCGACCTTTCGGTCTTTTGTGTCCCGAGGCCATGTCTGTACATGCTAGGCTCGTCAAGTCAACCTAAGTGTTTGCATGTGTAAATTTGTCTTACACCTGTTGTATGTGAACGTTGGAATCTATCACACCCGATCATCACGTGGTGCTTTGAAACAACGAACTGTCGCAACGGTGCACAGTTAGGGGGAACACTTTCTTGAAATTATTATGAGGGATCATCTTATTTACTACCGTCGTTCTAAGTAAACAAGATGCAAAAACATGATAAACATCAGATGCAATCAAATAATAAAAGTGACATGATATGGCCAATATCACATAGCTCCTTTGATCTCCATCTTGGGGCTCCATGATCATCTTGTCACCGGCATGACACCATGATCTCCATCATCATGATCTCCATCATTGTGTCTCCATGAAGTTGCTTGCCAACTATTACTTTTACTACTATGGCTAACGCGTTTAGCAATAAAGTAAAGTAATTTGCATGGCGTTTCTCAATGACACGCAGGTCATACAAAAGTAAAGACAACTCCTATGGCTCTTGCCGGTTGTCATACTCATCGACATGCAAGTCATGATTCCTATTATAATAGCATGAACATCTCATACATCACATATAGATCATTCATCATTCATCACAACTTTGACCATATCATATCACAAAGCACTTGCTGCAAAAACAAGTTAGACGTACTCTAATTATTGTTGCATGTTTTACGTGGCTGAAGTAGGGTTCTAGCAAGAACATTTTCTTACCTACGTGAAAGGCACAACGTGATTTGTCAACTTCTATTTATCCTTCATAAGGACCCTTTTCATCGAATCCGCTCCAACTAAAGTGGGAGAGACAGACACCCGCCAGCCACCTTATGCAACTAGTGCATGTTAGTCGGTGGAACCGGTCTCACGTAAGCGTACGTGTAAGGTTGGTCCGGGCCGCTTCATCCCACAATACCATTGAAGCAAGATAAGACTAGTAGCGGCAAGAAAGTTGACAACATCAACGCCCACAACAAATTGTGTTCTACTCGTGCAAGAGAACTACGCATAGACCTAGCTCATGATGCCACTGTTGGGGAACGTTGCAGAAAACAAAAATTTTCCTACGGTTTCACCAAGATCCATCTATGAGTTCATCTAACAACGAGTGATCGGATGCATCTACATACCTTTGTAGATCGCGAGCGGAAGCGTTCAAGGAACGGGGATGAGGGAGTCGTACTCGACGTGATCCAAATCACCGGAGATCCTAGCACCGAACGGACGGCACCTCCGCGTTCAACACAGGTACGGTCAGCGTGACGTCTCCTTCTTCTTGATCCAGCAAGGGGGAAGGAGAGGTTGAGGAATATGGCTCCAGCAGCAGCACGACGGCGTGGTGGTGATGGAGCCGCAGTACTCCGGCAGGGCTTCGCTAAGCACTATGGAGGAGGAGGATGTGTTGGAGAGGGAGAGGGAGGCACCAAAGATGTTTTACGAGAGGCCCTCCTTCCCCACTATATATAGGGAGTCCAAGGGGGGGGGGCGCCGGCCCTAGGAGATCCAATATCCTAGGAGGGGTGCGGCCAAGGGAGGAATGCCTCCTCCCCAAGGCACCTAGGAGGTGCCTTCCCCCTTTGGGACTCTTCCCTTCCTTGAACCCTGGGCGCATGGGCCTCTTGGGGCTGGTGCCCTTGGCCCATATAGGCCAAGTTGCACCCCCTACAGCCCATGTGCCCCCCGGGGCAGGTGGCCCCATCCGGTGGACCCCCGGGACCCTTTCGGTGGTCCCGGTACAATACCGGTGACCCCGAAACTTGTCCCGATGCCCGAAATAGCACTTCCTATATATAATTCTTTACCTCCGGACCATTCCGGAACTCCTCGTGACGTCCGGGATCTCATCCGGGACTCCGAACAACATTCGGGTTACTGCATATACATATCCCTACAACCCTAGCATCACCGAACCTTAAGTGTGTAGACCCTACGGGTTCGAGAGACATGTAGACATGACCGAGACGACTCTCCGGCCAATAACCAACAGCGGGATCTGGATACCCATGTTGGCTCCCACATGCTCCTCGATGATCTCATCGGATGAACCACGATGTCGAGGATTCAAGCAACCCCGTATAGAATTCCCTTCGTCAATCGGTATGTTACTTGCCCGAGATTCGATCGTCGGTATCCCAATACCTCGTTCAATCTCGTTACCGGCAAGTCACTTTACTCGTACCGTAATGCATGATCCCGTGACCAGACACTTGGTCACTTTGAGCTCATTATGATGATGCATTACCGAGTGGTCCCAGTGATACCTCTCCGTCATATGGAGTGACAAATCCCAGTCTTGATCCGTGTCAACCCAACAGTCACTTTCGGAGATACCCGTAATATACCTTTACAGTCACCCAGTTACGTTGTGACGTTTGGTACACCCAAAGCACTCCTACGGTATCCGGGAGTTACACGATCTCATGGTCTAAGGAAACGATACTTGACATTGGAAAAACTCTAGCAAACGAACTATACGATCTTATGCTATGTTTAGGATTGGGTCTTGTCCATCACATCATTCTCCTAATGATGTGATCTCGTTATCAATGACATACAATGTCCATAGTTAGGAAACCATGACTATCTGTTGATCAACGAGCTAGTCAACTAGAGGCTTACTAGGGACATGTTGGTGTCTATTATTCACACATGTATTACGATTTCCGGATAACACAATTATAGCATGAAAAAAGACAATTATCATGAACAAGGAAATATAATAATAATGCTTTTATTATTGCCTCTAGGGCATATTTCCAACAGGGATGTCCGGCACCGTTGCGGCGGTCTTGCCATGGGGCCGACTTGGTGCCGGCACGACTGGCTGTGTTGTCTTTGGGGTGGTGTCCCCCGCCCCCAAACGAATCTGGCTCTTCGGCCAAAGCAGGGGCCAGCTCAGGCAGGCGCTGAGGGTCATCACGTCATCATCGTCGGCCCCGACGGGTCGAATCAGAGGTAACAACTCGTCGCAGTCTGGCAGCACCCGAACCAGTTGAACCCTAAACAAGTTGGGTGGCATCTGGGTACCGTGGAACAAGGGGTTGCCCGGTTGAACGATTTTGCCCTTGGCGACATCGACCAACTCATTGTTCACGAAGTGCAGGAGAGTGCACGGAACGTCGGCGGTGCCCTGCGAAAACATGTAGGGCGTCATGGATGCCCAGTCAAAGGCAAGGAGATGAAGTCCTCGGCCGAGAGAGGCTTAATTAGTTACCGTGATGATGGCGTCGAGCTCGGCTAATGTCGAGGCACCGCCAACGACGGGCGTGCAGTTGACGGAGGGGCCGCTTGCTGCAGAGGTGGCGGCCGACGTACACCCGGGTGCATTAAGCTCCCGTGCCGGCGTCGGAGACACCAATGCCGCCTCCGCCGGAGACACCAATGGCCCCGCCATCGCGTTCTGCGAGTTGCTGGCCGTGAAGCTAGGAATCAGGAGCGGCCCCTGTTGGCCGCCCGCAATCCACGCACTCAACCCCTCGATCAAGGTAGGCACAATGGCGGTGATCGTCGCTCCGAGTTGTTGTTGCACTTGCTCTTGGACAATCTCCGGAATCCGCGCCACCTGTGCCTTGAGTTCTTGAACCTCGCGCGCCTAGCTTTCCGAGCTGGTCTTTTTCTCCTTTCGCCCACCAGTGTTATAGTATGACAACCATTTTGTCGACAAGCCTTTGCCGGCCACACGACCAGCTGACGTCAGCTTACTGAGCTTATCCTTGTTCTTCATTACATTCAACGCCCTATTTAGAGTGGTGTCCCAAGGGTTGCTCTTAGTCGACCCCGCGCTACTGCTTTCAGTCGCCTGCGGAAGGAATGTGAACCATTTAGAAATTTGGCTTCATTAATTAGAATGCAACCATATGGAGCTAATTACGCGGGGGTGTATTCCTTACCAGAACAAGCTCAAGCGCCCTGGTCTTCGGATCCGTGGTAAGCTCCTTTGTTTTCGGGTCCTTCTTGTACCGGGCCCTGACAAAGTTCCTGGTCTGCTTGTCACCGTATTTATCGAAGAGGGGCGGTAGGCCTTTCTCGGCACGGTCCGCCTCCTCCTTGTCCCATATAGGCTCCGCCACTCTGTAACCGCCGGGACCGAGTGTGTGTTCCCCTAAGTTCAGCTCCCGCATTTCTTTCCCCCACTGACTTGATTCGGAGTTTGCGGTGCTCGAGCAATTGATCTTGAAGTCGTTGTAGTCATCTTCGATGATTGAAGGATTTTTCTCCTTGATCTTCTCATAACTCTCACCTTTCTCGATCATTTTCTTCACATTGCTTTTCCAAGTAGACAGGGCCTTGCTCCTCTTCGTGAGGGCAGCATTGTTCCCTTTGAGGCTTGTGTTGTCAAATTCAGCGGGGAACTTGTATCGTTCGTGCAGCTTCGTGAAGAGGAGGTTGCGTAAATTCCCTCGGTCAGGATGCCTCAGGTTCTTGGTGTTGATCGAGACGGTGCTCCGGAGAATGCACCCGAGCTGAAGCGAGTACCCCTTGACTATTCGTTCGGGCGCCGTTGGATTCCCGTCGGAGTCCACTTCAGTAACTTCCTCCTTGAGGGTGCGGAGCACGGTCGAGCGCCGGTCCTTCCGTTGCATCTTCGGTTGGCTGCCATCTGTGCGTGCGCCGCCATCATCAGTGGTGGCATCCTCGGCGGCACCATCAGTGGTGGCATCAGTGGGGTCATCCTCGGCGGCACCATCAGTGGTCTCAGGATCGGTGGGGAAGGCGGCGTCCTCATACAAGTGAGGTTGTTCCTCCATCTGCTGGGACAGCTCCCAGAATGCCTTGCCGCCCGAACCCCCGGCCTCATCGTTGTTGGCCATGTTTCTCTCTAAATAGGAACAAAGTTTGGTCAAAAAGTTGGTTGTTGTCAAGGAACAAGATCATGGTCTCATCATTTAGGGTTTGTCAACACCGAGGCATCCTAAAAGCTAAGCTTTTATCATTGAGGGTTTTTCGACGCCGAGGCACCCTAAAAGCCTAAGCTTTCATCATTTCGGTTTTTATTGACACCGAGGCACCCTAAAAGCCAAGATTGTATAATTAATGGTTTGTCGACACCCATGCATTAGTCACAAGTACCCCATATGTCCTATTTTTAGCAAAGTCATGCTAAAATTCACGGAAAATTTCAGCATGACCTTTGCTGAAAATAGGACATATGGAGTACCCGAATTTGCTGGAACGGAAGTTAATCGACATTCCAACAAACTCAAGGGCCTCTCAGGTGGACAAGGCAAAAAGGCCTCCATCAGAACATGGAAAATACATTGGCATGTGAAGAGGTGAAACAATACATGCATCTCCAAGCAGTATCATTCAACATTTTGGACAAACCACTACAAGCAATACTCGATTAGATACAAGAAGAATGTGAGAAAATGCAGACAAATACTAACACATTGAGGTGTTTAACTTGTTGTGCTCTCTGTGCTATTAACATTTCAAGTCAAAACCTTTTCTGGTTAGTAAGTGTTTCTTGAGCATATGTATGTAGTAAGTGTTTCTGCTCTCAGTGTTTCAGAACACATATTTTGGCTAGCTATCTGTTCACAATCTGCAACATGAGACACTGAAAACAATTGCTACCAATGAATCTACACTTCTATAAGAAAATAAATCAGAAACTTAGTCTGTCATCATTAGGCAGCCACCATTAGTTATTCCGTTATGTTAAAGCAGAAATAGAAAAATAGACTGAAAACACTAAAATCAGAAACTTAGTGCATGATACAGATGCAAAGTAGGTTCAAAGACAAATGAAGACCATATGGTAAGTATAGCAAGAGAAATAGGATCACCAACTAATAGCTGAATGAAAGGCATATATATGACAGGCATATTTTCCGGCTACAAAGTGTTGTGGAAAATATGCCAGGCACCACAATGTGATCACACAAACAAAATAGCCTCAAACCAGTTATTCTCGCATGATAATATGAAAATGCATATGGCACTGCCAAATTATACTATCCATATTTCGGTATAATGTCATTATTCCATACAGCAGGCAGCACTGTCACCACAAATCAGTTATTCTAGCATAATATAAATACGCAGAACAGAAGCAACAATTTACATTTCTGCATATGGCGTTGCCAATTTTTTTCTATCCATGTTTCAATTTGATGCCATCACTCCATTCAGCAAGCAGCATTGTAACAAAAAGAAATTCTAGGCGCAAATTTCTTCAGAATGAAATTAAGTTAGTGAAACTATCACACATTTCTTCACAATGAAAATGAAGCAGCAGGTGAACAAGTACAGGATTCGTAGACTTGAGTGGCTTGGTATTTGGGTACCTGGCCGATGATGACGGCTTTGACGTTGTGGAAGGGGGTGGTGTGGAGCGCGTGGAAGACGAGGTGGGGCGGCGGGTAGACGGGCACCTTGGCGTGCAGGCGCTCGTGGGCGACGAAGCGGCAGAGGTCGAGCGCGTAGGGCTTGCGTAGCTCCCCGGACAGCGCCTCCAGCCACGTCTCCCCCACGAGCAGCTCCTCCAGCTTCGCGGCGCCGCCGGCCGCTAGATGCGAAACCCCAGCAGTTCAGTTAGAACCCTAGCCAGGGTCCGGGGAGCGGGGGGCATGGAGAAAGAGGGTACCTTTGGACTCGGTGAGGCGGAGGTTGCGCCGCGCGCGGGCGAGGCGTCGAGGCGGCGTCGGGGCGTCGAGGCGGCGTCGAGGCGGCGTCGGGGCGGCGCCGAGGCGGCGGGGCAGCGGCGTCGGGAGAGGAGAGGGGAAGGGGATCGAGGGCGAGGGCGAGGGAGAGAGAGGGGATAGGTTTGGGCCGGGGAAGAAATATGGATGGGGGCGGCACAATACTAATGGCGCACCACCCCTCGGTGCACCATAAGTACATCCATACTAATGGCGCACCTCACCCTGGTGCGCCATTAGTATTTTTTTTGATTTCTGCTCGAGCCAACAGGTTATCTTCCACCTGACCTGATCCACATCAAGTTCCCTCTACTAGCTCGACTGGTCAGTAGCCAGTTCTCACACTAGGAGGTCCTGGGTTTGATTCCCAGGCTCCAAAATTTTTTTTATTCATTTAAAATGCTGTTTGATACTTATATGTGTTTAAATATGTTGAAACTTGTTTAAATCATAACAGTAATATTTTTTTATAAGACAGTAATAATTTTTTAAAAAATATCATCAAACAGTAATGCCGGTGGAGCGGGGGAGGGTGCGGGGGGTC
>NC_041392.1:738751497-738765854 GCF_002162155.2 Triticum dicoccoides | reverse complement strand
TGAGTAGGGGAGGGGTGCGGGGGGTCGGCGGCGGCGGTTGAGTAGGGGAATCGAGGGTGCGGGGGGTCGGCGGCGGCGGCCGGTGGACCGGGGGGTGCTCGGCGGCGAGGGGGGCCGGATCTGGCGAGGTGGGATAGCGATCGAGATGGAGAGGGATCGAGATCGAGTGTCCATGAATTTTAAAAATATTCATGATAGTTCAAAAAGTGCCCATGAAATACAATCGAGAAATGAAGGCTACGATTTAAATACAATCGATCTTAGCTAGCTATCTGTTCACAATCTTCTTGCCCTTCTTTTTCGCAAATGGAGTTCTTCTGTGGAACGGACATCCTTTAGGTAGGGTGGTCCTGCTTCTTCTTGTGGTGTATGCTGCTACTTCATCATCGTCGTCATGTTCGATCCTCGGGTCGCCGTACTTGTCGAAGTCTTGCTCATTGGCTACTCCATCCATTCTGATGATCTTCCTTTTGCCTCTCCTCACGACAACACGACTGGGCTTTGACGGGTCGGTAATGAAGAAGCATTGGTCCACTTGGGAAGCCAGTACCCATGGCTCATTTTTCGCGGTGACGTTTGCGCCCGCGGTCTTGGATTTGGCTTCGGGTATAACCATGGTGGTGAAATACCGGTCTTCTTTTAGGACGCTCTTAGCCCATCTGACACGGAACATCGGGACCTTCTCTCCAGCGTAGCTCAGCTCCCAGATCTCCTCGATCCTTCCGTAGTATCTGTCCTTGTCGTTACCGGTGTAGGATTCCATCGTTATCCCGGAGTTCTGATAACCATCGCTCTTCATGTCCTTGGCCTCGGTGTAGAATGTGTAGCCGTTGATATCGTACGCCTCATAGGTCATCAGGTTGTGCTCGGCGCCCTGTGACAAGGCGAATATGAGTTGTTCTTCCGCGGAAGAATCATCATGTAAAGGGTACGACAGAAGCTTCTGCTTGAACCAATGCGTGAAACATGAGTTGTGCTCTTTGAGTATATCTCCGTCCGTCCTCTGTTGGCCTCGGTCATTGTACGTCTTCTTAATAAAGGTTTTGTGCTCTACCACCCAAGGATTGACCACGTCTATGTGTTGTAGCGTGACTAGGTTTGCTCTTTCAAAGTCGGCGAGTCGACCCTCGAAGTCGACATGCATTTCGTGGCGACCCTCACGGTGACCCCATCCAGCGAGCCTGCCGAGGTGCCTGTTGACGGGCAGACCAACGGGGTTCTCGATGCCTAGATAATTCGTGCAGTAGGAGATGCACTCTTCGGTTAGAAAGCCCCTGGCTATGCTTCCCTCTGGACGTGACATGTTGCGAACGTATCCTTTGATGACACCATTCATCCTTTCGAACGGCATCATGCTGTGCAGGAACGTCGGCCCGAGTTGGATGATATCCTCCACTACATGGACCAGCAGATGCACCATAATGTCGAAGAATGCGGGCGGGAAGTACATCTCAAGCTCGCATAGTATCACCATGATCTCTTCCTATAGCCTTCTGAGTTGCCTCACGCCAATCGACTTCCGAGAGATGACGTCGAAAAAGTTGCATAGGCCAAATAGCGTTTCACGGACGTGCGCGTCCATGATCCCACGGATTGCAACTGGAAGTATCTGCGTCATCAGCACGTGACAGTCGTGAGACTTCATCCCGCTGAACTTCTGCTTCGCTGGGTCTAGGTATCTGCTTATCTTCCCCGCGTAACCATAAGGAAGTTTTACTCCTAGGAGGCAGGTGAAAAACTGCTCGATCTCCTCCTGACTTAGAGTGAAGCACGCGGGAGGGTAGTCATTTCCGGTCTTCTTGGCCTTTTTGCCTTTGCGACGACTTTCTGTGTCCTGCTTCGCCTCATCATCATCATCATCATCATCATATATAGCGTGAAGCTCTTGCCTGATGCCCATTGATTTCAAGTCTGCCCTTGCTTTCGGCCCATCTTTGGTCCTCTCTGGCATGTTGAGCAGGGTACCAAGCAGACTCTCGCACACGTTCTTCGTGATATGCATGACATCAAGGCTGTGAGGCACACGGTGGATCTTCCAGTACGGCAAGTCCCAGAAAACAGACCTCGTTTTCCATACCTTCAGCAGCGGCTCTGGCGCCTTTCGCTTCTTTCCCGGCTTTGGCGCCTTTTGCTTCTTTCCCTGCAGTGGCCAGTCTTTCCAATTTTTCAACAGCTTGTCTATTTCCTCGCCACTCCTCGTACACGGGCGTTTTCGGGGTTCGGTTTCACCATCGAACAGATCCTTGCGTTTCCTCCACGGGTCATCGTCGCGAAGCCACCTTCGATATCCCATGAACACGGTTTTCGAAGACCTGGGATCTCTATCTAGCTGGAGATACGTTGTGTCATCCATGCACCTTACGCATCCAGAAAATCCGTGGACTACCTGCCCCACGAGATATCCGTAACCGAGATAGTCGTGCACCGTCGTGAGCAGTGCAGCTCTCATAGGGAAATATTCTTTCTCTGCGGCGTCCCACGTATTGGCTGGCGCTTTCCACAGTGTGTCTAGCTCCTCCTTCAGCAGCCCCAGATACAGATTGATGTCGTTCCCTGGTTGTTTTGGCCCTTCAATTAGCATACTCATGTGAATGTACTTCCTCTTCATGCACAACCAGGGGGGGAAGGTTGTACATCCACACAAACACAGGCCAGGTGCTATGTGTGCTTCTCTGGCTGCCAAATGGATTGACTCCATCGGTGCTCGCGCCCAGCACGATGTTCCTTGGATCCTTCCCAAATTCTTGGTATTCGAAGTTCAACGCTCGCCACTGGCTCGCATCCTTAGGGTGACTCAGCATCTTGTCTTTTTTATCTATCTCCGGATCATTTGCGTCATCTTCTCGCTTCTTCTCCTCCCTATCCGCGTGCCAACGCAGGAGCTTTGCTACCTTAGGGTCCGCGAAATACCGCTGCAGACGAGGAGTGATCGGAAAGTACCACACCACTTTTCAAGGAGCTTTCTTCCTCTTCTTGTATCAAGTGACGCCGCACACCGGACATATGGTAGACTCCGCGTGCTCGTCTCAATAAATGATGCAATTGTTCATGCACACATGGTATTTCACGTGCGGTACTTGTTCCCCTTGGGAAGACGTTCGTGCCAGAATGACATGTTCTCATCGAAGCATGCGTCGGTCATTTTGTGTTTTACCTTCATCTCCAGAGCCATGAGCGTTACTTTCAGGCGGGTATCCTCGGGCCTGCATCCTTCATACAATGGAGTAACCGCGTCTAACTCAAGTTGATCCATCTTGGCTTTCTCTCGGGCGGCAGCTCTTGCGTTATCCATCTGCTTGAGAAGCAGCTCTTGAATATGAGGGTCCTGCACCCAGCCCATCGATGGTCCAGCGTCGTTTGCTCCGCCGGCATCATCATCTTCATGATCATGCCCATCGACTGCTCCGACATCTTCCTCATCATCATGTCCTGCATCTTCTACATGATGACTGTGTACAGCATCACCGTCATGATCATCTCCTGGGGATTCTTCGTCTTCTCGCCCACCCGAGCCGCGGTGGTTGTCTTGCTGCCCTTTCTCATTTCTTGCCCGGCCCCCATGGACGACTTCGTAGTCATATTCATCACCTTGCCACCGATAGCCATCCATGAAACCACGCAAGAGCACGTGGTCCCGCACCTGCCCGGAATCCGGGTCCGCAATAAGGCTCTTCAGCTTGCATCTTCGACACGGACATCTTATCTCTGTCTCGTTTTTTTGAAGCATCTCGGCCTTCACGGACCTCAAAAACCTATTCACGATGCCTTCGGTCATCGTGCGGACCATGGTCGCCTGCGGGGTAGAGCAAAACGATATTTTAGAACCAAGAAAAAATTTGGCATGACTTTCCCTAAAAATAGGACCAAAAAGAATGCTTAATGCCAAAATTCTCGCCAAAACGGAAATGAATCAACATTCCGGCAAAATATTGGCAACTATCGCATTTCAAATACCGGTACACCTCCAAACACAAACACATATGCAACACCACAAACATATGCAACACCACGAACATACATAGATCTAGCTAGGCCATAAAAAGTGCATGTGCACATTGTTGTAGGGAGAACAACATAAATATAGCTTCCCCCCTTACTTACCTATCAAAACAAGGTAATTTAACCACTTAAATTGAATGAATCTATGGTGGAAATGAGGTGAAAAAGAGGAGGCACCCGAGACAAGGAGGAGGTGGAGAGAATGAAGTGGGGAGAAAGTGAGTGTGGGTAGGAGAGGCTGTCCAAAATATCTTGTTGCTGCCCACTTACTAATGGCGCACCAACTCTAAATGCGCCATTAGTAATCCAGGTTACTAATGGCGCACCTTCTGGTGGTGCGCCATCAGTAGTTTTGCAAAAAAAACATACTCATGGCGCACTGTTCCACAGTGCGCCATTAGTAGTTTTGCAAAAAAGGAATAAAAAATATAATAAAAAACAACATTAGTGGCGCACTTTCCGACAGGTGCGCCATTACTAGTTACAACTAGTAATGGCGCATTGTGTCTGGATGCGCCATTAGTATGTTTGGACAGGCGCACTAGTTCAAAAAAAATTGATACTAATGGCGCACCCTGGGCCAGGTGCGCCATTAGTAGTTTCAACTCTAATGGCATATCAGAAGGTGGTGCGCCATTAGTGTCAATCCCATCTATAGCCCTTTTTCTAGTAGTGCTTCCCGCGGGCCTGGCGGGCCTCGGGCGGCGGCGGCGAACTGGGGACCCGCCCGGGACACGTGGCGCGCCCTAGTTCGTCGCGGGCGGCGGCGGCGACTTGTCCGGCCGGCACGGACGTGTCCGGCGCGGCGCGGTAGATTTTTTTAGGGTTTGAGACGAGGGAATCCGGGATTTCGAAGGAGGGGCTATTTATAGGCATAGAGGGAACTAGGAGTGTCCAAATGAGGTGCGGTTTTCGACCACGCGATCATGATCGAACGCTCTAGATGATGGAGAGGGTTTTGGTGGGTTTTGGGCCAAATTGGCGGGGTGTTGGGCTGCAACCCACACGAGGCCTTCTCGGTCCCTCGGTTAACCGTTGGAGCATCAAACGAAGTCCAAATGGTACGAAACTTGACATGCGGTCTACCGGTAGTAAACCAATGCCGCTTGGCAAATCTCGGTCCAATCCGGAAATTTTTAACCCCCACACACGAAAGAAAGGTAGAAATGACCACCGGAGGAGATAGGAGCGCCGGAATGCAAAACGGACAACGGGGAAAATGCTCGAATGCATGAGACGAACACGTATGCAAATGCAATGCACATGATGACATGATATGAGATGCATGACAACAACAACAACAACACACGGAGACGAAAACCCGAACCCGAGGAAATAAAATAACTTAGCGCCGGAAACGACAAGAGTTGGAGTACATATTAGTTAAATTACATCCGGGGTGTTACAATTTATCAACAAAATAAGAAGAGATGGTCGAGTTCACTGTGTAGATGTATATCCACATCTTTAGCGAACTGAATCCCCAAACTGAACTGTATAACACCTACAAATCTTACCCATCAAAGTATCTATGACAGGTCTGAAACTAATGAATGCACGTGATCAAGATCCCCTCAAAACAAAAACCTAGACTGTATGTGCTCATTACAGACCATGTCTGAAACTACAGGATGAATAACATAAAAAAAAACCTACTACATTATTGATCCTTGTGTACCTTATAGGATGGACTGGTGTAAGAATTGGGGCTACCCATGCCAGTGCAGGTGTGCTAACCTCGTATGCAAGTATTGAGTGGTATAAATGATGGGTAAACCATGGCTAATATGTGCACATCGGAGAGCGATTGTGGTATCTGTGAGGGAGTCCAAATCAGATAGGAGAGAGGGAGGGACTATGGCGTGTGGAGCTCCCTGCCGAAATGAGTCTGTGACAGAAGATTAAGCTGATGGGAAGTGGCAGCCAAGAAGGTGAGCACACAACGGTGGAGTCGTCATTCTTGAGTAGGCTCCAGATTTGAGAGAATGTTTTGCAGGCTAATGGAACTTTGACAACTGAACTGAAACATGAAGGAGAACATGTAAGAAATTTTTCAATGGAGGTGTATAAGCATCCATATCATGAAGCCCATCGAAGCACATATATCATAACTTATGATTCAGATCTTATCTACTGAAAAAACAGTAAATCAAAAATAGAGTAGGGAAGTTTACCTGTTCTATAGAAACTTTTGCGACTTGAGTTGAAGCCACTACTGAAGGTATGGGAAAGGCGTTCCTATCTTTTGCAATGGAAGGGAAATCTGAGGAGGAGACATATAACCTGCGGAGACTCACGACTAGAGAAGGACGACATCAATCACATAAGCAGGAGACTGCCTAGAACAGGATTGTCAAGGGAGATGATGGAGAAAGAAGGCAGAGGAGGACGTGCTAACCTGCGGCACCATCGACGGAGGTAAGAGGACGGATTAGGGCAGGGTGACGGCAGCAGGCAGACGAAGCGGCCATTGAGGTCGTCCATGACGGATAAATCGATGGCCTCCACATGTGCGCATACTCTGAAGGAGAAGTGGAGAGGAGACGTGCGCCGATTAGGGCCAGGGAGAGGGCTGGGTGATAGCAGCAGATGGAGGAGGTTGCCAATAGAGATCTTCAATGACATACACTCCCTCCGTTCCAAATTACTCGTCGCAGAAATGGATGTATTTAGAACTATAATACATCTAGATACATCCATACATGCGACAAGTAATTCGGAACGGAGGGAGTAGATGGCATCAGACAGGGGTGGAGAGGAGACGTGCGGGAGAGGCGGACAGGAGACGTGTGCGCGTGGGACTATCTTTTTTTTTTGCGGGTGGTGCGTGGGACTATCTAATGGTTAGAGATGATTCCAAGCATAATCTGATGGTTAGAAGTTTATTTCACATTATTTTTTCTCAGGTTTTGATTATAGATTAACCTAAAAAATAGGTAGATCTCCACAAATTTTCTCAGGTTTTGATTAGAATAACCTAAAAAATTAGGTAGATCTACACCGTTATAATTAGGTCCTATAAGATTAACGGCTTCTAATTTTCAATTAATGTGATAATTTTAGGGAGTCGATAATTAGTATAGGTATATATAGGTATAAATAGATAGATAAATAGATAGATAGATAGATGTCAATTATCTTTGCTAGCCCTATTCCCTTCCCGTTCATGGTCTCCTACTGGCCACCGGCCTCACGCGCACAGTGTGCTGCTGGCCGCCGGAAACGTGAGTACACGACCACGTCCGCGTGCGCGCTCCTGCTGGCCGTTGGCCTCACGCGCGCGCTTGGTTGGCCGCCGCGAACGTGCGAGCTCGCCCCTTTTTCTGCTAGGGTTTGTGTGCCGACTAGACGCGGAGTCGTTCGACTCTGGATTCTGGAGCTGGCGTGGCACGACCTGACTGGATCGAGCGAGGCGTGCGTGGCACGACCTGACTGGATCGAGCGAGGCGTGCGTGGCACGACCTGACTGGATTGAGCGAGGCGTGCGAGACAGCGGGACCTGCTACTTGCTACGGTCCAGTTAATTGGGTACTCACGGCCCAACAAAACGTTTAACGCTGATTTTTAAGCCGTTCTATTATTTAGGCTGGTTGTAATGGGGAGTATCATATACTAGTATCATGCATATGATACTAGTGTATGATACTACCTCTCTAATGCATAGTATCATATATTAGTATCATGTAGTATTTTATTTATTGCCATGCATGACACAAAGTAGCATAATATTTATTATGATACGGTATCATGATATGATACTCCACCCTCTCTTTCTTCATTTAATGCTATGACACCTCATCAAAATTGCCTAATTGGCATGCATGATACTAGCTATGATACTACCATTACGACCAGCCTTAGCGATTGATCACGCTGTATATACGTATACACAAAACAGAAACGCCAAAAACCAAGGTAGGGCGAGCGCCCAACCTCGCTCTACCGGGAGCTCCGCCTGGTGGGGGGTTGAAGATTGCTGTTGGAGGAGAGAACAAATAAACATCGTTTGATGGCCGTGGGCATATGGGGCGCTGACACTTGTCCTTGGAGATACCGTAAACCAGTAAACAGAGGATGATGCTCTTGGCTTAATCTAGCGCCTTGTCAAGCGAGTGCAGATCCAGACATCCAGTCTTTCTCCTTGACCCAAGTCAAACCAGGAGCATTCCATGATTCCTCAGTTGGTCGATTGATAGCCCTCCCATCTCCCTGTCCACAGGAAACGCTCACATTTTCTAGGGGATCAATGACAAGTGCATGATGGAGCTGCCCAGAAGCTGACTTGTCAAGTCCTCAAGATCATCATAAATGTAATGCAGAAGGAGTGAAGGAGGAAGGATCATCATAGCAACATACCTTAGCAGCCCTAGTTGCACTTGGTCATATACCGAGTAATAGATTGACATTACTGTTGTTTTGGTCAAATTCCACCCCGAAACTGCAATGTTTTGGCGATGAAAATTCCGTGTTCCATGGTACTACAACTACTGTTTCCTTATACGTACCACTATTGCTACTTTGTTCGGTCAAATTCCAAAGGCCACCATAACTAGTGCTCTTCAGCCATAGTAGTAGTACCCCGTTTTGGTCAAACCTGAAACAGGGCTGAAGAATACGTGCACCCCTCGCATATATTAGCACGCAACAGTGCTCCGACGGCTGCGCACACAGAGTCAAATCTGAACTTTCAAAGAGTCCTACACGTATTTGATCGGCTCATTTGTGCATGTGTTTGTTTATTCCATGCACTGCATTAATCTATCACTGCCATCTCTTCATCCTTTTCAGCTCAACCACACAAAATATTGCGACAACCTTGTTTGCCCGCTGCTGGTCCTAGTGCAGCCCACACCCACGAAGACAGGGCTGAGGAGATCCACACGTACGCTTTCATGCATGCAAGGGGATGAGGAGATCCACATGTCTATGGTATTCAGAAGGATCTCTGGGTTAGAGTGGCAACCCTGCATTTTACAGGCACCGCAGTGTGCTGGCTCCAAGTGCATGACTCAGACAGTAGGTCCTTCACTTGGGAGGATCTCTGTAAATCTCCGAACGAGAAATTTGGTCGTGATCAGTGTCAGGCGCATCTTTGTCAGTTTAACATGTTAAAACAGACAGGATCCATCGCTGAGTACATGGGGCAGTTAGAGGAATTGATGCATCAAATCCTTGCCCATCATCCGGGATTTGATCCAATTTACTTTACAACTCAATTCCTTGATGGGTTACGGGCTGGAATACGTGTTGATGTTGCTTTACATCGTCCCCAAACCTTGGACTCTGCATTTTCTTTGGCGACATTACAGGAACAACTGGTGGAGGCGATGCCAAGCCACGGCGGGAGTACCGACGGTACGATCAAGCACCGCCACGACCTCCATGCAACCTGTGGCGGCCATCATCGCGCCACCCGAGCCAACCCTCGCTGTGTTGCAAGCCCCACCAGCTCTACAACAGAAGATCGCGGGGCACTGGACGCGGGCCGAGCTGCAGAATGACACCTTGAACCGGGGAGAGGCCAAGACCGCGCGGCTGCGCTTCCCAACTATCGCCGTACGAGAGGGCTTTGCTTCAAATGTGGGGAGCGCGGGGCACAAGGCCACCATTGCGCTGCCACAGTCCAGTTGCACATCGTCGAAGAACTACTTGAACTGCTGCAAGCTGAGGACCCAAGACAGAGTCAAGAAGCGGACTCTGATTGAGAGGAAGAGGTACTCATGTCCATCGCAATAGTAGTAGTAGTGGTGTTGGTCAGAAATCTGCAGTTAATTACAATTTCAGGGCAGGAGCAGTATTCAGGACAAAATTTTCATGCCCGATGGTAGGTTAGTTTTTCTTTTGGTCAAATTCCAAGATTGCAATAACCATAAATATAGTTTCATTTTCTGGACCAAAAATAGAGCAAACTTCCGTTCCATGAATGATGCCATTACTACCTGCTTTTGTCCGTACAGAACCGAATCACTGAAGAATACCGATTTTGGCCCGTAGAGATTTCTTTTTTCTGGTTAGTACATTCTTTTTAGCGGGTTTTGGCCTGGAGATGTTGTGCCGCACTTTTATTACCGGACTTTTCTTCTTCGAATCAAAGAGGTGGGCTGGGCCGACCCGGCCGAGCAACACAAATTTTTTTCCTGCCGTTATTTCTTATTGTACCACCTCGAGAGCTCAGGTATGTATGCTCCAGCTTAAGTAGCGTGCTCCTGACCGATCGTTCGCCGAGGAAGCACGCCTGGCGTGCCGAGGCAAAAAGGCAGTCACGATGTACTTCTGTCCGGGCCGGTTCGTGTCGGCCCGTTACCCTAGCTCGCTGGCTTCACATATGTGGTTTCGTGTGTGCAGGGGGCCATTTGATACTGGCTGGGCCGGGTCGTGCCGGCCCGTCACCCTAGCTCGCTGGCCTCACAAATGTGACTTCGTGTGTGTAGGGGGGCAGACGTACAAAGTGACGTAAGTCCTTTTTTATTTGATGAATTTCGTTCTTCCTATGATTTAAATTGTTTTTTCTCATACTACGGCAGGTCTTTTGCAATGATTTTCTTCTTGAAAAAATAAACACATCTACTTGTATTGCTGCTCTCTGCCCCTCCATCCGGAGAGCTATCTTTTTTCTTTGATTTGAATTTCAGGAAAATGAATCCATATGAATAGGATTGATTTTTCGGTAACTCCTGCATCAACAAGATTTCTTCAATGATTTCGATCCAAAAGGAGCGCGCCAGCTTGAATTGCTTCTCTCCAACCCTCCCTACTAAGAGTGACGTTGATTGGGAACCTCTGGTTTTGGAAAAAGCCAAATCCGTTAGGATTGCTTATTTGTCTTCCGTAGCTCTTGCATCACAAGTCTTTTTCTATGATTTCAATATGAAAAATACTCACAGCCGGGTCTTTTCTCAATAAATTAGAAGAAAAATAAAACTACCAACTTCCATGGACTTAAGTATGGAGTAACATGTCTTTTTTACACTTCTCCCCTTCAAGGTGGTCCGGCAGTGCGACGCAAAATGACAAGGAGCATTTCAGTAAGTCGAGCAACGAAAATCCTTACATATTTGCCACCTTATTATTGGTTGCTATCAAATGATTCATAAGTCGTAGTTTCACCATAAACCCGTCCATGTGTATAATGACCCTCTCTTGAAGACCATACCCTATTTGAGGAGGGTGATTTGATTTCTTGACACTAATCACTTCAGAACCAAACGACTTAGAAATGATGTGCTCTGGGAGGCTACCAAGATGGTTGTTTTTCTTCCATCCGAGCATCTCGTGTCGTCTCCTACAATAAGCGTTGGATCTTGGAGTATTTGACCTCCATGTTTATGCATGTTTGATGAAGGTTGCTAGAAAATTTAACACCCCATATGGTCATATAGGGCTACACCACATTTCAAATTCTATCTATAAGTACGCACGCATGCCCTTTCGTGGCTAAAACCTTTATAACAACCTCACTCATTGATTCTACCTTGCAATGCACTCCACGTACTCCATCCATTCCACTCCAATCATCTACCACCACAAGTGAGGAGAAGAAGAGGCGGTAGATTCAATCATCACTTCTTTGATTCCTTGAAGGCAAATAACTTCTCTTAATTGGATTATTCCTACTCCTTATGTTCATCTATTTCATGACAATTCTATTCTTGTGAGAGAATGTTCTCTTGGATTCAAGAAGGTGCTTGATTGAAGATCATATAAGTTCGTGTCAAGTGACTTTGATTTGCTTGTTACTCTAGGACGGTTAGGAGGCATTTGGGAGCCTATCATCTTCTGTATGTGAAGGGATCAAGAGTCTCTATGGGATTACGGATCACTACTTGGTGAAGATCTACCCCTCAGTGAGGCTTCTGGGTGCAAACCATGATCGCTTGTTCGGTTTCACAAACAAGATCATTATGATCCTAGAATCATTGGTTCGAAGCATCCATCAATGTGGATGAAACATAGAGCCGGCTCTATTCGAACAATGAAAAAAAACATCCTCGTCTCATGGGTATTCGCATGTTTACCCTACCTTCTACTTACTTGCAGGTTGTTACTTGCCGCCTCTCAATACTATTGATAGCTTGCTTGGTAAGTGGTTTAGGAAGTTTGCCCTTGCCATGCTACTCTAAAAGATGTAAACCACTAAATTGGAGTTGAAATGTCTCATATGACTATTCACCACTGTCTAGTCCTTTGACCTCAATCCAAACAGAAGTGTCGGAGCTAACAAAGAATGCTTTAATGAAATTTGGCTCGATGGTTCGAGAAGAAAAAAATGGCAGCGATTCCGTCATGTGGAAAACAGGGTTTCCTCTAAGTGGAGGAATAAGTCTAAGTGGCTCGGCAATATTGAAAGAAAAAAATTTCCTTGCTTTAGGATCTATTCTTGTAGTTCGAATGAAATTACATTGTTTGTGCCCTTCTTCATAATACCGTTGTCCTATACTCAATGTGAATCTTGGATTCACCAAAATCATACAAAGCACATCTGCACCAAAACCCAATAGGGTTATCTAAGAGATGCACTTTCATTTATGTAATCTCAGGTGTGAAGGCATGGACCATGGAAAATGAGGAAAGTAGACCAAGTCACGAACACAGAGCGAACATGTGAAGAGGGTAAGGAAGTGCATCTGCAAGGTCTCCTAAGCCTCCACCCAGATTGGCCCAGAATCTTCGGATCTGAACCAAGGGAACCCGTAGCAATAATCAAAATCCGACTCCAAGCCAAAGAACCCTAAGGAATAGTCTTGGAGCCCTGCACTTCCACTCATTCCCTCGTAATAGCAGAGCCTTCGACTCAATCTAGTCAAACACTCCGAGCCAAGCAGGAGCGACAACCCTAACGACGACCGCCGGTGCCACACTAACAAGAGCCTGAACCAACAAACCAGAGGCTCCAGGCTAAAACACCTATAGATTCTGAGGATTTGCCTGCACACAAATTTAGGATCTCTGATCTCCGGTCCTTGTACCTCTCTCTCCTACTTAACCCTTCACCCCTAGATTTCGAGTGTAGTAGGTGAGTCAACACTTCCATTTCATTTTATAAAGTTATAATTGTTGGTCTTTGAAGTGCTCCGCGTTGCTCACATTGGTCACTTTCACATTGAGACATGGAGCATACTTCACGACTACATCAAAATCCCTTGGGAGAACTTCCTAAAATTTTCCTGCAAATAAGCAAAAATATCTCCTAAAAAATCCACCATACATATCTATAATGGAAGTTATTACGATTATATTTACATGTACCACAATCATTTATTTCCATGTTTGTCATGTATTTTGTTTTCGCAAACATAGGTGTAGATCCATGTCGCCCACCATCCCCACCACCTGGCATGACTAGAACAGTCGGACGTCGTTTTCCTGCCTCATCATGGGTCAAGAGCCTAGCGTTGGCTGCTCAACCATCTCCCACCTTTTCTTTTTAGGCACAGTTCAAGCTCCTCTAGAGCTTCCATGGCGGGTTGAGTTCGTCTAAGGCTATGGGTCAAGCAGCCCAACGTTCCACGTCCATCTTGTTGGGCGGATCCAGCTCGCGTAACGCGTCTACCTCCTCTGCTCCAGTGGTCGTGCTATCCTCCTTCGAGAAGGGTGAGGTGAAGTGGCACTGGGATTTTAGGTCAGGGTGGTCCATTTAGCATAAAAAATAACAAAAATACAACATACTAGTATTTAATTTATCAAAAGCACAAATCAATAAGATCTTGCAAAGTATATTTAAATTCACATTTAAGTCTTATTACAGAAAGAAAATACCACACTTTCTTTGTCAAGGACAATGACTTTTCATGGTCATTAGAGTATGTATTATATCATCTTCGTTAACTTTGAAGAAAACATCTTGCACAATGTATATGGCTAGAAAACCATTCAATAAAAAAGAGATGCAATGTCTCCGATAAGCTTCATTATGCAACAATTCTACAATATAAAAGTTCAATTCATGAACTGTCACTTGGAATGAACCCGTAATCAACGCTCAATAACAAAAGACCATAAGAGCTATCACTAGTAGAAAAAGGACCTAATGTGAGACACATTAGTGCCGGTTTGATTTTAGCCCCGTACTAATGGTACCATTAGTGCCGGTTCGAACGATTATGCATTAATGCCGGTTCGTGTTGAACCTTTAGTACCGGTTCGTGCCACGAACCGGTACTAAAGGGGTGATGGCAGGCTGGCGTCAGGCGGGGGCCCCACGATCACCTTTAGTACCGGTTCGTGTCACAAACCGGTACTAAAGGGCTAACCTTTAGTACCGGTTTGTGCCACGAACCGGTACTAAAGGGGTCTGACCTATAGTACTGGTTTGTGACACAAACCGGCACTATAGGGCAATTTTCAAACTCTACCCCCCT
>NC_041392.1:738643508-738750966 GCF_002162155.2 Triticum dicoccoides | reverse complement strand
AGTTCTGAAAAAATCAAAAGAAAATGATAAAAACTTCAAAAAATAAAATCCTTCGAGAGGTAGTTATATTACTACATCTACTAGTTAGGAAAATTTGAAAACTTAAATTTGGACATGTTTTGCAAAAAGTGTAGGGAAAATGTAAAACGGCTATAACTTTTGCATACGATGTCGGAAAAAAACATATAATATATCAAAAAATTCAGCACGAAAATCCGCATCCGATGGAGACGGCCTACGGGTTTGCAATTTTTTAGAATCCTCAAATTCCAAAAGGAAAAAAAGATATGGTCAAATTTCAGTATTTTAAAAAAATTGGTTAAATCTGGTCAAACTACTTATTCAAGAAGTATTAATGTTACTACATAATTATTCAAGAATATTAGTGTTACTAAATAATTATTTCAATTTTTTAAATTTTGGTTAAATCTGGTCAAACTATGGTTAAACTGTGGTCAAACTATGATCAAATTTATTCAAGAAATATTAGTGTTACTAAATAATTACTGATTTTTAGAATAATAGTTTTAAACTCAAATGGTGAAACGTGTGACCTAATGCTCAAGCTAAACTGTTGAGGGTTAATAGGATTGACAGCTTACATTTGTCAGGAAAACAACAAGTGCAGACTTGGAATGTAGGGGGAATAGAACTCCGAAGTTAAGCGTGCTCAGGCTAGGGAGTGAGAGGATGGGTGACCGGCCGGGAAGTCAGGCGATTTGGAATGAGTGATCCACACTTGAGTAGTTAAGAGAGGTGATTAGAGACTAAATCATCAAATAATTCAGAAAAATAAAAAATAAAAAAAATCAAAAAAAATTCCAAAATTTTCAAAAAAAAAAAATCTTTAGTACCGGTTGGTAACACCAGGCGCAAGCTCACGCCACGTGGTGGCACTTTAGCGCCGGTTCGTGCCGAACCGGTACTAAAGGGGGGGGGGGCTTTAGTGCCCACCCTTTAGTGCCGGTTATGGAACCGGCACTAAAGGCCCTTACGAACCGGCGCTAAAGCTCCGTTTTCTACTAGTGTATAGGTTAAACTTTCTAAAATATATATCATACATTTAAATTCAAGGAGATGAAATTCATTGCTACCTCTTGAGCACTTGCGTTGGTTTTCTCTTGAAGAGGAAAGGGTAATGCAGCAGAGTAGCGTAAGTATTTTTTTTCAGTTTTTTAGAACCAAGGTATCAATCCAGTGGGAGGCCACGTACGAGTCCCTCGTACCTACACAAACAAATAAATCCTCGCAACCAACGTGATAAGAGGTTGTCAATCCATACACGGTCACTTACTAGAGTGAGAACTGATAGGTGAGCCGACCAAGATTTATACCACCTGGAGAGCTCAGCTCTACGTACTCCAGCTTAAGTAGCATGCTCCTGACCGATCGTTCGCCGAGGAAGCACGCCTGGCGTGCCGAGGCAAAAAGGCAGTCATGATGTACTTCTGTCCGGGCCGGTTCGTGTCGGCCCGTTACCCTAGCTCGCTGGCTTCACATATGTGGTTTCGTGTGTGCAGGGGGCCATTGATACTGGCTGGGCCGGGTCGTGCCGGCCCGTCACCCTAGCTCGCTGGCCTCACAAATGTGACTTCGTGTGTGTAGGGGGGCAGACGTACAAAGTGACGTAAGTCCTTTTTTATTTGATGAATTTCGTTCTTTCTATGCTTTGAATTTCTGTAAAACGCAACGGAATTTTTTCCAATGATTTTTATCTTGAAAAGAAAATGCACATCCAATTGTGTTGGTGCTCTCGATCCCTCCATCCGGAGAGCTATTTTTTTCTGTGATTTGAATTTCAGGAGAATGAATCCGTCCAAGTAGGATTGATTTTTCCGGTAACTCCTGCATCAACAAGATTTCTTTCAATGATTTCGATCCAAAAGAAACGCGCCCGCTTAAATTGCTTCTCTCCACCCCCTCCCTACTAAGTGTTACGTTGATTGGGAGCCTCTAGTTTTGGGAAAAACAAATCCGTTAGAATTGCTTATTTTTCTTCCGTAGCTCTTGCATCACAAGTCTTTTTTTATTATTTCAATCTGAAAAATACGCACAGCCAGGTCTTTTCCCTATAGATTAGAAGAAGACAAAAAATAAAGCTACCAACTTTCATGGACATAAGTATGGAGTAACATGTCCTTTTTCCGCTTCTCCCCTTCAAGGTGGTCCCGCTGTGCGACGCAAAATGATAATAAGCGTTTGAGTAAGTCCAGGAAAGAAAACCCTTACTTACACATTTGCGAACTTATTATTGGTTGCTATCAAATGATTCATAAGTCGTAGTTTCATCATAAACCAATCCATGTGTATAATGATCCTGTCTTGACGCTAATTTGAGGAAGGTGATTTGATTTCTTCACACTAATCACTTCAGATCAAAAGAGCTTAGAAATGATGCGCTCTGGGAGTCTACCAAGTGCTGGAATTTAATCTATATTGGGGACAGCCCAATAACTATTTCAGAAATTCCTAATAAATTCTAAAGGCCCACTTAGCCCATTTGTGCAAAGCAAGGGATACTACTAAAGTTTAGTCCCACATTGCTAGTTTAGTGGGAGTTGGACCTCCTTATAAGGGAGGTTCTTTCCCCACTTGTATGAGCATGAAAACAAGAGGGACATCCACGCGCGCTCCTCCTGCGCCGCCCGCCACACCTCCCCACGACGCTCTAAATTTTTATCACGCACTACGGGTATATGAAAGGTCACTTGGGAGCTGCAAAGTTTTTGCTGTAGTGGATATTGAATACAAAAGATGCACCCTTCGGCTGTTGTCTGTTCGTTTCATCTCCCGCGTTCCCTTCAGCTCCCGGCGCAGCCTCTCGCCTCCTTCTCTTGCGCCTATAAAAGGGAGGTCGCTCCTCTCAGAGAGACGCACCAGAACTTCTCCTTCCTCTCGCCACCGGTTCCAATCTCTGAGCTGCTGCTGTCTTCCTCATCCCGGCTTGCGGCGTGCACTGCAGGTCGGGACAGTAGGCCTCCGAAACCGCACCTCTTTGAGTCCTGTACGGGAGAAGGGTGATAAGATTTTTGGGGAGTGCTCTGCGCGACTACTGACTGACTCCTTCGTCACGGACGCCCCGGACTCCGACGACGACTTCTTCTCCGACGTCGACAACCTCCTCGACGACATGGCTGGCGAGGACACCGACCCCAAGTCCAGTGCTACTGCTGCTGTTGTCCCGTATGTGTTCTTCTTTCTGTTAGATATCCTGCCATAGTTTCTCGTACTAGTACTTGCCCTAAATATGTTAGGTTCTACCTCATATATGCAACTAGTTCTACTGTCTGCTATAGATATGATAGGCTGCAGTTCATATATGCAGAAGCTATTTACATTCTCTCTGTCAGAACGCATGACTTGTTTTATCTCTACAATATTATTCATGCTTTATCTAGTATTTCTGTTCATAAAATCATTTGGTAAATTGTTCATATTTCCAACACCAAGATAGTTGTTTTCCTTCCTTCCTAGCATCTCGTGTCGTCTCCTACAATAAGTGTTGGATCTTGGAGCCAGTATTTGACCTCCATGTTTATGCATGTACGATGAGGGTTGCTAGAAAAGTTAACACGCCATATGGTCATCTAGGGCTACACCACAATGGTACGCCAAATTTCGAATTCTATCTATAAATACGCACACATGCCCTATCATGGCTAAAATCTTCATAACAACCTCACTCGATGATTCCACCTTGCAATCCACTCCATGCACTCCATCCATTCCACTCCAATCATCTACCACCATAAGTGAGGAAAAGAAGAGTCGGTAGATTCCATCATCACTTTGTTTATTCCTTGAAGGCAAATAACTTCCCTTTATTGGATTATTCCTACTCCTAAGTTCATCTATTTCACCACAATTCTATTCTTGTGAGAGAATGTTCTCTTGGATTTAAGAAGGAGCTTGATTGAAGATCATATAAGTTCTTGTCAAGTGACTTTGTTTTCTTGCTACTCTAGGACGGTTAGGAGGCATTTGGGAGCATATCATCTTCTATATGTGAAGCGCTCAAGAGTCTCTATGGGATGAGGGATCACTACTTGGTGAAGATCCACCCCTCAGTGAGGCTTCTGGGTGCAAACCATGATCGCTTGTTCGGTGTCACAAACAAGATCATTATGATCCTAGAAACGTTGGTTCGAAGCATCCATGAATGTGGATGAAAGATAGCGCCGACTCTATTCGAACAATGAAAAAAAACATCCTCGTCTCATGGGTATTCGCATGTTTACCCTACCTTCTACTTACTTGCAGGTTGTTACTTTCCGCCTCTCAATACTCTTGATAGCTTGCTTGGTAAGTGGTTTAGGAAGTTTGTCCTTGCCATGTTACTCTAAAATTTGTAAACCATTAAATTGGAATTGTAATCTCTCATATGACTATTCACCACCTCTAGTCTTTAGACCTCAACCAAAACAAAAGTGCCCGAGCTAACAAAGAATGCTTTAATGAGATTGGGCTCGATGGTTCTAGAAGAAAAAATGGCAGTGATTCTATCATGTGGAAAACTGGGTTTCTTTAAAGTGGAGGAATAAGTCTAAGTGGCTCGGTAATATTGAAAGAAAAATCTTTGAAGGTACCGAAGCTTATAAATACTCAAAATTTTGGTGACTTCAGTGGTTTATGGCAAACCTTGCTTTAGGATCTATTCTTGTAGTTTCGTGTGTGCAGGGGGCCATTGATACTGGCTGGGCCGGGTCGTGCCGGCCCGTCACCCTAGCTCGCTGGCCTCAGAAATGTAACTTTGTGTGTGTAGGGGGGCAGACGTACAAAGTGGCGTAAGTCCTTTTTTATTTGATGAATTTCGTTCTTTCTATGCTTTGAATTTCTGTAAAACGCAACGGAATTTCTGCAAAAGTTAGCGCCGGTGGCCCCATGTCACACCCAGCGCACCGGGGGGCTCCTGGGAGCCTAAATCGTCATTTTGGGGGCCAGCGCATCTTCCCTGTCCACTCATTTTTCCTCACCCACGTGATCCCTCCCCTTCCTCTCCCTCCATGCAGATAGAGCTCTCTTCTCTCTCTCTCTCCCTCCCCGCCGCCTGGCACGGCCGCCTCACCGAGCCGCCGTGCTCCCGCCACCCGGCCACCTCAGCCTCGTCACCGGAGGTACTCGCGCTCGTGCTCGCGCTCGCGGAGGTACTCGCGCTTGTGCCGAAGCTCGTCGAGGCCGGCCTGCTTGTCATCACCTAGCACATCACCGCCAGCCGCTCCTCACGCTCGTCCCCGCCCCTGCTGGACTCGACCCGGCCGCGCGCCGCGCCCGCGGGCGCCGCCGCGACTGGAACACCGGGCACGCGGGACACAAGGACGGAGCGTCGATGGTCGAGCTCGGAGACCGTGGCGGTGCGCGGGTCCGCCACACGCGCACGTTTCGGTGAGGTGGTCGCTCCTCCTGGCGTCGCTGGCCGCGGCGGGGGCACTGAGCGTCGGTGCTCTTCCTCATGACCGCCTCCAAGGTCCTCCTCGTCTGCCTCAGCCTTACCCTCACAGCTCTCTCTTCCCTCTCCTCTGCTCTCTCTCGCTCGAACCCGAGCGTGTCTAAGAGCGCCGCCGTGCAATGCTGCTGCCACAGCCACCGCCTCGCCTCCTCGACGCATCCCAGAGATCCGCGTCGACCTACTCTTCCCCCTCACCGCGGCAAGTGAGTCGGGAAGCTCTGCTTCGTCCTTGGCGTCGTCTTCTTCACCCTCCGGCACCCGAGATCACCATCACCGTTATGTCGTCGTCTGTGCCTTCCCGAGCTCGCTGACCACCCTTGCAGGCCCGTCATGAGCTTCTCTTCGTTTCCCTCCGTCCTCTCACTTGATTCCGTGCTGTAACCGTCGTCCCCGCGAGCACCGAGCGCTACCGTTCGCCATGGCCGATGCTCTGCTTGATGCCGAGCTCATCCCGCCATGCACAACTGCCCGTCGTGCTCTGGGTGCTCTACTGATGCTGCCTCGTTGCCCCGTTGGGTCGCTAGCTACCTGCAACATGGCCGCCGCTCCGCCCATCACTGTCGTCGCTACACCCCACGTCGGCGGTTGCAACGACCACTGCTGGACGCGCCGCACTGCGGGAGTTCCAGCGAACCCACCTGCGCGACCAGCCGTGGCCGGAAACGGCCGGCCGGTGATCGCATCTCGCGCCGTTCCCGCGCTTGGCGCTGCTCCGACGGCTCGTTGCTTCCTGGGGGGCCAATGACTGGAAGAAATTTCAGCCCCGGGCTTAAATTCTCGCCGGCAGCCCCCCAAGCGGCGAAAAAATGCCTCCTAGGGGTGCCAACGGCTGGAGATGCTCTAAGCATTTCTTGCTCGGTAGGTAGGTTGACGTCGCCCGCACCGCCACATGCGCACCCTTGGCCACACAAACCGCTCGCACTCCCGGAGAATGGCAAACGCGTGATCGATCATAAATTAAATGCAATAGTAGCAAATATAGCAACCCTATGTGCAATTAATTGCATCTATCTATCTATCTACTCCTATAAAAACAAGAGAGGGCGGAGAATCAAATCATCTTATCCATCGAAATATGCAATCTGATGGTCTACATCCTTTCAGCATACTAAACACGTTTTATGCTTTAATTACCCATCATGCCATTGCCTTAATTAATTACCCATCATGCCATTGGGTTAAGATCGTCCCGAACACGTTGCTGTCCTCTGGCTACCACGCCGTCGGGACAGTTTAGCCACCGCCTCGACCGCCGCCGGATAACCTCCACATGTGCCTCTCCACAAGCGCCGCTGGACAGCCACGCCGTCCACGCGCCGTCCGCACCCGCGCCGCCCGGACCGCCGCGCCATTCAGCGCCCGCGCTGACCGGGCCGCCACATCCACTCGCCGCCAGGACACAGCCCGCGCCGACCGGGCTGCCAGGACATAGCCCACGTGGGACCTCCACGCTGCAGGTGCTTTGCCCTCACATTCTTCCTTCTTGCAGTCACATTTTTTGGTAATTGTACGTGCTTTGCCCTCACGTTCGATCTAGACTACGAGGGATTGCCCCGACCCCGTTCCTCGAGTTGGCCGTGGAAGAGAGAGCGAGACGAGGGGTTGCCCCGACCCCGTTCCTCGAGTTGGCCGTGGAAGAGAGAGAGAGCGAGACGAGGGGTTGCCCCGACCCGGTTCCTCGAGTTGGCAATGGTGGATCTAGAGTTCTAGACGAGGGGTTGCCGTCCGGCCCGTCCCTTTCATTGCATCCACCAGAAGAGAGAGATCGAAGGGAAGAAGCTTGACGATGGTGCCCCGGCCCGGCGCCTCTCCGCACCCGCTCCCTGGCAGTGCGCCTCCGCACCCGGCGGCCCTTGCTCCTTCGCCAGCGCACCACCGCGCCTGGCCGCCGCTGCTCCTCCGCCAGAGCCCTGCCGCACCCGGAGCCTCACGCGTCTCCGTGCTGGCCCTACACGCCTCCCCGCGCACGGCGCTGACGGCCCTCCACACCTCCCACGAGGCCACGACACACCCGGGGAGCTCACTGGCGCGCCGATGACACCCATATCCTTTACGGTAAATCATGTTCCGGAATTCATGTTCAGTTATAGGTTTGTACTGATTTCTTCACTTCCACAAGTATTTATGTTCAGTTGTATGCTTCTACTGATTTCTTAACTTCCCCATGGTTTTACCTTCATCCACATGCATCTTGACGGTCATAAAAACAAACACTACATACTGTTTTATCATCTCAACAATGTTCAGATGCATTTTGGGGATTTTCTGATTTTCACAATAAAAAACAACTTCTGTTGAAGATAAACATTATGACAAATGCCGCAAAACCAGAAGCAAAATCACCTAATAAATATAATGCAATCAGATTTAATCCTGAATCTCTCATCAATGCAGAGATGAGTGGACGTTCCAAAAGCTTTGTCTCAGTTCCCTGCTGGTTCGAGATCCGCACAAGTTTGCTCCCTTCCGTCATCGGCCTCATCTGAAGGTATTCTTCCCCAGCCTTGTCATTCAGTCATTCTGCAAGAGACGCTTGAATATTTCGACATGAATCTCCACAGACGAAGTTCTGCACTCATATGGCGCATTATTTTTCTGTCCCTCCATTTAGTTTCGACTGTAGTTACCTGATAAACCGTGGAGGACAAGCACCCTAGCAAACCGTAGAAATTTATTGTCAGAACTGTTGTTTATGCTTGTTTGATTCTGATGCTTCCAGTTGGCATTTGCGCATCATCTTTTCATAGTTGCTGAGGCGCTTCTTTTCTTAAAAGTTGTACGCATACAAGCTGCACCCGTGAGTGAGCACAATTGTCCTATGGCACATAATTTAGAGTTAAACTTTTTAATACTTAAGAAGTGCTATTTTTCTTGAAATTTGTACAAATACATGCTTCTGCTCTGAGTCAGCACAACTGTCAAAATTCAGAGTTTTGCTACACAGTCAGATTACTGATAATGCCATAATTGCAAATACTTTAGAGGCATGCCATGTAATTGCAACAATTATGAATAATAAGGTCATATATTTTTTGTAATTTTCATCCTTTGATCGGTCTATTCTGTGTTGAAGGCCCCGTTCATCTCTGGCAAATTCAGCTGCAGCCTCAATTGTATGTGTGCTTCAATCTATTTTCATGTTGTTTTCTTGGGCCTTAGTTTTTTTTTCTTGGGTGTTTGACGAACGCTTCACAAATTAAGCTCCTGTTAACAATTTGAGAGGTGTTGGTACATGGTGGTACATGGTGGTAACTAAGGTATATCTATGCTGTAGTCGACAAGGGGGCCTACCTATGATGCCCGTGCAGTTAAAAATGTTTGCAGGCCAGCCTATGATGTCTGGTTGGAGGCATAATTATGATGTCAGGTTGTTGTACACGGAAATTTTGTGGGATATTTCTTGCAGATTGGGAGTTTATGTTTTTCTTCGTTAGCTTTTAAGATTGTTGTAGTTAAAACATGAGATGGAAGCCTCAGATTGAATACTGAGCTATGTTACAGATTTACAGTAGTGGCTATCTTCTACATCAGACTCTGTTCAAATAGTTTATTTTATATGTTCGTTCATGGAAGTTGATTATCCTCGCATACAACTACCCTCAGCTCAGGAAGCCTCAGATTGAATACAGAGCTATGTTGCCAAGGATTTGAAGGAATTATTTCCATATAAGTAAGATTATTTGATCCTGTTCTGAAATACTTTTTAATGCTTATATTTGGATGGGCATGATGTGGTGCAGGTTCCACCAATTCTGGAAGCACACGGCTGAATGGAATCCAACAGAACCGATGCTGCATCTATAGCATCCTATATTAGTGATACATGTTTAATTCGGTGAAAACAGATATATCATCCTATTTTTTTCACTTGCATGGTTCCTTTCCATTGATGTTGTAGTTGGTACTTGCCAATCTCTATGGAGTATTGGTATGAGTGGACTAAGTGAGAAGAGTACATGATTGTAGGTTGCAACTTGCTAATTATGCGTCCGTATTCATGTGTGCGTGTCATTATTAGATAACATCTCTACTTTTTTCTCATAGTTGCGTTACTGGAAGGTGGATCAGGGTGCGCTTTAAAGCATTTTGATTGGCCTGAGAGAAATGAGGACGCTTCGACAGACAACCTTTTGCTTACTAACCTCATAAATATTTGAAGCATAATTTTCTAACTACAAAAATGATCTCATAACCTTGCCTGTGACATTGCACCTATGGTATGAGGAGTACGCCAAATTTTACAAAAAGAACATATACAATTTGTGGTAGTAGAATTACATTTAGTATTGAATATTTGATTGATATTCCTTATTCCGTACGGAGCCAAGTTTACAATCTTTATATCTAAAGAAGTTTAACTTTGATACTAGGCAATTCGTATCCTTAGCTTTGCCACTTTCTGAAGTGCGTTGAGATAGGAGTTTCAGTTCTTGATTTTCAGGAAACAGAAGAGGAGCGTTTGAGGAAAGAGGAGGAGAGGGAGGGATGGGAAGCAAAGAAAGGGAGAAGGGATAGTGAAAAGGAAAGGTTGCTCAAGAAGGAGAATAATAGGAATGCTTTACATGTAGGCATTTCGTTGCAATGTTCTCATGGATTATTGGCTAACAGTCTTCCTCTTGATTGTTTTGTTTTAGGTAAGCTGATGATCACATGGAAAATATGTGATGGATACATGGAGTTTTGTGGGTAACCTGGTTTATTTTGCCTTTTTGAGATTTTTTTGGAATTAATATTCAGTACAACCATTGCCGAAGTATAAATATTACCATACTAGCAGATATATCTATTCAATTTAGTCATTTCCTTTTTGGATAGACATGTGTTATGTTTCTTAATATTTATTTTATTTGGACTTAATTTGGACATGCAAAGTGGGGACTTGGATGTCTGTCCACTCTAATTTGACTATGTGAAGGTTCGATTTGAATATTTGTATTTTCCTCGATATTTACAATACAAATTCTATGAATACATTCATTGTGCTAGGTGAAAAACTAAGGGGACTTATAACTTTTTTTAAAAATGGAGGAGGACCCCCGGCCTCTGCATCTGGACGATGCATGCAGCCACTTTATCAATAATTCACACAAGACCTTACAAAGTCATACAACAGTAAGACTAAAGCTACCATCTAGTCTCCCTAAAAAAAAAGCAACCGTCTGTGCAACATCTGTCACTACTCCTATCCAGTTGATGTAGGGATGCTGATAGTCTGGGCGTAATACCAAACTGACCTTGTAGCCAAAACCTAACATCTAAGACCTGAGGTCCCAACCAGGACGCCTGCCGGGTATGGGGCACCCACCAATCCGGTGCAGTCCTCAACCAGGATGCATGCCGGGTATTAGGCCACCGCAGCCATCTGCCACCAATCCATGTTCAGTGATGTACTGCTGCATCTACATTGCCCGGTCTAGCTGTCGTCGACGCCACCACGAGCCAGACGACGCCACCATCCTGCGCTCATCCATCATCACACGCCCACCGACGAGACCCCGCTGCTCCATGCCGCCGAGACCCGCCGACGTCGACGTGACAGAAGGCACGCCACACCACCTCACACCTCTGCCATCCGACTCCGCTACACAAACGATGCCCCCAATAGGGAACACGACACCGCAGTGCCGCCATCATCCGATCCGGAGATCTTAGGATTTCTCCCGAAGCGGCACGAGCAGGTTGACGATAGTTGCTTGACGACGCCTTCATCAAGGTAACGGCTTCGACGCCACCATCGGCCGCCATGACCGGAGTCGGCTCGGTTTTCACCGGCGACTATGTCTCCCCAACTCGGCGCCGGTGCTAATAGCGGGATCCAAGACCCGTGACTACCAGCTTGGTCAACCGCCTTCGGTGGAGAAGGCAGCCACCACCACCATGCCCGTGCCAAGAGACCCGGACGTTCTCGTGCCACCAATATTAGCCGGGGGGATCTCCTCTTGCCGTTGTCGAGACGAGGCGCAGTCGCAGTGGATCTCGATCTAAACCCCTCGGGCCTAGATCAGATCTCATCGCATCCAAGATCTCATCCGCCAAACGACCGCCGGAGATCTCCTGGCCACCGCCAACCCGCTGCGCACTGCCGTCGGAGGAGGAGGGAGATGGACGCCAGTGCCCCCGCACGTTACCACCGGCAAGATGGCTACAAAAAATGCTAATAAGTGATCATTGTGTAGTAGCTCCATACGTTACATATAAATTGGTTATTTTCATCTTATTTGCACCTTCTTTGTTGTTCATGTCATTTAGTTTTGCCTCCATATCAAACACATTATTTTTGGAGATATATTATGTATGGATGAGAAACTATGTAAATATCAACCCGTATTTTGATAATTATTTGATGACAAGTGAGACGTGAGTTGCACGTGCAAGCTTACTAGTTTAGTATAAGGTCATCTTCAATGTTGGCCCGTAAACTAGACACTGTATCCGTCAGCGGATAGGGGATCAGTACGCGGACACAGATGCATGAGCAGGCCATCCAATGCTATCAACATACGTTTCAAGCCAGATTTCAACTAACTTGACGAAACTCATACAAACCGGAGCACATTCATTACATTTAGGACAGTTTTCATTATAAAAAAGGAGCCAGACCTAAACCTAATCTACGGCGGTGTCCGTCGTCCAAGTCCTTATTGTTCCTTTCCGGTAAACACGTCCTCCATTTGCCGTCTCCATGAGCGGCAGTGACAAGACCCGTGAAATGAAAGTGCGGTCTCCGACGAGGAAGAGTAGAATATGGGAGTCGGACTGGCCCACTTGGGACACAAGGCCCTGCTGCTTTCCATACCCTACTTATCCTTGGCGGAGGCCATGACCTGTCCTTCGCCGGTGGCCATGAGGTCCACAATGGAAATGGAGGGCCCAGGACTCTCATCGTCCCATCGGCACTCTCGTAATCCACAGGCGTAGGAAGCGCAACTGGCGGCGTTCTCGTCTGTGATCGCTTGCGTAGCCAGCGCTACGGCAACGGCCGGCTGCGCCGCATGTGGGTTGCCAGCGGCAGCTTGAGCGTGGGCGACCTCGTAGAACGCACGCTGCTCGAGGACGAAGTTTGGGTTCGCCGCGGCCATGGCCTCCTCGCCCCCGCGCTCGCCATAGATTTGGCCCTCCGTCAGTCTGTGGTGCTTGAGGAGAAATATGTTGTATCGTTGATACTCCTGTGCCTGCCGGAACGGCGATAGAGAAAGCAGCGCAGACTGCTCCTCCGCCATGGCGGTGTTGAAGTGCACATGCGTCGGTACGGGCTCCTGCACTGATTCATCGTCCGAGCCCGTCTCCATCGTGGGGTCATTGTCGGAGACCTCGGGGGAGCTGGCTAGCACGACGGCCTTGATCCACCTGGCATGGCGGCTCTGCCAGGCGGCCGCAATGTCAGGCACCTCGTGCTTCATATCCGTCGACAGACTCTGTCACAGAGCGTTCCCGCTCGCGGTCAAGACAAATGTGGTGCACGGGAGGAAGATGTGGATCTGATGGGGTTGTGATGTGTTCTTCGCCGGCTGTGGCCACCTTTAAATGGTGGATGCGGTGAGGCCAAGCATCCTAAATGCGCAGGCGCCAGAGTTATTCTTCGCCCGACGTAATCTTACGACCTCTTCATAAAAAAATTACATTTGAAATACAAATAGTTACATTTATATTGATTCACTACGTAAAATTTGATATAAGAAAACAAAAAATACGTTATAAGACCAGAAATATCGCACTTTATGTATGTTTTACACTATGTTTTACGTTCGTAATTTTATGTAACATAAAATATTTTTTACGGCGAGTATATATTTTCTTACGTTCTCTTTTTACGTATGAAATAAGATAAAATTTATGGAACCTAAAAATACGGTGCATTGATGTCAAAATAGAGAGGGGTGAAGAATAATTATTCCTCACCCAAGGTGACGAATAGCGCGACCCTATATATATATATATATATATATATATATATATATATATATATATATATATATATATATTGTACCGTGCAAAAAGGATATATATCAACAAGTGTCAGTGCTTAGCTGTGGATTTTCTGGATGAGACATGTCTTCCCCCATCACGTTGCTACTATGAGGCAAATCATCAGACAATCATGTATCTGGAGTTCATCTCCGGCCCTAGAGCAGCAGCTGGAGTTCATCTGGCTCGCGCAGCAGCTGGAGTTCATCTCCGGCCCAGAGCAGTTCACGCTGGAGATCAGGGAGTGCTACATCAACAAGTTCAAGACGCCGCTCGGGAAGCTCACCGCGAAGATCGCCAGGGCGGCGGGCGTGCACTCCGCTGCCCGCATAAACCTTCCGGACAAGGACCTCGCAGTGCTGGCCGGCGAGGAGGCCGGTCTGCCCGCCTGAGTCTGTGTTGCCGTCCTAGCCAGGGATCGTTTCGTTTGCCATGTTAAGTCAGCTTCAATGGGTGCCTGTGTCTTGTACCGCGCCGTTCTGCAACCGCGTCGTACTTACTGTTGTTTTCCCTTTCCTAGCGTGCTAGTCGGCCGCTCGTAGCCCTGTATCGGACGTGACTGTTTGTTCTTCAAAATGCGCTGCTCGCCGTCCGAGTATGCCTTACTTATGGGATTCCTGCAGTTTCCCCAATTACTAGTCCCTTCTCCCTGCTTAACTGGAATGCCCGTGGCCTGAATCACAAAGCTCGTCGTGGTGGAGTTCGCTCCCTTGTGCTTCAGTCTAGGTGCGCACTACTGTGTGTCCAGGAGACGAAAAAGGCAGAGTTCTCAACAGCTGAGCTGCGGGGAACGGCGGGTCCAGAGCTCACCGGCTGCGCGGTGCTACCTGCTGACGGCACTAGGGGGGTGCTGCTGGCTTGGAACCCGCTGGCTTTCGCCGCCGACCAAGTCTCCTCTCAGAGTTCGCCATAACGGCGCGCGTCCAGGCGCTTTCCAGAGGCTAGCCGTGGTGGCTCACCACTGTCTACGGGCCGACTTGCGACGCTGCAAAGATCCAGTTCCTGGACGAGCTAGCTAGGCTGCGTGCTGCGACGCAAGGTCCGTGGCTGCTCATCAGAGACTTCAACCTCATTTATGAGGCAAGGGATGGGAGCAGCCCTAACCTCAACCATGGACTCATGGCAAGGTTTCGTGACGCCCTGAACGCAAGTTAGCTCAAAGAGCTAAAGTTGTCCGGACCCCGCTTTACTTGGTCGAACGAACAAGCTAGGCTGGTGTTGGTCCGACTGGATCGCGCCTTCTGCGACAATGATTGGGACCTCGCCTTTCAGGGTGCACGGCTGCAGCCGCTCGCCACTGCTATGTCGGATCACTGTCCTCTGCTGCTCACTTGTGAGCCACCGGTCAGACGGCCGCCTGGGTTTCATTTTGAGGCCTTCAGGCCGCACATGCATGGGTTCAGCGAGGTGGTGGCCACGGCCTGGAACGAACCATGCCTGTCCATGGATGCTTTTGGACGGTTTGCCCTCAAGCTGCGGAGAACATTCATTGCACTAAAGAAGTGGCACCGCTCCCACATTGGTGATACGCGATGCATCTTCTAATTGCGCAAGATGCCGTCATGTGCCTCGACACGGCGCAAGAATCTCGGGTGTTGTTGCCGGATGAACTGTAGCTGCGAAAAGTCTTGAAGTCGCGAATCCTTGCCCTGACCGTTATTGAGCGCATCCGTGCCAGACAGCGGTCAAGAGTCACGTGGCTGCGTGTCGGGGACGCTAACACCAAGTTCTTCCATCTCAAGGCAAATGCGAGGCGGCGTAAGAACTTCATCGCCTCCTTACGCGATGATGGTGGTTGCATCGCCACGGACTAGTCGAGCAAGGCTAAGGTTGCGTCTGATTTCTTCCTGAAACTGATTGGCGAGCATGATGTCTACCGCTCCTCGGTGGACTGGGATGGTCTAGGGCTATAGCAGGCGAGCCTTGAAGAGCTAGAGGCGCCGTTCACAGCGGACGAGATCCTAGTGGCCATCAAGGAGATGCCGGGTGACCGTGCGCCGGGGCCAGATGGGTTCACAAGAGGGTTCTACAAGGCAGCCACACCTATCATTTTGCCGGACCTGGTTTCGGCATTCCGGCAACTATACCAGTTGAACAGAGCCAGTCTGCATCGGCTCAATACCGCCAACATCGTCTTAATTGCCAAGAAGGGCGACGCGGTGACCATGGCAGACTAGAGGCCAATTAGCCTGTTGCATAGTGTCGCCAAGCTGTTCATGAAAGTGCTCGCCATGCGTCTGGCGAAGAGGATCAGTGAGCTCATCGCTCCAGCCCAGTCCACGTTCATCAAGGGTCGTTGCATTCAGAATAATTTCCTGATTGCCCGAGGGATGGCGCGACACTTCCAGCGCGCCATGCTCTTCGTCAAGCTTGATATTGCAAAGGCGTTTGACACTGTGTCCTGGCCATACCTGCTTGACATGCTCCGCGCGAGGGGGTTTGGTTCGCGGTGGTGCGAGTGGATGGCCATGCTACTTGCGTCATCTTCATCGCGTGTGTTGGTCAACGAAGTGCCTGGCCAGCTCATTATACACTGGTGCGGATTACGACAGGGTGACCCGTTGTCACCATTCCTCTTCATCCTCGCTATGGAGCCCCTTTAGAGGCTCCTTGACGGGGCCATGGACGAGGGAGTGCTCTCTAAGCTGCGTGGCCGCATGCCTTCGCTTTGCGCTTCACTGTATGCGGATGATGTGGCTCTTCTTATCAACCCGGTGAAGACGGAGGTTGCAGCCCTGTGCGCGACCTTCGCGGCATTTGGATTGGACTCTGGGCTCAAGGTCAACTTCCAAAAAAGTTCCGTGCTTCCCATCCGTTGTGAGCACCTTGACGTGGTTGATATCGTGTCGCCACTGGAGGCAAGGGTAGCTAGTTTCCCATGCAAGTTCCTGGGTCTACCACTCTCAATGCGCTCGCTTCGCAAGCTGGAGCAGCAACCGCTCCTGGACAAGCTGCGTGCCCGCATTGCCTGTTGGAAGGCTAGGCTGCTGACCCTTGCGGGTAGACTGGTGCTTCTCAACTCGGTGCTGTTAGCGTCCACAGTCTACTGGCTGGCTGTGTTTGCCTTGCCACCTTGGGCGCGCAAGGAAATCGATCGGTTGCGCCGCGCATGGCTATGGCGTGGTGAGTAAACGTGCCATGGGGGGCACTGCAAAGTGGCATGGGGGCACGTCTGCCGACCACGGGAGTTGGGTGGTCTGGGCATCATCGACTTGGACCGGTTTGGGGTGGCCCTTCGCCCGTGACGGCTCTGGGCAGAACGGATGGCGGACACGCCCTGGCTCGGGCTTCCTACCCCGGTGACTTTGCCGGAGCGTCGCATGTTTGCAGCGGCGTGCGCGGTTATGATCGGCGATGGGGGCCGGGCGAGTTTCTGGTACGACAGCTGGCTCCCCGATGGTGCGCCGCTCTTATTCGCCCCGGAGCGGAGCTATTCGAGGTGGCTCGACACAAGACGCGCTCTGTGCATCAAGCGTTGGCCGGCGACAAATGGGTCCAGAACCTGCGTGGCAGGATAACCAGTCGGTCTCTGCCGTCGTTCCTTCGGCTATGGGTTAACATCCGATCTATACAGCACCTAGCCATTGGCTTTGCGGACGGCTTCCGATGGGGGCTACTCGTCTGCCTCGGCGTATCGGCTATTCTTCATAGGCTCGACATTGTTCCCACTTCAGAAGGAAATCTGGGCGACGTGGGCGCCGGCGAAGTGCCGCCTGTTCGCTTGGCTGCTCACCCTGAGGCGGATCCTTACGGCTGACCGGCTGCTGGCTCGACAATGGACAAACTCCTATTTTTACTCGCTATGCTATCGCAGCTTGGAGACGGCAGTGCCCTTGGCTATGGAGTGCCCATGGGCACGGCAACTATGGTCGCAGGTGGCCGACAGGTTTGGCGTTCCAGAGCTCCAGCCAGCTGCGTGGAATAATTCTCCCTCTCTCACGACCTGGTTCAGGGAGTTGAGTTGCGGCCCGACTTCGACAAAATTGACACGGTCGGTGGCCCTGCTGACCTTGTGGTGGACCTGGAAGGAACGTAATGCTCGCATCTTCGATGGCGGCGTCGAACATTCGACAAGGCAGGTGTTGCACCTCCTTCTAGCGGAGGCACATGATTGGGCGCTGGCCGGTGGCCGGCACTTGTTGCTGCGAGAATAGGATTTCGTGGCTGGCTCTCTAGCCGTCTTGTTTTGTTTTTCGTTCGTGTTGTTTTGGCCCTGCTCGCTGGCTAATGCGCTAGCTTGCAACCTGTAACCGGATTCTTTGCCCCCCTTCTAATCAATCGAAATACGCAGCTCTCCTGTGTTTATTTCAAAAATGTCATGTGAGTATTAAAATTGTATTGGTTCAGTAGGGAAACTAAAAAGGATTTCAATCGATTGTGATTCAGATTACGGGAAGGTGCGCCTTCATGTGCTCTTCGTCCGCCTCCGTCCAAACCCTGTCTCTCTCTCAAGGAGAATGAAAGAAGGTGTGGATTATTTTTATATGTATTTTTTTTCTTTTTAGATGAAGATAAGGACCTCTGGTATTTTTAAATAGAGGGTTATGTAAAGTGACACTCGTTAGTATGCTGGGGTGGTAATTTTTTTCTTTTTGACTTTTTTTAGATAAAGGTGAGGATTTTTTTTTCTAATTTTTTTTTAGACAGAAGCAAGGACTCTATGTATATTTTTTAAATGAAAACGTCCGCAAAACTTCTTGTTAAGCGGCGGCACAAGGAGACACGCCCCAACCACTAGTTCAATGCAAGAGGAGAAAAGAACATCATACCAGTACGTGCACCAGCCAACGACCGTATGTGCGCTTAACGTTTTCACGTTTCCCCAGTTCTGATCAAATTTCGTTCCAATACTGCATTAAATAAAGTTTCCCTTTCCAGAACGAGGAGCAATGTTCCTGACCAATTTTCATGTTTCATGATAGATATTATTTGTACTGCGGACCTGTGTTTGGTCAAAGCATGGGGTTGTGGACTATGCACTGTGCTGTGCTCCGGCTGCTGCAGGCTTACCCAAAGTCAAAGCCAAGCACACAAGAGCCCCACACGTATTCAATCCATCTGTTTGGTTCTGAATTTGCTAGTTTATTCCATTTTCTTTACTACCGCAGTGGCACTTTTTCCTAGCTCCACCACGCAAATATTTGCTTGCTACTGGTGAGAGTGATTAGTGAGCTCACACCCACAAAAACAGAAGATGAGGAGACACGTACCATTTCGCGCGCTGCCTTTGCTTGCCCTGGCCAAACTTTCAGCCACATATCACAATCACACCCATCACCCCATATGTCGTGCATGGGCATTTTCTGGAAGGTACCCATTCATGCAAGCATGAGTTAATGAATTGTACAACAATAACAACAACAACAACATCAAAACCTTTAGTCCCAAACAAGTTGGGGTAGATTAGAAGTAAAACCCATAAGATCTCGCAACCAACTCATGGCTCTGCCACATGGATAGCAAGCTTCCGCACACCCCTGTCCATAGCTAGCTCTTTGGTGATACTCCAATCCTTCATGTCTCTCTTAACGAACTCCTCCCATGTCAAATTCGATCTACCCCGCCCTCTCTTGACATTCTCCGCACGCTTTAGCCGTCCACTATGCACCGGAGCTTCTGGAGGTCTGCGCTGAATATGCCCAAACCATCTCAGAGGATGTTGGACAAGCTTCTCTTCAATTGGTGCTACCCCAACTCTATCTCGTATATCATCATTCTGGACTCGATCCTTCCTCGCGTGGCCATACATCCATCTCAACATACGCATCTCCGCCACACCTAACTGTTGAACATGTCGCCTTTTAGTCGGCCAACACTCAGCGCCATACAACATTGCGGGTCGAACCGCCGTCCTGTAGAACTTGCCTTTTAGCTTTTGTGGCACTCTTGTCACAGAGAATGCCAGAAGCTTGACGCCACTTCATCCATCCAGCTTTGATTCGATGGTTCACATCTTCATCAATACCCCCATCCTCCTGCAGCATTGACCCCAAATACCGAAAGGTGTCCTTCTGAGATACCACCTGGCCATCAAGGCTAACCTCCTCCTCACACCTAGTAGTACTGAAACCGCACATCATGTACTCGGTTTTAGTTCTGCTAAGCCTAAACCCTTTCAATTCCAAGGTTTGTCTCCATAACTCTAACTTCCTATTTACCCCCGTCCGACTATCGTCAACTAGTACCACATCATCCGCAAAGAGCATACACCATGGGATATCTCCTTGTATATCCCTTGTGACCTCATCCATCACCAATGCAAAAAGATAAGGGCTCAAAGCTGACCCCTGATGCAGTCCTATCTTAATCGGGAAGTCATCAGTGTCGACATCACTTGTTCGAACACTTGTCACAACATTATCGTACATGTCCTTGATAAGGGTAATGTACTTTGCTGGGACTTTGTGTTTCTCCAAGGCCCACCACATGACATTCCGCGGTATCTTATCATAGGCCTTCTCCAAGTCAATGAACACCATATGCAAGTCCTTCTTTTGCTCCCTATATCTCTCCATAAGTTGTCGTACCAAGAAAATGGCTTCCATGGTCGACCTCTCAGGCATGAAACCAAACAGATTTTTGGTCACGCTTGTCATTCTTCTTAAGCGGTGCTCAATGACTCTCTCCCATAGCTTCATTGTATGGCTCATCAGCTTAATTCCACGGTAATTAGTACAACTCTGAACATCCCCCTTGTTCTTGAAGATTGGCACTAATATACTCCGTCTCCATTTTTCTGGCATCTTGTTTTCCCGAAAAATGAGGTTGAAAAGCTTGGTTAGCCATACTATCGCTATGTCCCCGAGACCTTTCCACACCTCAATGGGGATACAATCAGGGCCCATCGCCTTGCCTCCTTTCATCCTTTTTAAAGCCTCCTTGACCTCAGACTCCTGGATTCGCCGCACAAAAATGCATGCCGGTCTCATCAAAGGAGTCATCCAGTTCAATGGTAGAACTCTCATTCTCCCCATTGAACAACTTGTCGAAGTACTCCCGCCATCTATGCTTAATCTCCTCGTCCTTCAACAAGAGTTGGCCTACTCTGTCCTTGATGCATTTGACTTGGCCAATATCCCTCATCTTCCTCTCTCGGATCTTGGCCATCTTATAGATGTCCCTTTCACCTTCCTTCGTGCCTAACCGTTGGTAGAGGTCCTCATATGCTCGACCCCTTGCTTCACCAACAGCTTGCTTTGCGGCCTTCTTCGCCATCTTGTACTTTTCTATGTTGTCTGCACTCCTATCCAGGTATAGGCGTTTGAAGCAATCTTTCTTCTCTTTAATCGCCTTCTAGACATCATCATTCCACCACCAGGTATCCTTATCTTCGCTTCTCCTTCCCCTGGACACTCCAAGCTCCTCCGAGGCCACCTTACGAATGCAAGTCGCCATCTTCATCCACACATTGTTCGCATCTCCTCCTTCCTCCCAAGGGCCCTCCTTAATGACCCTCTCCTTGAACGCTAGAGCTACCTCCCCCTTGAGCTTCCACCACTTCGTTCTAGCGACTTTGGCACGCTTATCCCGCTGGCACGAATCCGAAAGCGGAAGTCAGCAACCACCAGCTTATGCTGGGGTACAACACTCTCTCCAGGTATCACCTTACAGTCTAGGCACGCACGCCTATCTTCTCTTCTCGAGAGGATGAAATCAATCTGGCTAGAGTGTTGGCCACTACTAAAAGTCACCAGATGTGATTCTCTCTTTCTAAAGAGGGTGTTAGCTACAATCATGTTGTAGGCTAGAGCAAAGCTTAAGACATCTTCTCCTTCTTGATTTCTGATGCCATAGCCAAAGCCCCCGTGCGCCCCTTCAAAACCTGTGTTAGATGTACCCACGTGGCCATTGAGGTATCCTCCTATGAAGAGCTTCTCACCAATCGGTACACTCATAACCATGTCTTCCAGGCCTTCCCAGAACTCCCTCTTGGTGTTCTCATTGTGGCCTACTTGCGGGTCATACGCGCTGATAACATTGAGAACCAAGTCCTCAACTACCAGCTTGACCAGGATAATCCGATCCCCACGTCTCTTGACGTCTACCACTCCATACTTCAGGCTCTTGTTGATCAAGATACCTACGCCATTTCTATTTGCAGCCGTCCCTGTGTACCACAGCTTGAAGCCGGTATCCTCCACCTCCTTCGCCTTCTGTCCTCTCCATTTGGTTTCTTGGACGCAAAGGATATCAACACCTCTCCTCACCGCTGCATCATCTAGCTCCCAAAGCTTCCCTGTCAGAGACCCTACGTTCCAGCTACCTAAGCGAATCCTCCTAGGCTCGGCTAGCTTCCTTACCCTTCGCACTCGTCGAGTCAAATGCGAAGACCCTTGCTCATTTTCCACTACATCCGGGCGCCGATGTAGCGCGCCACTAAGGATGCGACGACCCGATCCTCGCTCACTTGCCACCGTATCCGGATCAAGATACAGCGCGCCACCTTGGGGGTGACGGCCCGGCCCTTGCCCATTTTCCACCACACCCAGGTTCCGATGTAGCGCGTTGCTGAGAGGGTTACGCCCCAACGAAAATCTTTTGGGTTTCATCTCCATAAGAGTGGCTGAGTTTTTACGTTGGCTTGCTAAGCCTATCACAACCCTCCTCCTTTACCCGGGCTTGGGACCGGCTATGTTGAGACAACATAGGCGGAGTTAGTTAATGAATTGTGGAAATGAATAAATCTTGGACAATGGTACATGGTTAAACTAAAGCACTGGTGGATTATATATACATGGAGTTTGCTTGCATTGTGTGAGAGAAAAACCTAGCCACCGGGTCTTCCAGCCAGGAGGATTCGTCCGTCCATGGCACACACTCGCGGCGAGCATTCCGACCATCTTCAGATCCTATGCTGCAATGCACTGTTTTATCTGTCGAGGTTCCGATCTTGGACGGAGATGACCCAACAATCAAAGTTTTTCGTTTCGATGATAAAAGAACTTTCATGTCAAGTATTTTCTAATGAGATAATCTTAATACCTTTTTGTCGTGCCATAGAGGCCCAAGGGAGGGTAGGAGCATGAGACTACAATTTCTCCTCACCGTGTTGCCTTACCCTTTTGCATGGTGCGTGATTACCTCTTCCCGGCCAACTCCACCGTGTTCGTAGTCTGCCTGGTATGGAGGAAAACGAAGATTCTAGAGGACATCACCGAAAATACCCTTTGGAACATGGTGGTAAGTACACCTGGTCACGTATTTCATTTTTAAAAAATACAGAAAAAGTCAAAACTTTCCAAAACTTTTTCCCAACAAACTTGAGCTATCTTTCCTGGCATACAAAAATATTCCACAGCGAATATTCTCTTGACAAAATTCTGACAAAAATGACAAATATTCTCTGGCAATAGCATGAACAGTACTGGCATATATAGCAAAAAATTTGTTATTTTATGTCCACAACAACATGATAGTCTTTATACGAGTGCAACAATAAATCTATTTTGTCCGCAAAAAGTTTCAGATTTTTTTGACTTCCTTACAAATTACTATTTAAAAAAATGGGTGTAATTAGACCTGAGAACCATGCGTCCCCGTCCACAACACAACAGATTCATTCATCTACAAATTTCACATGGATCAAAGAAGGGAAAACAATAAAAACAAACTCTTTGATTAAAAAAACAGAGCAGAAGCACGACATAGTTGTTGGCGATGTCGTGATAGAACCCAACTCTTTTTTCCGCAACATCCTTAAATTTATACATACTCATAACAGTTACAGTTGCACTAATTTGGATCTAAAATCAAAGAAAATGTAAAGTAACTCCTTAGACTAAGAATTATGATGAAATCTCTTGGAAAAAGCCTTCTTCGCGGTATCAATCTCTGAAGAAAAAATACGCCGAAGACTTCAGCTTTTAGAGGCTCCAATATTGAACTGAAGCAACGATGTTGTCACTCTTTCACCCGCACGAATATTACTAATAATGGTTTTTGAAAGCACCTTGAGTCACCCATGCGTGGGTCGGGGATGATCCTTTAGAAGTGCAGGACATCGGGTCACAATATTTTCACCATGATGCCGATGAAAGATTTCAACTCCATAAAGAATCAAACCAACAAAAAAACTTTGACACGCCAACATAAAGTCATTAGATCCGAATAATCGGATTTCCGAGGACAGAAAACTCTCTAATCTCATGACATCGCTAAAAGATTGAGAGTAAATTTATTCTCAGAATATAAACGATAGTAGAATACCGGCAAGGAGCTTCAGAGTGGCGCAGTCTGAAGCGCTGCACCTGGACTGGGCTCAGTAGCGAGGGCCACTGCTTCGCTGCAAGCACACGATTCTAGGATCGCCGGGTCGACGAGGCCATGGAGCACCATCACCGATGCATGCACCAAGGAAATTTCCCTGCCTCTCGTCCTGTCTCTGGAGATGCTGCCGTCCACATTAACCTTCACTTCGTGCTCAGCAGGTGGCTGCCAAGCTTTCTTCAGAATACGTACACCGTTGTTGTTAAGTAAAAACATGCGTGTCGAAAAAACAACACGAACGACTCGGAACTGAAAACACGAGTCGCAATCCCTCGACAACAAAAAAGGAAAAACGAGTCGCAACGTAGACACAGGCAGGTTGACCCGGCCGAGCAACACAAATTTTTTTCCTGCCGTTATTTCTTATTGTACCACCTCGAGAGCTCAGGTATGTATGCTCCAGCTTAAGTAGCGTGCTCCTGACCGATCGTTCGCCGAGGAAGCACGCCTGGCGTGCCGAGGCAAAAAGGCAGTCACGATGTACTTCTGTCCGGGCCGGTTCGTGTCGGCCCGTTACCCTAGCTCGCTGGCTTCACATATGTGGTTTCGTGTGTGCAGGGGGCCATTTGATACTGGCTGGGCCGGGTCGTGCCGGCCCGTCACCCTAGCTCGCTGGCCTCACAAATGTGACTTCGTGTGTGTAGGGGGGCAGACGTACAAAGTGACGTAAGTCCTTTTTTATTTGATGAATTTCGTTCTTCCTATGATTTGAATTTCTGTAAAACGCAACGGAATTTTTTTCAATGATTTTTATCTTGAAAAGAAAATGCACATCCAATTGTGTTGGTGCTCTCGACCCCTCCATCCGGAGAGCTATTTTTTTCTATGATTTGAATTTCAGGAGAATGAATCTGTCCAACTAGGATTTATTTTTCTGGTAACTCCTGCATCAACAAGATTTCTTTCAATGATTTCGATCAAAAAGAAGCGCGTCCGCTTGAATTGCTTCTCTCCACCCCTCCCTACTAAGTGTTACGTTGATTGGGAGCCTCTAGTTTTGGGGAAAACAAATCCGTTAGGATTGCTTGTTTTTCTTCCGTAGCTCTTGCATCACAAGTCTTTTTCTATTATTTCTATCTGAAAAATACGCACAGCCAGGTCTTTTCCCTATAGATTAGAAAAAAAAAATAAAGCTACCAACTTTCATGGTGGAGCAACATGTCTTTTTTCCGCTTCTCCCCTTCGAGGTGGTCCGGTTGTGTGACACAAAACGATAATGAGCGTTTGAGTAAGTCCAGCAAAGAAAACCCTTACACATTTGCAATCTTATTATTGGTTGCTATCAAATGATACATAAGTCGTAGTTTCATCATAAACCAATCCATGTGTATAATGATCATGTCTTGACGCTAATTTGAGGAAGGTGATTTGATTTCTTCACACTAATCACTTTAGATCAAAAGGGCTTAGAAATGATGCGCTCTGGGAGTCTACCAAGATAGTTGTTTTCCTTCCCTCCTAGCATCTCATGCCATCTCCTACAATAAGTGTTGGATCTTGGAGCCAGTATTTGACATCCATGTTTATGCATGTTTGATGAGGGTTGCTAGAAAAGTTAACACGCCATATGGTCATCGAGGGCTACACCACAATGCTACGCCAGATTTCGAATTCTATCTATAAGTACGCACACATTCCCTTTCATGACTAAAATCTTCGTAACAACCTCACTCATTGATTCCACCTTGCAATCCACTCCATGCACTCCTTCCATTCCACTCCAATCATCTACCACCACAAGTGAGGAAAAGAAGAGTCGGTAGATTCCATCATCACTTTTTTTATTCCTTGAAGGCAAATAACTTCCCTTTATTGGATTATTCCTACTCCGAACTTCATCTATTTCACCACAATTCTATTCTTGTGAGAGAATGTTCTCTTGGATTTAAGAAGGAGCTTGATTGAAGATCATATAAGTTCTTGTCAAGTGACTTTGCTTTGCTTGCTACTCTAGGACGGTTAGGAGGCATTTGGGAGCCTATCATCTTCTGTATGTGAAGGGCTCAAGAGTCTCTATGGGATTAGGGATCACTACTTAGTGAAGATCTACCCCTCAGCGAGGCTTCTGGGTGCAAACCATGATCACTTGTTCGGTGTCGCAAACAAGATCATTATGATCCTAGAACCGTTGGTTCGAAGCATCCATGAATGTGGATGAAATATAGTGCCGGCTCTATTAGAAACAATGAAAAAAAACATCCTCTTGTCATGGGTATTCGCATGTTTACCCTACCTTCTACTTACTTGCAGGTTGTTACTTTCCGCCTCTCAATACTCTTGATAGCTTGCTTGGTAAGTGGTTTAGGAAGTTTGTCCTTGCCATGTTTGTCTAAAATTTGTAAACCATTAAATTGGAATTGTAATCTCTCATATGACTATTCACCACCTCTAGTCCTTATACCTCAATCAAAACAAAAGTGTCGGAGCTAACAAAGAATGCTTTAATGAGATTAGGCTCGATGGTTCTAGAAGAAAAAATGGCAGCGATTCCATCAAGTGGAAAACTGGGTTTCTTTAAAGTGGAGGAATAAGTCTAAGTGGCTCGGTAATATTGAAAGAATAATCTTTGAAGGTACTGAAGCTTATAAATACTCAAAATTTTGGCGGCTTCAGTGGTTTGTGGAAAACCTTGCTTTAGGATCTATTCTTGTAGTTCAAACCAAATTACATTGTTTGTGCCCTTCTTCATAATACAGTTTTCCTATACTCAATGTGAATCTTGGGTTCACCAAAATAATACAAAGCACATTTGCACCAAAACCCAATAGGGGGATCTAAGAGATGCACTTTCATTTATGTAAGCTTAGGTGCGAAGGCATGAACTATGGAAAGTGAGGAAACTAGACCAAGTCACGAACACAGAGTGACGATATGAAGAGGGTAAGGAAGTGCATCTGCAAGGTCTCCTAAGCCTCCACCCAGATTGCCTGGAACCTTCGGGTCCGAACCAAGGAAACCCGCAGAAAACTGACCCCAAGCTAAAGAACTGTAAGGAATAGACATAGTCTTCGAGCCGTGCACTTCCACTCAGTCCCTCGTAATAGCGGATCCTCCAACCCAATCTAGTCAAACACTTCGAGCCTGGAAGTAGGAGCGGCAACCCCGACGACGACTGCCAGTGCCACAATAACAAGAGCCTGAACCAACAAACCAGAGTCTCCAGGCTAAAACACTTACAGATTCCAAGGCTTTGCCTGCACACAAATTTAGGATCTCTGATCTCCGGTCCTTGTACCTCTCTCTCCTACTTACCCCTTCACCCATATATTTTAAGTGTAGTAGGTGAGTTATTTATGATTAATGCAAGCTCAAAGTCAACACTTCCATTTCATCTTATAATTGTTGGTCTCTTAAGTGCTCGGCGTTGCTCACTTTCACATTGAGACGTGGAGCATACTTCACGACTACATAAAATCCCTTGGGAGAATTTCCTAAAAATTTCTTGCACATAAGCAAAAATATCTCCTAAAAAATCTACCATACATATATATCTATCATGGAATTTCCCCAGTCATTATGATTATATTCACATGCACCACAATCATTTATTCCCATGTTATTCATGTATTTTTTCGTAAACATAGATGTAGATCCATGTCACCCACCATCCCCACCACCTACCATGGCTAGAGCAGCTGAGGGCCTGTTCGGGTCAAAGGGATTGAAAACACAGGTTTGGAATGAAAGAGGGGAAATGAAAAGGAAGGTAGATGCAAAACATAAGAACAAAAAACTTTGTAGGAAGCTACAGAGGCCTGTTCGGAATGCAGAATAAGGTAACCCATGAAATCAACACATGTGGGTCCCATGAATTGAGGTTTAAATGATACTAATACTATGTAAGTGGGCCACCATGCGTATAGATCAACCTTTTTCACAGTGGATGTGGGTCCTAATGTGCCATGGTCCTGCCTTTTCCCCTGCCTGCCTCTTTCCTCCGTGATAAAATGGGCTATGACCGGATGTTTGGTTTCCTGTGAAGACGAAGGCATAGAAAACTTTCCAGAGGATCGGCTACGGGAGATTTCTTCGTTCCGAATGGCAGAAAACAAAATCGTTCCTTAGGGATAGCTTTATGATGATTTTACTGTACTTTTCCTCCATCCAGAACGAGCCCTAAGTGCCGTGGACTTAACACGGCATATGTCCTAGCGAAAGGACTTAGATGTGGAGCCATCGCAACTAGGTTAGCTTGAAGGGGTTAAACAAGACAAAGGACACAGAGAGTTTATCCAGGTTCGGCCCCTCTCAACAAGGTAAAAGCCTACTCCTGCTTTGGATTATATTGCTTGGGTTTCGATTGCTAGGGAGCAAATATGTTTGACCTAGTTATGGATGAGTTGCTTCTTAATCTTTCCTGCCGCAGGGTCTCACCTTTATGTACACAGGTTGAGGCGGTGGCTTATAGAGTCCTGGCCGGTTCATACATCATGACCGGCTCGATTTACAACTAATAATAATTATCTTACGATACAAGTTACCACATGACGGTTTACGAGCCCCTGGCCTGGGCCTTACCGAGGCCCCCCTCCATGAGTCGCCACCTTCACACCCTGGGCTTTCACGGACTTCTTCATAATGAACCGTCGGAGGCATGACCTGGCCCCTCCTGGGCGGGTCATACCTAGGAGTTATATCCCCAACACCCCCTCCCCCCCACATCACGGGTAAGAGCCCGACATTGGCTGCTCACACATTTCCCGCCATCTCTGTTTAGGCACATTTCAAGCTCCTCTAGCTGCTGCGTGCAAGTGGAACAACGGTGGCAGGTTGAGCTCATCTAAGGCTATGGGTCAAGCAGCCCAGAGTTCGACGTCCATCTTGTTGGGCGGATCCAACTCGCGCGACGCGTCTGCCTCCTCTACTCTAGTGGTTGTGATATCCTCCTCCGAGAAGGGTGAGGTGCAGTGGAACAAGGATTTTAAGTCAGGGTGGTCCATTTAGCATAAAAAGTAACAAAAATACAAAATACTAGTATTGAATTTATTAAAAGCGCAACTCAATAAGATCTTGCAGATTATATGATAATTTACATTCAAATCTTAAATTTGCAGAAAGAAAACACCACACTTTCTTTGCCGAGGACAACACCTTTTCATGTCTTTTTTTCCGCTTCTCCCCTTCAAGGTGGTCCGGCTGTGCGACACAAAACGATAATGAGCGTTTGAGTAAGTCCAGCAAAGAGAACCCTTACTTACACATTTGCAACCTTATTATTGGTTGCTATCAAATGATTCATAAGTCGTAGTTTCATCATAAACCAATCCATGTGTATAATGATCTTGTCTTGTCGCTAATTGGAGGAAGGTGATTTGATTTTTTCACACTAATCACTTCAGATCAAAAGGGCTTAGAAATGATGCGCTCAGGGAGTCTACCAAGATAGTTGTTTTCCTTCCCTCCTAGCATCTCGTGTCGTCTCCTACAATAAGCGTTGGATCTTAGAGCCAGCATTTGACCTCCATGTTTATGCTTGTTTGATGAGGGTTACACGCCATATGGTCATCTAGGGCTACACCACAATGCTACGCCAGATTTCGAATTCTATCTATAAGTACGCACACACGCACTAGTAGAAAACAGGGCTTTGGTTGGAGCCTGCCAAGCCCATTAGTCCCGGTTCTGTCAAGAACCGGGACCCATGGGGGCATACCTCCCGATTCGTGCGCCCAAGGGCCCGGACGTGCCTCGGGAGGAATTTGTCCCGGTTTATGTGGACCCATTTGTCCCGGTTCTAGGCACGAACCGGGAACAATGGGCCTCACTCCTGGCTCACAGCCATTGGTCCCGGTTCGTGCCTAGAACCGGGACAGAAGGGCGGCCTTTAGTCCTGGTTCCAGCCACGAACCGAGACAAATGAGTTGCCTATATATACCGCCTCGCCGGCGAGCAGAGCAGTCCACACTGCTCTGTTTTTTTTTGGCCGGCGAGGGAAGGGCATTTGGGTGCTCAAGCTCACCTCCTATGCATATGAGGTATTCGATGAAATTCCCGAGCAACGCTAGTTAAGTTTTCTCCTCTCGAGGCTCGACCTCCAAGCTCCATTTTCCCCAAGATTTGCATAGGTTTAGCGGTCCGTCACGTCCCGTTCCGGTCTTCACCGCCGTCGATCGCCCGCACTGATCTCGTCATCGACACCACCGTGGTGAGCTTCTTTTTCTTATCTTCATTCTGAAAGAAAAACAATTCTTACTTTAGATAGATACTTGTCTAATTTTCTTACTTTTGACACACATAATTATATTCAATGGATGTACGATGACAGACACACCTCCGAGTACATTAAGGGCCTGCATAATTTTCTCGAAGTGGCTGAGGCAAACAAGCAGAATGGTTTTATGTGTTGTCCATGCCCTATATGTGGGCATTCGAAGTCTTACTCTGATCGGAAAATCCTTCACACCCACCTGCTTTATAAGGGTTTCATGCCACACTATAATGTTTGGACGAAGCATGGAGAAATAGGGGTTATGATGGAAGACAACGAAGAAGAAGAGGACGATGAAAACTATGTGCCCCCTGAATATCGTGATGCTGCAACGGGGGAAGCTGCTGAAAATCAAGAGAAACCAGACAATGTGGCAGATGATGATGATCTCCGCCGGGTCATTGTCGATGCAAGGACACAGTGCGAAAGTCAAAAGGAGAAGCTGAAGTTCGATCGCATGTTAGAGGATCACAAAAAAGGGTTGTACTCCAATTGCAAAGATGGCAACACAAAGCTCGGCACCGTACTGGAATTGCTGCAGTGGAAGACAGAGAATGCTGTGCCTGATAAAGGATTTGAGAAGCTACTGAAAATATTGAAGAAGAAGCTTCCAAAGTGTTAGGGAACGTAGTAATTTCAAAAAAATTCCTACGCACACGCAAGATCATGGTGATGCATAGCAACAAGAGGGGAGAGTGTTGTCTACGTACCCTCGTAGACCGAAGCGGAAGCGTTGACGCAACATAGAGGAAGTAGTCGTACGTCTTCCCGGTCCAACCGATCCAAGCACCGTTACTCCGGCACCTCCGAGTTCTTGGCACACGTTCAGCTCGATGATGCTCCCCGGGCTCCGATCCAGCAAAGCATCGGGGAGGAGTTCCGTCAGCACGACAACGTGGTGACGATCTTGATGTTCAACCGTCGCAGGGCTTCGCCTGAGCACCGCTACAATATGACCGAGGTGTAATATCATGGAGGGGGGCACCGCACACGGCTAAGGAACGATCGCGAAGATCCACTTGTGTGTCTATGGGGTGCCCCCTGCCCCCGTATATAAAGGTGTGGAGGAGGGGAGGGCCGGCCCTCTCTATGGCGCGCCCTAGGGGAGTCCTACTCCCACCGGGAGTAGGATTCCCCCTTTCCTAGTCCAACTAGGAGTCCTTCCATGTAGTAGGAGTAGGAGACAAGGAAGGGGAAGGGAGAAGGGAAGGAAGGAGGGGGCGCAACCCCTCCCCCTAGTCCAATTCGGACTAGGCCTTGGGGGGCGCGCGGCCTGCCCTAGGCAGCCCCTCTCTCTTTCCCGTATGGCCCAATAAGGCCCAATACTTCTCCCCCCGTATTCCCGTAACTCCCCGGTACTCCGAAAAATACCCGAATCACTCGGAACCTTTCCGATGTCCGAATATAGTCGTCCAATATATCGATCGTTATGTCTCGACCATTTCGAGACTCCTCGTCATGTCCGTGATCACATCCGGGACTCCGAATAACCTTCGGTACATCAAAATACATAAACTCATAATGAAACTGTCATCGTAACTTTAAGCGTGCGGACCCTACGGTTCGAGAACAATGTAGACATGACCGAGACACGTCTCCGGTAAATAACCAATAGCGGGACCTGGATGCCCATATTGGCTCCTACATATTCTACGAAGATCTTTATCGGTCAGATCGCATAACTACATACGTTGTTCCCTTTGTCATCGGTATGTTACTTTCCCGAGATTCGATCGTCGGTATCCAATACCTAGTTCAATCTCGTTACCGGCAAGTCTCTTTACTCATTCAGTAATACATCATCTCACAACTAACACATTAGTTGCAATGCTTGCAAGGCTTATGTGATGTGCATTACCGAGAGGGCCCAGAGATACCTCTCCGACATTCGGAGTGACAAATCCTAATCTCGAAATACGCCAACCCAACATGTACCTTTGGAGACACCTGTAGAGCTCCTTTATAATCACCCAGTTACGTTGTGACGTTTGGTAGCACACAAAGTGTTCCTCCGGCAAACGGGAGTTGCATAATCTCATAGTCATAGGAACATGTATAAGTCATGAAGAAAGCAATAGCAACATACTAAACGATCGGGTGCTAAGCTAATGGAATGGGTCATGTCAATTAGATCATTCAACCAATGATGTGATCCCGTTAATCAAATAACAACTCTTTGTCCATGGTTAGGAAACATAACCATCTTTGATTAACGAGCTAGTCAAGTAGAGGCATACTAGTGACACTCTGTTTGTCTATGTATTCACACATGTATTATGTTTCCGGTTAATACAATTCTAGCATGAATAATAAACATTTATCATGAAATAAGGAAATAAATAATAACTTTATTATTGCCTCTAAGGCATATTTCCTTCAGTCTCCCACTTGCACTAGAGTCAATAATCTAGTTCACATCGCCATGTGATTTAACAGTAATAGTTCACATCACCATGTGATTAACACCCATAGTTCACATCGATATGTGACCAACAGCAAAAGGGTTTACTAGAGTCAGTAATCTAGTTCACATAGCTATGTGATTAACACCCAAAGAGTACTAAGGTGTGATCATGTTTGCTTGTGAGATAATTTTAGTCAACTGGTCTGTCATATTCAGATCTGTAAGTATTTTGCAAATTTCTATGTCAACAATACTCTACATGGAGCTACTCTAGCTAATTGCTCCCACTTTCAATATGTATCTAGACCGAGACTTAGAGTCATCTAGATTAGTGTCAAAACTTGCATCGACGTAACCCTTTACGACGAACCTTTTGTCACCTCCATAATCGAGAAACATATCCTTATTCCACTAAGGATAATTTTGACCGCTGTACAGTGATCTACTCCTAGATCACTATTGTACTCCCTTTCTTAACACAGTGTATGGTATACAATAGATCTGGTACATAGCATGGCATACTTTATAGAACCTATGACTGAGGCATAGGGAATGACTTTCATTCTCTTTCTATCTTCTGCCGTGGTCGGGCTCTGAGTCTTACTCAACTTCACACCTTGTAACACAGGCAAGAAACTTTTTCTTTGACTGTTCCATTTTGAACTACTTCAAAATCTTGTCAAGGTATGTACTCATTGAAAAAACTTATCAAGCGTCTTGATCTATCTCTATAGATCTTGATACTCAATATGTAAGCAGCTTCACCGAGGTCTTTCTTTGAAAAACTCCTTTCAAACACTCCTTTATGCTTTGCAGAATAATTCTACATTATTTCCGATCAACAATATGTCATTCACATATACTTATCAGAAATGTTGTAGTGCTCCCACTCACTTTCTTGTAAATACAGGCTTCACCGCAAGTCTGTATAAAACTATATGCTTTGATCAACTTATCAAAGCATGTATTCCAACTCCGAGAAAAATCGAGAGAAAGTATTGGGATTAGTTTGCAGGTGACCCAATGAACGTATGGCTTGGTTTAAGTGCGGATGGCATTAATCCTTTCAAGAAGAAGAGCAGCAATCACAACACCCGCCCGTGACTCTATGTATGTATAACCTTCCTCCTTGGATGTGCATGAAGCAGAAGTTCATTATGATGCCAATTCTCGTCCAAGGACCTAAGCAACCCGGCAACGACATTGATGTGTACCTAAGGCCATTAGTTGAAAAACTTTTATAACTGTGGAATGGAAACAATGTACGTGTGTGGGATGAGCACAAATAGGGGGAATTTAACCTGCACGCGTTGTTGTTTGTAACCATCAACGATTGGCCCGCTCTCAGTAACCTTTCAGGTTAGACAAACAAGGGATACCACGCATGCACGCACTGTTTAGCTGACACCGAAAGTATATACTTGGACAAATGCAGGAAGAATGTGTACCTGGGCCATCGTCGATTTCTTCCGACCAACCATCAATGTCGAAAGAAAGGCAAGCATTTCAAAGGCGAGGCAGATCACCGAAAGAAGTCCGCCATTCGTACCGGTGATCACGTACTTGCTACAGTCAATGATTTACACGTAATTTTGGAAAGGGTCCTGGCGGACTATCTGTTCCGAATGACGCTGAGGGACGCGCACCCATGTGGAAGAAGAAATCTATATTTTGGGACCTACCCTACTGGAAAGTCCTAGAGGTCCGCTCTTCAACCGACGTGATGCACGTGATGAAGAACCTTTGCGTGAACCTCCTAGGCTTCTTGGGCGTGTATGGGAAGACAAAAGATACACCTGAGGCACGGGAGGACCTGCAACGTTTGCACGAAAAAGACGGCATGCCTCCAAAGCAGTATGAAGGTCCTGCCAGCTACGCTCTTACCAAAGAAGAGAAGGAAATCTTCTTTGAATGCCTGCTCAATATGAAGGTCCCGACTGGCTTCTCGTCGAATATAAAGGGAATAATAAATATGCCAGAGAAAAAGTTCCAGAACCTAAAGTCTCATGACTGCCACATGATTATGACGCAACTGCTTCCGGTTGCATTGAGGGGGCTTCTATCGGAAAACATCCGATTAGCCATTATAAAGCTATGTGCATTCCTCAATGCAATCGCTCAGAAGGTGATCGATCAAGAAATCATACCAAGGCTAAGGAGTGATGTGGCGCAATGTCTTGTCAGTTTCGAGCTGATGTTCCCACCATCCTTCTTCAATATCATGACACATGTCCTAATTCATCTAGTCGACGAGATTGTCATTCTGGGGCTCGTATTTCTACACAATATGTTCCCCTTTGAGAGGTTCATGGGAGTCCTAAATAAATATGTCTGTAACCGTGCAAGGCCAGAAGGAAGCATCTCCATGGGCCATCAAACAGAGGATGTCATTGTGTTTTGTGTTGACTTCATTCCTGGCCTTAAGAAGATAGGTCTCCCTAAATCGCGGTATGAGGGGAGAATGACTGGAAAAGGCACGCTTGGAGGGGACTCAATAATATGCAGGGACGGGCATTCTTGGTCTCAAGCACACTACACAGTCCTACAGAACTCTACCTTGGTGACCCCGTATATCGATGAACACAAAAACAGTCTGCGCTACAAACACTCGGAGCAGTGTGACGACTGGATTACATGTGAACACATCAGGACTTTCAGCAGTTGGTTGGAAACACGTCTCAGAGGTGACAACACTATTTGTGATGAGCTGTACTCGTTGTCCAGGGGACCATCTTCGACTGTACTGACTTACAAAGGATACGAGATAAATGGGAATACATTTTACACGATCACCCAAGATCAAAAGAGCACCAACCAAAACAGCGGTGTCCGCTTTGATGCAGCAACCGAGAGGGGAAATGACACATATTATGGTTACATAGTGGACATATGGGAACTTGACTATGGACATGATTTTAAGGTCCCTTTGTTTAAGTGCAAATGGATCAATCTGTCAGGAGGCGGGGTATAGGTGGACCCACAGTACAGAATGACAACAGTCGATCTGAACAATCTTGGGTACACTGATGAACCGTTCGTCCTAGCCAATGATGTGGCACAGGTTATCTATGTGAAGGACATGTCTACCAAACGGAGAAAAAGAAAAGATAAGGAAAGGAATACATCATACGATGAGCCAAAGCGCCACATAGTCCTTTCAGGAAAAAGGGACATCGTGGGAGTGAAGGGCAAGACAGACATGTCCGAAGATTATGAAAAGTTTCATGAAATTCCTCCCTTCAAAGTCAAGGCTGACCCAAGCATCGTGATAAACGATGAAGATTATCCATGGTTACGGCGCAATAAGCAAAGGACATAACCGAAGAAAAAGTGAAGACTTTCTCTCCACAACTATTATGATGATACCATGCCAACTTTCAACCTTTTCATAGTTCATTTGAAATGTCTGTTGTAACAGACGAGTTTCCGTATGAAACCCTGATAACGGCCCGTTACCCTAGTTCGCTGGCCTCACAAATGTGACTTCGTGTGTGTAGGGGGGGAGACGTACAAAGTGATGTAAGTCCTTTTTTTATTTCATGAATTTCGTTTTTTCTATGATTTGTATTTTTGTAAAACGCAATGGATTTTTTTCTATGATTTAAATTGTTTTTTCTCATACTACGGCAGGTCTTTTGTAATGATTTTCTTCTTGAAAAAATAAACACATCCACTTGTATTGCTGCTCTCTGCCCCTCCATCCGGAGAGCTATCTTTTTTCTATGATTTGAATTTTAGGAAAATGAATCCGTACGACTAGGATTGATTTTTCGGTAACTCGTGTATCAACAAGATTTGTTCAATGATTTCGATCCAAAAGAAACACGCCCGCTTGAATTGCTTCTCTCCAACCCTCCATACGAAGAGTGACGTTGATTGGGAACCTCCGGTTTTGGAAAAAACCAAATCCGTTAGGATTGCTTATTTTTCTTCCATAGCTCTTTCATCACAAGTCTTTTTATATGATTTCAATCTGAAAAATACTCACAGCCAGGTCTTTTCTCAATAAATTAGAAGAAAAAATAAAACTACCAACTTCCATGGACTTAAGTATGGAGTAACATGTCTTTTTTACACTTCTCCCCTTCAAGGTGGTCCGGCAGTGCGACGCAAAATGACAATGAGCGTTTCAGTAAGTCGAGCAAAGAAAATACTTACTTACACATTTGCCACCTTATTATTGGTTGCTATCAAATGATTCATAATTTGTAGTTTTAGCATAAACCCATCCATGTGTTTAATGATCCTCTCTTGAAGACCATACCCTATTTGAGAAGGGTGATTTGATTTCTTGACACTAATCACTTCATATCCAAACGACTTAGAAATGATGTGCTCTGGGAGGCTACCAAGATGGTTGTTTTTCTTCCCTCCGAGCATCTCGTGTCGTCTCCTACAATAAGCGTTGGATCTTGGAGTATTTGACCTCCATGTTTATGCATGTTTGATGAAGGTTGCTAGAAAATTTAACACCCCATATGGTCATCTAGGGCTACACCACATTTAGAATTCTATCTATAAGTACGCACACATACCCTTTCGTGGCTAAAACCTTCATAACAACCTCACTCATTGATTCTACCTTGCAATGCACTCCACGTACTCCATCCATTCCACTCCAATCATGTACCACCACAAGTGAGGAGAAGAAGAGTTGGTAGATTCAATCATCACTTCTTTGGTTCCTTGAAGGCAAATGACTTCTCTTAATTGGATTATTCCTACTTCTTATGTTCATATATTTCACGACAATTATATTCTTGTGAGAGAATGTTCTCTTGGATTCAAGAAGGTGCTTGATTGAAGATCATATAAGTTCGTGTCAAGTGACTTTGATTTGCTTGTTACTCTAGGATGGTTAGGAGGCATTTGAGAGCCTATCTTCTTATGTGTGTGAAGGACTGAACAGTCTCTATGGATTCAGGAATTTCTACTTGGTGAAGATCGACCCCTCAGTTAGGCTTCTTGGTGCAAACCATGATCGCTTGTTGGGCGACACAAACTAGATCATTATGATCATAGAACCGTTGGTTCGAAGCCTCAATGAATGTGGATGAAAGATAGCTCCCGCTCTATTCAAACTATGACAAAAACATCCTCGTCTCATGGGTATTTGCATCTCTAACCTATCTTCTACTTACTTGCAGGTTGTTACTTTCCTCCTCTCAATACTCATGATAGCTTGATTGGTAAGTTGTTTAGGAAGTTTCCCTTGCCATGTTACTCTAAAATCTAGAAACCACTAAATTGGAGTTGAAATTTCTCATATAACTATTCACCACCGTCTAGTCCTTAGACCTCAATCCAAACAAAAGTGCCAGAGCTGACAAAGAATGCTTTAATGAGATTTGGCTTGATGGTTCGAGAAGAAAAAATGGTAGCAATTCCATCATGTGGAAAACCGGGTTTCTTCTGAGTGGAGGAATAAGTCTAAGTGGCTCGGTAATATTGAAAGAAAAATCTTTGAAGGTACTAAAGCTTATAAATACTCAAAATTTTGGTGGCTTCAGTGGTTTCTGGAAAACCTTGCTTTAGGACCTATTATTGTAGTTCGAACCAAATTACATTATTTGTGCACTTCTTCATAATATAGTTGTCCTATACACAATGTGAATCCTGGATCAACAAAATCATACAAAGCACCTCTAGACCAAAGGTTATCTAAGAGATGCACTTTCATTTATGTAAACTGGGGTGTGAAGGAATTTACCATGGAAAGTGAGGAAAGTAGACTAAGTCGCGAACACAGAGCGAACATATGAAGAGGGTAAGGAAGTGCATCTGCGAGGTCTCCTAAGCCTCCACCCAGATTGGCCCGGAACCTTCGGGTCTGAACCGAGGGAACCCGCGGCAATACTCGAAACTCTAACTCCAAGCCAAAGAACCATAAGGAATAGTATTCTAGCCCCGCACTTCCACTCAGTCCCTTGTAATAGCAGAGCCTCCGACCCAATCTAGTCAAACACTCCGAGCCTGGAAGTAGGAGCGGCGACCCTAACGACGACCTCCGCTGCCGCACTAACCAGAGCCTGAACCAACAAACCAGGGTCTCTAGGCTAAAACACCTATAGATTCCGAGGCTTTGCCTGCACACATTGTTAAGGAAATCGGTAACTAGTAGCTGATCGGTCGGCTTGGGAGTAGCGATTAATCAGTGAATCAGCCTATTAGCTGGATTAATCGGTCGACCATTAATCAATAGATTGAATAGGAACCTTCCAACATATAGCTATATTTTTTAGGTATTATACCATACTCTAATGCTCCCAGCTATGTAATATATACCAAAATATGTTACAATTTGGTCGAACCTTGTCTATTGAGGGGCGAGAGGGGGATGGGAGGGATTATGGGCCAAAAATTTGGGCTTTGTTTGCCCATAAGTTAATGGGATAGCAGTGATTAATTGGTCGGACAACCTATTAACCAGTCTCCCAGGCAAGTTAATCGGCCTGAAAAGTCAACGCAACGAATAGGTGCTATTCGACTTGGTCGTCCTACGAGTAGCGATTAACTGGCATGTTAACTGATTAATCAAACGAATTCTTGAACAATGCCTTCACACAAATTTAGGATCTCCGATCTCCAGTCCTTGTACCTCTCTCTCCTACTTACCCCTCCACCCCTAGATTTCAAGTGTAGTAGGTGAGTCAACACTTCCATGTCATCTTATAATCGTTGGTCTCTTAAGTGCTCTGCGTTGCTCACGTTGGTCACTTTCACATTGAGACGTGGAGCATACTTCACGAATACATCAAAATCACTTGGGAGTACTTCCTAAAATTTTCCTGCACATAAGCAAATATATCTCCTAAAAAATTCCACCATACATACCTATCATGGAATTTCCCCAGTTATTACGATTATATTTACATGCACCACAATCATTTGTTTCAATGCTTGTCATGTATTTTGTTTTCGTAAACATAGGTGTAGATCCATGTCGCCCACCATCCCCACCACCTGGCATGGCTAGAGCAGTCGGGTGTCGTTCCCGCCTCCCCATCACTGGTCAAGAGCCTGGCCCATCTCCCACCTTCCGTTTTTAGGCACAGTTCAAGCTCCTCTAGCTACCCCGTGCGAGTGGAACCACGGTGGTGGGTTGAGCTCGTCTAAGGCTATGGGTCAAGCAGCCCAACGTTCCACGTCCATCTTGTTGGGCGGATCCAGCTCGCGCGACGCGGCTGCCTCCTCTGCTCCCGTGGTCGTGCTATCCTCCTCCGAGAAGGGTGAGGTGTAGTGGCACCAGGATTTTAAGTCGGGGTGGTCCATTTAGCATAGAAAATAACAAATATACAACATACTAGTACTGAATTTATCAAAAGCGCAAATCAATAAGATCTTGCAGAGTATATTAAAATTCACATTTTAAGTGTTAAATTTGTAGAAAGAAAATACCACACTTTATTTGTCAAGGACTACACCTTTTCATTGTCATTAGAGTATGCATTATGTCATCTTCGTTCCCTTTGAAGAAACCATCTTGCACAATGTATATGGCTAGAAAACCATTCAATAAAAAAGAGATGCAATGTCTCCGGTCAGCTTCATGATGCAACAATTCTACAATATAAAAGTTCAATTAATGAACTGTCAGTTGTAATGAACCCGTAATCAATGCTCAATAACAAAAAGACCATAAGCGCTATAGGTTAAACTTGCTAAAAAATATCATACAATTAAATTCAAGGAGATGAAAATCATACTTTGAATAAAGAAGCTGGAGGTAATACTTGAAATTACACTATCAAGTAAAATTAATCAAATGCATGATCGTACATGTAGGAAATATGGCTGACACCATTAAGAAATAATTCCAAGAACTACAAATAGATGGAAGTAACTATCTATCATGGGCTATGGACATGAAAAAAATTCTTAAGTGCATGTAACCTTGGCCCTTGCATTGCCGCACCCCTCGAAAATGCTCCAGAAATACCCCAAATGGTAAAGTATGCACCATTGCACTACATAAGGCACGACCTCCATCCTGATTTATAAAATGAATATTTGATGGAGGAGGATCCATTAGCTTTACTAGCAAAAGGGCCCGTACATTGCAATGGGGTAACAAAACTATGTATTTGCCACTTATCACAATTGCTCCTTCTCGTCATTGTCATCAACCCATTCATCCTTCCGCCTTTTGCAAGTCTCTTTCCGCCCTTTTTCAACTTTTATTATGCACATGCCTTTGCGGTTTTTATCATCATATGGAGCAAATGCCAGTTAGAAAGGAGAGGCGGAGGTCAAGGCCTACTCTGAGTGCCATCTTAATAACTAGAGCCTCGATTTTTTTTACTTTCCTTGTCAGCAAAATTAATGATATTGATTTTCTTGTATCTGGGTAGATTCAATCATCACTTCTTTCATTCCTTGAAGGCAACTAACTTCTCTTAATTGGATTATTCCTACTCCTTATGTTCATCTATTTCACGACAATTCTATTCTTGTGAGAGAATGTTCTCTTGGATTCAAGAAGGTGCTTGATTGAAGATCATATAAGTTCGTGTCAAATGACTTTGATTTGCTTGTTACTCGAGGACGGTTAGGAGGCATTTGAGAGCCTATCATCTTCTGTGTGTGAAGGGCTCAAGAGTCTCTATAGGATTAGGGATCACTACTTGGTGAAGATCTACCCCTCAGTGAGGCTTCTGGGTGCAAACCATGATCGCTTGTTTGGTGTCACAAACAAGATCATTATGATACTAGAATCGTTGGTTCGAAGCATCCATCAATGTGGATGAAACATAGAGCCGGCTCTATTTGAACAATGAAAAAAAACATCCTCGTCTCATGGGTATTCGCATGTTTACCCTACCTTCTACTTACTTGCAGGTTGTTACTTTCCGCATCTCAATACTCTTGATAGCTTGCTTGGTAAGTGGTTCAGTAAGTTTGCCCTTGCCATGCTACTCTAAAAGCTGTAAACCACTAAATTGGAGTTGAAATGTCTCATATGACTATTCACCACTGTCTAGTCCTTTGACCTCAATCCAAACAAAAGTGTCGGAGCTAACAAAGAATGCTTTAATGAAATTTGGCTCGATGGTTCGAGAAAAAAAAAATGGCAGCGATTCCGTCGTGGAAAACAGGGTTTCCTCTAAGTGGAGGAATAAGTCTAAGTGGCTCGGAAATATTGAAAGCAAAAAATTTCCTTGCTTTAGGATCTATTCTTGTAGTTCGAATGAAATTACATTGTTTGTGCCCTTCTTCATAATACAGTTGTCCTATACTCAATGTGAATCTTGGATTCACCAAAATCATACAAAGCACATCTGCACCAAAACCCAATAGGGTTATCTAAGAGATGCACTTTCATTTATGTAAACTTAGGTGTGAAGGCATGGACCATGAAAAATGAGGAAAGTAGACCGAGTCACGAGCACAGAGCGAACATGTGAAGAGGGTAAGGAAGTGCATCTGCGAGGTCTCCTAAGCCTCCACCCAGATTGGCCCGGAATCTTCGGGTCTGAACCAAGGGAACCCGTAGCAATACTCAAAATCCGACACCAAGCCAAAGAACCCTAAGGAATAGTCTTGGAGCCCTGCACTTCCACTCATTCCCTCATAATAGCGGAGCCTCCGACTCAATCTAGTCAAACACTCCGAGCCAAGCAGGAGCGACAACCCTAACGACGACCGCCAGTGCCATACTAACAAGAGCTTGAACCAAAAAACCAGAGGCTCCAGGCTAAAACACCTATAGATTCCGAGGATTTGCCTGCACACAAATTTAGGATCTCTGATCTCCAGTCCTTGTACCTCTCTCTCCTACTTACCCCTTCACCCCTAGATTTCGAGTGCAGTAGGTGAGTCAACACTTCCTTTTCATTTTATAAAGTTAGAATTGTTGGTCTTTGAAGTGCTCCGCGTTGCTCACATTGGTCACTTTCACATTGAGACATGGAGCATACTTCACGACTACATCAAAATTCCTTGGGAGAACTTCCTAAAATTTTCCTGCAGATAAGCAAAAATATCTCCTAAAAGATCCACCATACATATTTATCATGGAAGTTATTACGATTATATTTACATGCACCACAATCATTTATTTCCATGTTTGTCATGTATTTTGTTTTCGCAAACATAGGTGTAGATCCATGTCGCCCACCATCCTCACCACCTGGCATGACTAGAATAGTCGGGCGTTGTTTTCCTGCCTCATCATGGGTCAAGAGCCTAGTGTTGGCTGCTCACCCATCTCCCACCTTCTCATTTTGGGCACAGTTCAAGCTCCTCTAGAGCTTCCATGGCGGGATGAGTTCTTCTAAGGCTATGGGTCAAGCAGCCCAGCGTTCCACGTCCATCTTGTTGGGCGGATCCAGCTCGCGTGACGCGTCTACCTCATCTGATCCAGTGGTCGTGCTATCCTCCTCCAAGAAGGGTGAGGTGAAGTGGCACTAGGATTTTAGGTCAGGGTGGTCCCTTTAGCATAAAAATTAACTAAAATATAACATACTAGTATTTAATTTATCAAAAGCGCAAATCAATAAGATCTTGCAAAGTATATTTAAATTCACATTTAAGTCTTATTACAGAAAGAAAATACCACACTTTCTTTGTCAAGGACAATGACTTTTCATGGTCGTTAGAGTATGGATTATATCATCTTCGTTAACGTTGAAGAAAACATCTTGCACAATGTATATGGCTAGAAAACCATTCAATAAAAACGAGATGCAATGTCTCCGGTCAGCTTCAGTATGCAACAATTCTACAATATAAAAGTTCAATTCATGAACTGTCACTTGGAATGAACCCATAATCAATGCTCAATAACAAAAAGACCATAAGAGCTATAGGTTAAACTTTCTAAAAAAATATCATACATTTAAATTCAAGGAGATGAAAGTCATTGCTACCTCTTGAGCACTTGCGTTGGTTTTCCCTTGAAGAGGAAAGGGTGATGTAGCAGAGTAGCGTAAGTATTTCCCTTAGTTTTTGAGAACCAAGGTATCAATCCAGTAGGAGGCCACGTACGAGTCCCTCGTACCTACACAAACAAATAAATCCTCGCAACCAACGCGATAAGGGGTTGTCAATCCCTACACGGTCACTTACGAGAGTGAGATCTGATAGATATGATAAGATAATATTTTTGGTATTTTTATGATAAAGATGCAGAGTAAAATAAAAGGCAAATGAAATAACTAAGTATTGGAAGATTAATATGATGGAAGATAGACCCAGGGGCCATAGGTTTCACTAGTGGCTTCTCTCGAGAGCATAAGTATTACGGCGGGTAAACAAATTACTGTTGAGCAATTGACAGAATTGAGCATAGTTATGAGAATATCTAGGTATGATCATGTATATAGGCATCACGTCCGAAACAAGTAGACCGACTCCTGCCTGCATCTACTACTATTACTCCACACATCGACCGCTATCCAGCATGCATCTAGAGTATTAAGTTCAAGATAACAGAGTAACGCTTTAAGCAAGATAGACATGGTGTAGAGGGATAAACTCATGCAATATGAAATAAACCCTATCTTGTTATCCTCGATGGCAACAATACAATACGTGCCTTGTTGCTCCTACTGTCACTGGGAAAGGACACCGCAAGATTGGACCCAAAGCTAAGCACTTCTCCCATTGCAAGAAAGATCAATCTAGTAGGCCAAACCAAACAGATAATTCGAAGAGACTTGCAAAGATAACCAATCATACATAAAAGAATTCAGAGAAGATTCAAATATTCTTCATAGATAAACTTGATCATAAACCCACAATTCATCGGTCTAAACAAACACACCGCAAAAGAAGATTACATCGAATAGATGTCCACAAGAGAGGGGGAGAACTTTGTATTGAGATCCAAAAATAGAGAAGAAGCCATCTAGCTAATAACTATGGACCCGTAGGTCTGAGGTAAACTACTCACACTTCATCTAAAGGGCTATGGTGTTGATGTAGAAGCCCTCCGTGATTGATGCCCCCTCCGGCGGAGCTCCGAAAAAGGCCCCAAGATGGGATCTCGTGGATACAGAAAGTTACGGCGGTGGAATTAGGGTTTTGGCTCTGTATCTGGTAGTTTGGGGTACATTGGTATATATAGGACGAAGGAGTACGTCAGTGGAGCAACAGGGGGCCCACGAGGGTGGAGGGCGCGCCCCTACCTCGTGGCCTCCTGGTTGATATCTTGACGTAGGGTCCAAGTCCTCTGGATCATGTTCGTTCTGAAAATCACGTTTCCGAAGGTTTCATTCCGGTTGGACTCCGTTTGATATTCTTTTTCCGCGAAACCCTAAAATAGGCAAAAAAACAGCAATTCTGGGTTGGGACTCCGCTTAATAGGTTAGTCCCAAAATAATATAAAAGTGTATAATAAAGCCCAATAATGTACAAAATAGAATATAATATAGAATGGAACAATAAAAAATTATAGATACGTTGGAGACGTATCAAGCATCCCCAAGCTTAATTCATGCTCGTCCTCGAGTAGGTAAATGATAAAAATAGAATTTTTGATGTGGAATGCTACTTGGCATAATTTCAACGCAATTCTCTTAATTGTGGTATGAATATTCAGATCTGAAAGATTCAAGACAAAAGTTTAATATTGACATAGAAATAATAATACTTCAAGCATACTGACTAAGCAATTATGTCTCTTCAAAATAACATGGCCAAATAAAGTTATCCCTACAAAATCATATAGTCTGGCTATGCTCCATCTTCACCACACAAAGTATTCAAATCATGCACAACCCTGATGACAAGTCAAGCAATTGTTTCATACTTTTAATGTTCTCAAACCTTTTCAATTTTCACGCAATACATGAGCGTGAGCCATGGACATAACACTATAGGTGGTATAGAATGGTGGTTGTGGAGGAGACAAAAAGGGAGAAGATAGTCTCACATCAACTAGGCGTATCAACGGGCTATGGAGATGCCCATCAATAGATATAAATGTGACTGAGTAGGGATTGCCATGCAACGGATACACTGGAGCTATAAATATATGAAAGCTCAACAAAAAGAAACTAAGTGGGTGTGCATCCAACTTGCTTGCTCAGGAAGACCTAGGGCATTTTGAGGAAGCCCATCGTTGGAATATACAAGCCAAGTTCTATAATGAAAAATTCCCACTAGTATATGAAAGTGATAACATAGGAGACCCTCTATTATGAAGATCATGGTGCTACTTTGAAGCACAAGTGTGGAAAAAAAGGATAGTAGTATTGACCCTTTTTAAATTTTTTTCTTTTTTTGGGCCTTTCACTTTTTTTATATTTGGGACAATACTCTATGAATGATGATCATCACACTTCTATTTATGTACAACTCAATGATTACAACTCGATACTAGAACAAAGTATGACTCTATATGAATGCCTCCAGCGGTGTACCGGGATAGAAATGATGCATGAGTGACTTATATGAAAGAATTATGATTGGTGGCTTTGCCACAACTAAAATTGAAGGAAATATGCCCTAGAGGCAATAATAAAGTTATTATTTATTTCCTTATTTCATGATAAATGTTTATTATTCATGCTAGAATTGTATTAACCGGAAACATAATATATGTGTGAGTACATAGACTAACAGAGTGTCACTAGTATGCCTCTACTTGACTAGCTCGTTGATCAAAGATGGTTAAGTTTCCTAACCATAGACATGAGTTGTCATTTGATTAATGGGATCACATCATTAGTAGAATGATGTGATTGACTTGACCCATTCCGTTAGCTTAGCACTTGATCGTTTAGTTTGTTGCTATTGCTTCTTCGTGACTTATACATGTTCCTATGACTATGAGATTATGCAACTCCCTTTTACCGGAGGAACACTTTGTGTGCCACCAAACGTCACAACGTAACTGGGTGATTATAAAGGTGCTCTAAGGTGTCTCCAAAGGTACTTGTTGGGTTGGCGTATTTCGAGATTAGGATTTGTCACTCCGATTGTCGGAGAGGTATCTCTGGGCCCACTCGGTAATGCACATCACTATAAGCCTTGCAAGCATTGCAACTAATGAGTTAGTTGCGGGATGATGTATTATGGAACGAGTAAAGAGACTTGCCGGTAACGAGATTGAACTAGGTATTGAGATGCTGACGATCGAATCTCGGGCAAGTAACATACCGATGACAAAGGGAACAACGTATGTTGTTATGCGGTCTGACCGATAAAGATCTTCGTAGAATATGTAGGAGCCAATATGGGCATCCAAGTCCCGCTATTGGTTATTGACAAGAGAGGTGTCTCGGTCATGTCTACATAGTTCTCGAACCCGTAGGGTCCGCACCCTTAACGTTCGTTGACAATATAGTACTATGAGTTATGTATGTTGGTGACCGAATGTTGTTCGGAGTTTTGGATGAGATCACAGATATGACGAGGAACTCCGGAATGGTCCGGAAGTAAAGATTGATATGTGGATAGTAGTGTTTGATCTCCGGAGGGGTTCCGGAATTCACCGGAAGGGGTTCCGGATGTTTCCCGAAATGTTTGGGCATGAGAACACTTTATCTGGGCCAAAGGGGAAAGCCCATGAGGCTTTTGGAAAGTGCAAAAGGAAGTTTTGCGGAGACCAGAGGCTAGACGCCAGGAACCCTGGCGTCTAGGGGGTAGACGCCAGGAACCCTGGCGTCTAGCCCTGGAGTCCGAGAAGGACTCTTGCCTTTCGGGTGAAACCGACTTTGAGGAGGCTTTTACTCCAAGTTTCGACCCCAGGGCTCAACATATAAATAGAGGGGTAGGGCTAGCACCAAAGACACATCAAGAAACACCAAGCCGTGTGCCGGCAACCCAGTCCCCTCTAGTTTATCCTCCGTCATAGTTTTCGTAGTGCTTAGGCGAAGCCCTGCGGAGATTGTTCTTCACCAACACCGTCACCACGCCGTCGTGCTGCCAGAACTCATCTAATACTTCGCCCCTCTTGCTGGATCGAGAAGGCGAGGACGTCACCGAGCCGAACGTGTGCAGAACTCGGAGGTGCCGTGCTTTCGGTACTTGGATCGGTCGGACGTGAAGACGTACGACTACATCAACCGCATTGATATAACGCTTCCGCGAACGGTCTACGAGGGTACGTAGACAACACTCTCCCCTCTTGTTGCTATGCATCACCATGATCTTGCGTGTGCATAGGAATTTTTTTGAAATTGCTACGTTCCCCAACAAAAATGTCAACTACATGATCATGCAAAGCAATATGACAACGATGGAGCATCTCATGATAAATGGAACGCTGGAAAGTTGCATGGCAATAAATCTCGGAATGGCTATGGAAATGCCATGATAGGTAGGTATGGTGGCTGTTTTGAGGAAGGTATATGGTGGGTGTATGATACCGGCGAAAGGTGTGCGGTATTAGAGAGGCTAGCAATGGTGGAAGGGTGAGAGTGCGTATAATCCATGGAATCAACATTAGTCATAAAGAACTCACATACTGATAACCCGCAAGTATAGGGGATCACAACAGTTTTCAAGGGTAAAGTATTCAACCCAAATTTATTGATTCGACACAAGGGGAGACAAAGAATACTCTCAAGTATTAGCAGCTGAGTTGTCAATTCAACCACACCTGGAAACTTAATATCTGCAACAAAGTGTTTAGTAGCAAAGTAATATGATAGTAGTGATAACGGTAACAGAAGGTAATAGTAGTAAAAGCAATGTTTTTGGTATTTTGTAGTGATGATAGCAATAGCAATGGGAAAGTAAATAAGCGAAGAACAATATGTGGAAAGCTCGTAGGCAATGGATCAGTGATAGAGAATTATGTTGGATGCGGTTCATCATGTAACAGTCATAACCTAGGGTGACACAGAAGTAGCTCCAGTTCGTCAATGTAATGTAGGCATGTATTCCGAATATAGTCATACGTGCTGATGGAAAAGAACTTGCATGGCAGCTTTTGTCCTACCCTCCCGTGGCAGCGGGGTCCTTACGGAAATTAAGGGATATTAAGGTCTCCTTTTAATAGAGAACCGGAACAAAGCATTAACACATAGTGAATACATGAACTCCTCAAACTATGGTCATCACCGGTAAGTATCCCGATTATTGTCACTTCGGGGTTAACGGATCGTAACACATAATAGGTGACTATAGACTTGCAAGATAGGATCAAGAACACTCATATATTGATGAAAACATAATAGGTTCAGATCTGAAATAATGGCACTCGGGCCCTAGTGACAAGCATTAAGCATAGCAAAGTCATAGCAACATAGTGGACACTAGGGATCAAACCCTAACAAAACTAACTCTATTACATGATATATCCCATCCAACCCATCACCGTCCAGCAAGCCTATGATGGAATTACTCACGCACGGCGGTGAGCATCATGAAATTGGTGATGGAGAATGGTTGATGATGATGATGGCGATGGATTCCCCTCTCCGGAGCCCTGAACGGACTCCAGATCAGCCATCCCGAGAGGTTTTAGGGCTTGGCGGCGGCTCCGTATCGTAAAACGTGATGATTTCTTCTCTCTGATTTTTTCTCCCCGAAACTCGATATATGGAGGTGGAGTTGGAGTCGGAGAGGCAACAGGGGGCCCACAAGGTAGGGGGGCGCGCCCCCACCCTCGTGGAGAGGTGGTGGGCCCCCTGGCCTTCATCTTTTGCAGGTATTTTTCATATTTTCTGAAAATTCGCTCTGTGAAGTTTCAGGTCATTCCGAGAATGTTTGTTCCTGCACATAAATAACACCATGGTAATTCTGCTGAAAACAGCGTCAGTCCGGGTTAGTTCCATTCAAATCATGCAAGTTAGAGTCCAAAACAAGGGCAAAAGTGTTTGGAAAAGTAGATACGTTGGAGACGTATCAACTCCCCCAAGCTTAAACCTTTGCTTGTCCTCAAGCAATTCAGTTGACAAACTGAAAGTGATAAAGAAAAGCTTTTACAAACTCTGTTTGCTCTTGTTGTTGTAAATATGTAAAGCCAGCATTCAAGTTTTTAGCAAAGATTATAACTAACCACATCTGCAATAACGCATAGGTCTCAAGTTTACTCATATCAATAGCATAATCAACTAGCGAGCCATAATAATAAATCTCGGATGACAACACTTTCTCAAAACAATCATAATATGATATAACAAGATGGTATCTCGCTAGCCCTTTCTGACACCGCAAAACATAAATGCAGAGCACCTTTAAAGACCAAGGACTGACTAGACATTGTAATTCATGGTAAAAGAGATCCAGTCAAGTCATACTCAATGTAAACTAACAGTAATGAATGCAAATGACAGCGGTGCTCTCTAACTGGTGCTTTTTAATAAGAGGATGATGACTCTGTGATGTCTACTACACAACCTTCTTCTTGTAGACGTTGTTGGGCCTCCAAGTGCAGAGGTTTGTAGGACAGTAGCAAATTTCCCTCAAGTGGATGACCTAAGGTTTATCAATCCGTAGGAGGCGTAGGATGAAGATTGTCTCTCTCAAGCAACCCTGCAACCAAATAACAAAGGGTCTCTTGTGTCCCCAACACACCCAATACAATGGTAAATTGTATAGGTGCACTAGTTCGGCGAATAGATGGTGATACAAGTGGTATATGGATAGTAGATAAAGGTATTTGTAATCTGAAATTATAAAAACAGCAAGGTAACTAATGATAAAAGTGAGCGTAAATGGTATTGCAATGCTAGTAAACAAGGCCTAGGGTTCATACTTTCGCTAGTGTAAGTTCCCTCAACAATAATATCATAATTGGATCACATAACTATCCCTCAACATGCAACAAAGAGTTACTCCAAAGTCACTAATAGCGGAGAACGAACGAAGAGATTATGGTAGGGTATGAAACCACCTCAAAGTTATTCTTTCCAATCAATCCGTTGGGCTATTCCTATAAGTGTCACAAACAGCCCTATAGTTCGTACTAGAATAACACCTTAAGACACAAATCAACCAAAACCATAATGTCACCTAGATACTCCAATGTCACCTCAAGTATCCGTGGGCATGATTATACGATATGCGTCACACAATCTCAGATTCATATATTCAACCAACACAAATGACCTCAAAGAGTGCCGCAAAGTTTCTACTGGAGAATCACAACGAAAACAGGTGCCAACCCCTATGCATAGGTTCATGGGCGGAACCCGCAAGTTGATCACCAAAACATACATCAAGTGAATCACGTGGTATCCCATTGTCACCACAGATACGCAAGGCAAGACTCACTCCGATAAGATAACTTCAAAGGGGAAACTCAATTCATTACAAGAGAGTAGAGGGGGAGGAGAAACATAAGATCCAACTATAATAGCAAAGCTCACGATACATCAAGATCGTGAAAAATATAGAACACGAGAAAGATAGATCAAACACATAGCTACTGGTACATACCCTCAGCCCCGAGGGAGAACTACTCCCTCCTCATCATGGAGAGCGCCGGGATGATGAAGATGGCCACCGGAGAAGGATTCCCCCTCCGGCAGGGTGCCGGAACGGGTCTAGATTGGTTTTCGGTGGCTACGGAGGCTTCTGGCGGCGGGACTCCCGATCTGATCTTTGTTCTGGAAGTTTTAGGATACGTTGGTATATATGGGTGCAGGAAGTACATTGGTGCAGCTTCGGGGGGGCCACGAGGAAGGGGCGCGCCCCCCACCCTCGTGGGCACCTCCCTTCTCTCCTGACGTGGGGTCCAAGTCCATCCGATAGCTTTCCTTCCAAAAATAACTTCTCGAGTTGATTTCGTTCCGTTTCGACTCTGTTTGATATTCCTTTTCTTCGAAACACTGAAATAGGCAAAAAAATAGCAAATCTGGCCTAGGCCTTCAGTTAATAGGTTAGTCCCAAAAATAATATAAAAGTGGATAATAAAGCCCAATATTGCCCAACACAGTAGATAACATAGCATGGAGTAATCAAAAATTATAGATACGTTGGAGACGTATCACTCAGCATAAAAGTAAATAGATAGGCCCTTCGCAGAGGGAAACATGGATTTGTAGAGGTGCTAGAGCTCGGTTTTGAAACAGAGGTGCATAATATTTTGAGAGGTATACTTTCATTGTCTACATAACAACCAAGAGATGGCGATATATTCCATGCTACACACATTATAGGCGGTTCCCAAACAGAATGGTAAAGTTTATACTCCCCCTTCCACCAACAAGAATCAATCCATGGCTTGCTCGAAACAATGAGTGCCTCCAACCAACAAGAGTCCCAGGGGGAGTTTTGTTTTTAATTATTTTGATTTAGTTTGCATAAAGCATGGGACTGGGCATCCCGGTGACCAGCCATTTATCTCGTGAGTGAGGAGCGGAGTCCACTCCTCTTGAGAATAACCCGCCTAACATGGAAGATACGGACAGCCCTAGTTGATACATGAGCTATTCGAGCATACAAAACAGGATATTTATTTGAAGGTTTAGAGTTTGGCACATACAAATTTACTTGGAACGGCAGGTAGATACCGTATATAGGTAGGTATAATGGACTCATGTGGAATAACTTTGAGGTTTAAGGGATTGGATGCACAAGCAGTATTCCCGCTTAGTACAGGTGAAGGCTAGCAAAAAACTGGGAAGCGACCAACTAGAGAGCGACAACAGTTATGAACATGCATTAAAATTAATCAACACCGAATGCAAGCATGAGTAGGATATAATCCACCATGAACATAAATATCGTGAAGGCTATGTTGATTTTGTTTCAACTACATGCGTGAACATGCGCCAAGTCAAGTCACTTAAATCATTCAGAGGAGGATACCACCCTATCATACCACATCATAACTATCTCAATAGCATGTTGGCACGCAAGGTAAACCATTATAACTCATAGCTAATCAAGCATGGCACAAGAAACTATGATCTCTAATTGTCATTGCAAACATGTTTATTCATAATAGGCTGTATCAGGAACGATGAACTAATCATATTTACAAAAACAAAAGAGGTCGAGTTCATACCAGCCTTTCTCATCTCAGTCCGTCCATCATATATCGTCATAATTGCCTTTCACTTTCACGATCGAATGGTGTGAATCTCTACTTCTAATGGAGCAGTTGGTAGTCTCGCTTCCAGGTTTTTTTTCGTCCCACCACTTTCGTCCGGTTTTTTTCCGTAGGTTAACCGTCGTAGATTTTTTTCGATGATGGTTTCTTATTCACCGGTTTATTTACCCCTCAGCTCTTTCCTTGCAAATCAGGACTTTCCAAACGTGCATGCAATCGCGGATCTAAATTTACTAACTTATCCAAATCAACCGATACCTTCCATTATTGCAAATTTCTTTAGGAAACAAATAATAGATTTTAAGGAAACAAATAAAAGATTTTAAAGACACATCATACTTTACTAATAATCACTAAAAATCAAATCTAAATTAATTAACCTTACCTTAAATCACTCAATCACTTTAATTAGAAAACATTTTCTTTCCTAACTGCACCTCGCTTAGTGTGCACGTAACAATCCGAAGTAATTAGGGTCACATGATTGAATCCATTTATTTAGAGCGACATGATTGCGTTCCGGGATGGAGGCCATGATTTCGTTGAGGTCGTTGCTGCCTCCTACACTCAGGGTGTGTCGCCGAGATCGAGGCGAGCATGAGGAGCCGTGGCCACCGCCATGGTCACCTCATCGCAGGGGATGGAGCACGCCGTCGGCCTACAGCTTGTGGAGATCAGCACTTTCCAAACGTGCACGCAATCACGGATTTAAATTTACTAACTTATCCAAATCAACCGATATCTTCCATTATTGCAAATTTCTTTAGGAAACAAATAATATATTTTAAGGAAACAAATAAAAGATTTTAAAGACGCATCGTACTTTACTAACAATCACTAAAAATCAAATCTAAATTCATTAACCTTACCTTAAATCACTCAATCACTTTAATTAGAGAACATTTTCTTTCCTAACTGCATCCCGCTTCGTGTGCACATAACAATCCGAAGTAATTAGAGTCACATGATTGAATCCATTTATTTAGAGCGACATGATTGCATTCCGGGATGGAGGCCATGATTTCGTCGAGGTCGTTGCTGCCTCCTACACTCAGGGTGTGTCGCCAAGATCAAGGCGAGCATGAGGAGCTGTGGCCACCGCCATGGTCACCCCATCGCAGGGGATGGAGCACGCCGTCGGCCTACAGCTTGTGGAGATCACTGTTGCTCTTCAGGTCGCGTGGTGACCGGATCTTGCCGATGTGTCCCTCCCCGACGACCTCCTCTTCGCCCGGTTGGCCGGCATGGATCTCGCCACTACTGCCCTCAACTTCTTTGCCTCGAGCTCGACGGTCAGCCACCATGGATCCCCCAGCTGGAGGGTCACATGAACCAGCCGTCCTCCCATGCTGCAGCGGCGAGAAGGTGACATGGCTCTCCGTACACGAAGAGTGGAGTGTGGAGTTCGGTCAAGTACTTATATACTTGGCCTCTACTGCTGATCCATGTACATGGAGAAGAACAGACAACCGCTCATTCATGCTTCGTTCCACTCCTTTGCGCTACATTACTGGAGGTGACATTTTCCTATCATCTCTCTATGTTGTAACAAGCCTGTTGCCTGCATAGTTAATGGATTTTTTATTTAAATTTATCGCTGCTTAGTGCTTTGTTGCAATTGTTCACGCAAGATTCTTATATATAATCTGAGCGTATGTAGGCATACTTAGCTTTGCTATTCCATTTTTTTTGGCGCATAGAAATAAGAGTATTGTCCAGGTTAGGTATTCAATTGAGTATGGTATTTGGATTGCTATCAGAATGTCTTTTCTATGCATGTGATTTCTCACATCTGGTTATAATATTTGTGAAGACATGCATTGCACGTGCACTTGGAAGTGGGCCCGTGGCCCGCGCTGGACGGCGCCGACGCCGACCCGAGCCACCTCGTCCGCGTATTCTTGGAGCTGTGGCTGGTCGATTTACATGAAATTAATTCCCTCGGTTCTGGTGGCAAATATAATACACATAATCCATATTGTTATGCACTAGCGTGTATGTGTGAAATAGATGGATTATGGTCCCGTACCCAATAAGATGGATATGTGTGTGTGTTAGAGAGAGAGGGAGAGGGGGATAGAGAGTGAGGAAGACGGAGGGAGAGTGTGTGTCTGTGTGTGTGTGAGGCTTTGATGGTAAAAAAGATCGCCAATGTCGTAATATTGAACTCTTAAAGTTAATGTGGCCCCGTTGCAACGCACGGGCGTTCTTCTAGTAATAATAATAGTGCACATGCATTGGACTAAGCTGGAATCTGCAGGCATTCAATAAACAGGAGAAGACAAGGCAATATGGGCTCTTTTGTCAGATAAACAATAATGCATATAAGAGCCACTTCAACAATTTAATTATGGTCTTCTCCTATCGACCCCCAAAGAAAAGAAAATAAATAAAACTATTTACACGAGAAAGCTCCCCACAAGTAAAAGAAGAACAGGAAATATTTTTGGGTTTTCTTTTTAATTACTACTACAAGCATGGAAATTAAAACTAGCTAAAAGCTACAACTAATTTTTTTGGTTTTTTCTTAAGGTTTATTAAACACACAAGAAGAAAGCATAAAAAGGGAAATAAACTAGCTTGGATGATACAATGAAAAGTATGAGCACCGACATCTAGCAATGAGTGTGTGAACATAAATGTAATTTCAGTGGGAATATGTACTCCCCCAAGGTTAGGCTTTTGGCCTAAGTTGGTCTATGGCCACGGCTAGCCTGGCGGATATCATAATAGTAGTTGGGGTCGTACTGCGATGCAGCGGCTATCGCCTGCTGAGCTGCAGCGTGGCGACGAGCGGCCTCTTCTCTCCTCTCGTACTCATCTGCCTCCTCTCTGGTAATAGTATATCTTCCTCTTGCCTGATAGTCAAAGAAGGCAGGAGCAGGGAGAGTAATACGGACAGCACGGCGTCTGTCAAAGATTAGTCGATACTAGAGAGGTGATTCGTTCCTCTCGACAAACTGGTGGTGAACCATAGCATTAAAATCTAGATAAGCAGGAGGTAATTCAATATCATATTCGCGTATGGCTATACCAAGAAAATTAGCTATGCGGGTTGCATAAATTCCACCAAAGAAATCTCCATTAAGTCTATTAAGATGCAACCTTCGTGCAACAATGGCTCCCGAATTATATGATTTGTCTCCTGACACAACATTTCGAAGAATACTGAGATCAGGGACACACATGTGATATGCCTCATCTTTACCATTAATGCATCTACCTATGAAGATAACAAAGTAATGTATAGCAGGAAAGTGAATGCTCCCTATGGTAGCTTGTGTGATATCTCTAGATTCTCCTACAGTTATGCTAGCAAGAAAATCTCTAAATTCAGATTTGCGAGGATCCCTTATGCTACCCCATTATGGAAGTTTGCAAGAAGTGGTAAAATCCTCTAACTCCATAGTGTAAGATCTATCATAAAGATCAAACAGGACAGTTGGAGAATTACGTGAAGTTGAAAAATCAAACCTCCTCACAAAGGTACCGGTGAGGTTGTGTTACTGGCTGCAGTTCTCTTCCTCGAAGCTCACGAGATCGGCATTACGCAAATATGCGTTGAATTCTTCCTTAATCCCCGCTCCATCCATAAAGTTCTCAGAAGGCCATTCACAAGGATGCACTGGAGCGTCTCTTGGTGGCTCTTCATCAGCATCACGCATTGCAAGCCTGGGTCCTTGCTTCCTTGAGGAACCACCTTGGAACATTTTCATAAGCATTTTTCTTTCCCTGAAAAATTCTGAAATTTTTTAGTAACTTCAAAATAAAAGTAAACCAAACTCAATAATATTGATAGCAACTACTCCTACAAGTGCCTAGGGCCTATATAATGCATCAAAACTACTTTTGACCATATAAATTTGACATGCAAGCTCAAGAACAGGGTCACCTAAGCAGCAAAAATTTGCAATGAATAAAGCACTAGAAAAAAAACTAATTGGACCAATAGAGGAGTCAGATACCAAGGAACAATCTCCCCAATCAGTTTTGTGAGAGGTGCTTTGAGCAAGGAGATCGAAAATGGTAGCAAAACGAGCTTGGACTCGTGCTTGAGCTGGATATTTGTATTTGTGGGAGGAAGATGAAGTGTGTGGGTGCAGGAATAAGAGGAGGAGGGCCACTGTGGGCCCATGAGGCAGGGGGCGCACCCAGGGGGATAGGGCGCGCCCTCCACCCTCGTGGGCAGGTGGTTGGCCCCCCTGCTATGTCTTAGTGCCAAATATTCTCAAATATTCTAGAAAAAATCATATTTAAATTTCAGGGCATTTGGAGAACTTTTATTTTCGATGTATTTTTATATTGCACGGATAATCAGATAACAGACAGTAAAATATTTAATTTTATTTTATTTAATATAAATAACAGAAAGTAAAAGTGGGTACAGAAGGTTGTGCCTTCTAGTTTCATCCATCTCATGATCATCAAAAGGAATCCACTAACGAGGTTGATCAAGTCTTGTTAACGAACTCATTCCGAATAACATGGAACCGGAGAAATTTCGAATAACACTATGTTACCTCAACGGGGATATGCACATCCCCAATAATAAGAATATCGTATTTCTTCTTGACAGTAGGAAGAGGAAATTCAAAACCTCCAAATATAATCGATTGAATTTTTCCAATAGAATTGATACTGTGAACTTGAGGTTGTTTCCTCGGAAAGTGTACCGTATGCTCATTACCATTAACATGAAAAATGACATTGCCTTTAGTGCAATCAATAACAGCCCCTGCAGTATTCAAAAAGGGTCTACCAAGAATAATAGACATACTATTGTCCTCGGGAATATCAAGAACAACAAAGTCCGTTAAAATAGTAACGTTTGCAACTACAATAGGCACATCCTCACAAATACCGACAGGTATAGCAGTTGATTTATCAACCATTTGCAAAGATATTTCAGTAGGTGTCAACTTATTCAAATCAAGTCTACGATATAAAGAGAGAGGCATAAAACTAACACCGGCTCCGAGATCACATAAAGCAGTTTTAACATAGTTTCTTTTAATGGAGCATGGTATAGTTGGTACACCGGGATCTCCAAGTTTCTTTGGTATTCCACCCTTAAAGGTATAATTAGCAAGCATGGTGGAAATTTCAGCTTCCGGTATCTTTCTTTTATTTGTAATAATATCTTTCATGTACTTAGCATAAGGATTGGTTTTGAGTATATCAGTTAATCGCATATGCAAAAAGATAGGTCTAATCATTTCAGCAAAGCGCTCAAAATCCTCATCATCCTTTTTCTTGGATGGGTTGGGAGGAAATGGCATGGTTTTATGAACCCATGTCTCTCTTTCTTTACCATGTTTCCTAGCAACAAAGTCTTTTTTATCATAACGTTGATTCTTTGATTGTGGGTTATCAAGATCAACAGCAGGTTCAATTTCTATGTCATTATCATTACTAGGTTGAGCATCATTATGAACATTATCATTAACATTACCACTAGTTTCAGGTTCATTACTAGATTGTGTTTCAGCATCAGAAATAGAAATATCATTTGGATTCTCAAGTGTTTCAACAATAGGATCACTAGAAGCATACAAAGTCTATCATTTTTCTTTTTCTTCCTTTTTGAAGGACTAGGTGCATCTATATTATTTCTCTGAGAATCTTGCACAATTCTCTTAGGGTGGCCTTCAGGATACAAAGGTTCCTGAGTCATTCTACCAGTTCTAGTAGCCACTTTAACAACATTATCATTATCTTTACTATTCAATTCATTGAGCAAATCATTTTGAGCTTTAAGTACTTGTTCTACTTGAGTGGCAACCATAGAAGCATGTTTACTAATATGTTTAAGTTCACCTTTAACATTAGCCATATAATCACCCAAGTGTTCAAGCATATTTGAATTGTATTTCAATTGTCTACCAAAATAAGCATTAAAGTCTTCTTGCTTAGCCATAAATTTATCAAACTCATCTAAGCATGGGCTAGCAAACTTAGTAAATGGGATTTTAGATTTATCATATCTATAGAGAGAATTTACCTTTACTACCTGTGTCGGGTTATCAAGACCATGTGTTTCTTCAATAGGCGGTAAATTAAGACCATGTATTTCTTCAATAGGAGGTAAATTCTTAACATCTTCAGCTTCAATACCTTTTTCTTTCATAGATTTCTTTGCCTCTTGCATATCTTCAGGACTGAGAAATAGAATACCCCTCTTCTTCGGAGTTGGTTTAGGAATAGGCTCAGGAATTGGCTCCGGAGGTGTCCAATTATTTTCATTTGTCAACATATTATTCAATAGAATTTCAGCTTCATCTGGTGTTCTTTCCCTGAAAACAGAACCAACACAACTATCCAGGTAATCTTTGGAGGCATCGGTTAGTCCATTATAAAAGATATCAAGTATTTCATTTTTCTTAAGAGGATGATCAGGCAAAGCATTAAGTAATTGGAGAAGCCTCCCCCAAGCTTGTGGGAGACTCTCTTCTTCAATTTTCACAAAATTATATATATCCCTTAAAGCAGCTTGTTTCTTATGGGCAGGGAAATATTTAGCAGAGAAGTAATAAATCATATCCTGGGGACTACGCACGCAACCAGGATCAAGAGAATTAAACCATATCTTAGCATCACCCTTTAATGAGAACAAAAATATTTTAAGGATATAAAAGTAACGAGTTCTCTCATCTTTATCGAAGAGGGTAGCTATATCATTCAATTTAGTAAGATGTCACTACTAGGGAAAAGCCTATACACAGAATTTTACCAGTAGCGCTGTACAAAATCAAGCGCTGCTGCTACTTAGTAGCAGCGCGCGTAAATAAACCGCGCTACTGCTATGACTTTAGCAGTAGCGCGTACTAGCGAAAAGCGCTGCTGCTACATTTGAACTGGGCGCACATGGCTAGCCCAACCTAGCAGTAGCGCGTATAATGGCCCAGCGCTACTGCTAATCTCCTTAGCTGCAGCGTGTATTCCAGAACGCGTTGTAGCTAACGTAGCAGTACCGCCCTTTCTGGAACGCGCTACTGGTACTTCTGACTTAACCACGTGGTTCATCCTTCTCCACGGCCACTTCATCCCCCAAATCAACTCCACTCTCGCTGCCGCCGTCGCCCCTCGGCCGCCGCGCGCTCTCCCCACGCCGCCCCCGACCCCAGATTCAACGCCGGCCCCGCCCCCGATCTCAACGCCGCCCGGGACGCCGCCCCCGACCCCGACCTCAACGCCGCCTCGGAGCCCCGACCACGACCTCGACGCCGCCTGCCCCTCCCTCGTCGCAGGCACCCGAGGTGAGCACGCCTGCTCCTCCCTCTCCCCTACCTCTGCCTAGGGTTTCTACCTCCATCAAATTAGTTAGGGTGGAAACGAATCGGATGCGGATGCGGCTCAAATGAGTTAGCGTTCATGTAAGGGTGGAAACGAATCAAATCTCTAAGATGAATCACAAAACGAGTAAAATTTAACCACTTATTTCACTTTATAGTTGGATAATTGGAATATCTGCTACCACTTTCCACCCCTATAGGTTCATCAAATTAGATGGTAATTAGGGCAGTAGTTCTTAGGTACTAATTAGTTAGTAAGAACTAGGTACTAGAATATTTTTATTTATAGTAAGTTTATTTTTTGTAAGAACTAGTTGAATTAATAGAACTAGTTAGTAAGAACTTGTTGCTATTTTTTTAGTTAAAGCAATTTTCCCGCATCGACGTGGACGATGCCTATCCCGCATCCTCGTCGTCGAGTCGGCGGAGGACGACACCTGCTTGACCAGATGGTCCATGTCGGGGACTGGGCTCCGCCGGGGTGGTACTGGGAGGCGCTACCTACCGGGGGGCACAGGTTGGCGAGGAGCCAGCCTGTCGTTGACCCGAACCTTCTTTGGTGGCGGTCGCGTGGGCCAGTGACGGTCCAGAGGCTCGAGGACTCCGCGGAGGTGGTGCGTCACTGTGTCAGTGAGGAGGACGCGCACGTCCGTCGCTACTTGTTTGCGTTGGAGCACAGGTTCTCCAATACCTGGCAGGTTCTCCAGGGATCTCACTGGAGCTATGATCCCGTGATGGTTCCTTCTCTGTGGATGTCTACCGCCCGCGCCGATACCCGTCGTGTGCTAGGGTTTTAGTTGTACTAGTGATGTTATATGTATGACACTATTCAGGATGTATTAGTGATAATATTCGACGATGTGCGTACGCATGAGATGATTTACTTTTGCTTATTGAATGCATGCTAATTTGAGTCTTATAAGATATTTTGAAATGTATATCTTGTGTTGCTCAATATCCAAGTGGCCGGTCATGTTTGCAGGTTACACCTCCGAGTGGCCTATGTTTTGCCGGAGTGTTGATTCATTTCCGTTCCGGCAAATTTCAGGCGCTCGATATATCCTATTTTAGCAAAGGTCATGCCGTATTTTTCCATGAATTTTGGCATGACTTTTGCTAGAATATGTAGGAAATATCGAGTGCCCTAGTTTTGTGTGTTGAGTATCCTGGTAGTTGTCTTTTATCAATTTTCAATTAATGTTTTAACTATGAACATAGGAAATGTCTAACGACAAAAAGGATTTCGGTATTTGCAAATACTACAAAGACGAGCGCGGCCTGTGCGACGGAATCTTCCTAGATGATGATAGGCGCTTGAGCATCAAGCTGGACGAGAACTTCGAAGTGGATACAGTAAGTCACAACGACAAGTCTTTTTTCGTAATTAAGCATGACATCTGCTTCATTTGCTTCAACTTATATTTTTTTACTATTCTACTAGCGTATCCCCTGCCATGCAAGAGTTTTTGTATTGGATAAGATAGGTTTCAGTCATACTATGGAGGTAAAGAAAGTTTATTTGAAGACCGAGCATGGTTATATTTTCCACGCAAAATTATACAATTCAGACGACTACACCTATTTTGGATGCAAAACATGGTGAGCACTATGCAAGACTTATGCATTTCAGCCTGATATGGTTATCACCTTTGATATTCGTCCGGAAGATGATATTAAAGGTAATACCAACAACTGGGTCGATGTGCAGACGCCTCTAGTTACACCAAAATGTAAGTTTCTCAACCATATTTATGTCTTTGATATTGTTTATTCAAAAATAGTTGACAACTAATTTGTATTGTCAGCTTATTTCGGTGCAAGCACATGTCCAGCGCTTGGTAGACAGGACCTACTACTGTCCCGGGGCTGAACTAAACTGCGAGGAGCTAAGTCATTATGTTTCATGGCTTGAGGATCTTGATACCGTCAAGACAAATTTTCTTCCTGGACTTAGAAATCTTAGTACTGAAAACGTGCGACCAATAGTGTTCGTCATGAACTACGGTCACATCTATTTAGGAAGGATGGTAAGATTTTTACTATTTGTCCTCAGTGCATCTTTTCCATACATTATTTGTGAAGCTAAACTTCATTTCTAAGTATGTGACCATACGATGTTCTTCAACAGGGACTCCCGATGAATGTTGTGCCTTATGGGATCGAGACTAAAGGTACCATGAGTATTATTAGCTTACGGCCAAGATATCCTACATGTTACTTTAGTGCATTCAAGATCAGCGATGAATGCTTAATAGTGCAAGACTGTACCAGATATATGATGGGGGAGCGCAGACAAGTACTAGGGGGCAGCAAACAGATGTGCTACCCAAAATTAGGAGACAGGTTCATCTGCATGCTCCAACTTGATCAAGGAGGAGAGCTACACATGTTTTATGTTGTTTTACCTAAGAGAGAGCAGCAGGAGTGATTAGCTAGAAATGAGTTTGAGGATGATGATGTGCTACACTATTACTATGATGATAAAATAGCTAGTGTTGGTGGTAATGACTGATGATTATTATTAGCTAGTGTTAGTGGTGATTAAATAAATATTGTTGGTGCTAATGATTATGATGATGATTAAATAGCTTGTGCTGCCGGATTAGATTCAAGTGGAGGCAACATGTGGTGCACATCGAAAGTACTACTAGTCCAAACTAGATCAAGTTTGAATTAGTAGTATAATTTTGACATGCACCACATATTGCCTCCACTTGAACCTAATCCACCTTCATTTGACACACTGTTATGGACATAATGATGTAAACCTCATAATTGGTATTGTACCAATATTTGTACGATGGCGCATAAATACACTAAAAATAAAAAAATAAAAAAACAATACTAGTAGCGATGGAAAGAAAACACGCTGCCAGTAGTTACATTAGCAGCAGCGTGGGAGTGAACAAGCGCTGCAGCTATTTGTCCTAGCAGTAGCGCGTGCGGCACGCGTTACTGCTAAGCAATAGCTGTAGCGCCTTATTAGTAGCGCGCCTACCCGCGCTACTAGTGAGCACAAAACCAGCGCTACTGCTAGGGTTTTCCATAGTAGTGTGTGCCACAACAGTTTCAGATTCATAACCATGAAAAGGATCCGATTCAACCAAAGTAATTATATCAAGATCAACAGAGAATTCACAATCCTTATCAGTAACAAAGATAGGTGAAGTAGCAAAAGCAGGGTCAGGTTTCATTCTAGCATTTAGAGATTGCTTACTCCATTTAGATAATAACCTTTTGAGTTCATTTCTATTTTTGCAAGATAGAATAGCTAAAGAAGCTTCTTGATCAAAAACATAACCCTTAGGAATAACAAGTGATTCTTCATCATCACTTTCATCAGTATCATCAGATTCAATATTTTCAATTTCTCTAGCCCTAGCAAGTTGTTCATCAAGAAAATCACTAAGTGGCATAGTAGTATCAGGCATAGAGGTAGTTTCATCATAAGTATCATGCATAGCAGAAGTGGCATCATCAATAACACGCGACATATCAGAACGAATAGTAGAAGCAGGTGTAGGTGTCGCAAGCTTACTCAAAACAGAAGGTCAATCAAGTGCACAGCTAGATGGTAGTTCCTTACCTCCCCTCGTAGATGAGGGATAGATCTTGGTTTTTGGATCTCTCTAGTTCTTCATAATGATAAGCACATATATATCCCAAGTGACTCAAAGAGTAGAGCTATGCTCCCCGGCAACGGCTCTAGAAAATAGTCTTGATAACCCGCAAGTATAGGGGATCGCAACAGTTTTCGAGGGTAAAGTATTCAACCCAAATTTATTGATTCGACACAAGGGGAGCCAAAGAATACTCTCAAGTATTAGCAGCTGAGTTGTCAATTCAACCACACCTGGAAACTTAATATCTACAGCAAAGTGTTTAGTAGCAAAGTAATATGATAGTAGTGATAATGGTAACAAAAGGTAACGGTAGTAAAAGCAATGTTTTTGGTATTTTTGTAGTGATGATAGCAATAGCAATGAGAAAGTAAATAAGAGAAGAACAATATGTGGAAAGCTCGTAGGAAATGGATCGGTGATAGAGAATTATGCCGGATGCGGTTCATCACGTAGCAGTCATAACCTAGGGTGACACAGAACTAGCTCCAGTTCGTCAATGTAATGTAGGCATGTATTCCGAATATAGTCATACGTGCTTATGGAAAAGAACTTGCATGACATCTTTTGTCCTACCCTCCCGTGGCAGCTGGGTCCTTACGGAAACTAAGGGATATTAAGGTCTCCTTTTAATAGAGAACCGGAACAAAGCATTAACACATAGTGAATACATGAACTCCTCAAACTACGGTCATCACCGGTAAGTATCCCGATTATTGTCACTTCGGGGTTAACGGATCATAACACATAATAGGTGACTATAGACTTGCAAGATAGGATCAAGAACACTCATATATTGATGAAAACATAATAGGTTCAGATCTGAAATCATGGCACTCGGGCCCTAGTGACAAGCATTAAGCATAGCAAAGTCATAGAAACATCAATCTCAGAACATAGTGGACACTAGGGATCAAACCCTAACAAAACTAACTCGATTACATGATAGATCCCATCCAACCCATCACCGTTCAGCAAGCCTACGATGGAATTACCCACGCACGACGGTGAGCATCATGAAATTGGTGATGGAGGATGGTTGATGATGACGATGGCGACGGATTCCCCTCTCCGGAGCCCCAAACGAACTCCAGATCAGCCATCCCGAGAGGTTTTAGGGCTTACCGAAGGCTCCGTATCGTAAAACGCGATGATTTCTTCTCTTTGATTTTTTCTCCCCGAAACTCAATATATGGAGGCGGAGTTGGAGTCAGAGAGGCAACAGGGGGCCCACGAGGTAGGGGGCGCGCCCTAGGAGCCTCGTGGAGAGGTGGTGGGCCCCCTGGCCTTCATCTTTTGCAGGTATTTTTCATATTTTCTAAAAATTCGCTCCATGAAGTTTCAGGTCATTCCGAGAACATTTGTTCCTGCACATAAATAACACCATGGTAATTCTGCTGAAAACAGCGTCAGTCCGGGTTAGTTCCATTCAAATCATGCAAGTTAGAGTCCAAAACAAGGGCAAAAGTGTTTGGAAAAGTAGATACGTTGGAGACGTATCACATACTTATTGCAAAAATCTATTAGTTATCGAAGCAAAGTACTACGCGCATGCTCCTAGGGGGATAGATTGGTAGGAAAGGACCATCGCTCGTCCCCGACCGCCACTCATAAGGAGGACAATCAATAAATACATCATGCTCTGACTTCTTAACATAACAGTTCACCATACGTGCATGCTACGGGAATCACAAACTTCAACACAAGCATTTATCAAATTCACAACTACTCAACTAGCACGACTCTAATATCACCATCTCCATATCTCAAAACAATTATCAAGTTTCAAACTTCTCATAGTATTCAACACACTCAAAAGAAAATTTTATTTATTTAATCTTGAATGCCTCAAATAATTAAAGCAAATTACCATGCTGTTTTGTAGGACTCTCAAAATAATCTAAGTGAAGCATGAGAGAACAATGGTTTCTATAAAACAAATCCACCGACGTGCTCTAAAAGATATAAGTGAAGCACTAGAGCAAAAACTATATAACTCAAAAGATATAAGTGAAGCACATAGAGTATTCTAATAATTTCTGAATCATGTGTGTCTCTCTCAAAAAGGTGTGTGCAGCAAGGATGATTGTGGAAAACTAACAAATAAAGACTCAAATAATACAAGACGCTCCAAGCAAAACACATATCATGTGGTAAATAAAAATATAGCTCCAAGTAAAGTTACCGATAGAAGTAGACGAAAGAGGGGATGCCTTCCGGGGCATCCCCAAGTTTGGATTTTAGGTGTCCTTAGATTATCTTGGGGGTGCCATAGGCATCCCCAAGCTTAGGCTCTTGCCACTCCTTGTTCCATAATCCATCAAATCTTTACCCATCACCAATGCAAAAAGATAAGGGCTCAAAGCTGACCCCTGATGCAGTCCTATCTTAATCGGGAAGTCATCAGTGTCGACATCACTTGTCCGAACACTTGTCACAACATTATCGTACATGTCCTTGATGAGGGTAATGTACTTTGCTGGGACTTTGTGTTTCTCCAAGGCCCACCACATGACATTCCGTGGTATCTTATCATAGGCCTTCTCCAAGTCAATGAACACCATATGCAAGTCCTTCTTTTGCTCCCTATATCTCTCCATAAGTTGTCGTACCAAGAAAATGGCTTCCATGGTCGACCTCTCAGGCATGAAACCAAACTGATTTTTGGTCACGCTTGTCATTCTTCTTAAGCGGTGCTCAATGACTCTCTCCCATAGCTTCATTGTATGGCTCATCAGCTTAATTCCACGGTAATTAGTACAACTCTGAACATCCCCCTTGGTCTTGAAGATTGGTACTAATATACTCCGTCTCCATTTTTATGGCATCTTGTTTTCCCGAAAAATGAGGTTGAAAAGCTTGGTTAGCCATACTATCGCTATGTCCCCGAGACCTTTCCACACCTCAATGGGGATACAATCAGGGCCCATCGCCTTGCCTCCTTTCATCCTTTTTAAAGCCTCCTTGACCTCAGACTCCTGGATTCGCCGCACAAAAACGCATGCCGGTCTCATCAAAGGAGTCGTCCAGTTCAATGGTAGAACTCTCATTCTCCCGATTGAACAACTTGTCGAAGTACTCCTGCCATCTATGCTTAACTCCTCGTCCTTCACCAAGAGTTGGCCTGCTCCGTCCTTGATGCATTTGACTTGGCCAATATCCCTCATCTTCCTCTCTCGGATCTTGGCCATCTTATAGATGTCCCTTTCACCTTCCTTCGTGCCTAACCGTTGGTAGAGGTCCTCATATGCTCGACCCCTTGCTTCACCAACAGCTCGCTTTGCGGCCTTCTTCGCCATCTTGTACTTCTCTATGTTGTCTGCACTCCTATCCAGGTATAGGCGTTTGAAGCAATCTTTCTTCTCTTTAATCGCCTTCTAGACATCACCATTCCACCACCAGGTATACTTATCTTCGCTTCTCCTTCCCCTGGACACTCCAAGCTCCTCCGAGGCCACCTTACGAATGCAAGTCGCCATCTTCATTCACACATTGTTCGCATCTCCTCCTTCCTCCCAAAGTCCCTCCTTAATGACCCTCTCCTTGAACGCTAGAGCTACCTCCCCCTTGAGCTTCCACCACTTCGTTCTAGCAACTTTGGCACGCTTATCCCGCTGGACACGAATCCGAAAGCGGAAGTCAGCAACCACCAGCTTATGCTGGGGTACAACACTCTCTCCAGGTATCACCTTACAGTCTAGGCACGCACGCCTATCTTCTCTTCTCGAGAGGATGAAATCAATCTGGCTAGAGTGTTGGCCACTACTAAAAGTCACCAGATGTGATTCTCTCTTTCTAAAGAGGGTGTTAGCTACAATCATGTTGTAGGCTAGAGCAAAGCTTAAGACATCTTCTCCTTCTTGATTTCTGATGCCATAGCCAAAGCCCCCGTGCGCCCCTTCAAAACCTGTGTTAGATGTACCCACGTGGCCATTGAGGTATCCTCCTATGAAGAGCTTCTCACCAATCGGTACACTCATAACCATGTCTTCCAGGCCTTCCCAGAACTCCCTCTTGGTGTTCTCATTGTGGCCTACTTGCGGGGCATACGCGCTGATAACATTGAGAACCAAGTCCTCAACTACCAGCTTGACCAGGATAATCCGCTCCCCACGTCTCTTGACGTCTACCACTCCATACTTCAGGCTCTTGTTGATCAAGATGCCTACGCCATTTCTATTTGCAGCCGTCCCTGTGTACCACAGCTTGAAGCCGGTATCCTCCACCTCCTTCGCCTTCTGTCCTCTCCATTTGGTTTCTTGGACGCAAAGGATATCAACACCTCTCCTCACCGCTGCATCATCTAGCTCCCAAAGCTTCCCTGTCAGAGACCCTACGTTCCAGCTACCTAAGCGAATCCTCCTAGGCTCGGCTAGCTTCCTTACCCTTCGCACTCGTCGAGTCAAATGCGAAGACCCTTGCTCATTTTCCACTACATCCGGGCGCCGATGTAGCGCGCCACTAAGGATGCGACGACCCGATCCTCGCTCACTTGCCACCGTATCCGGATCAAGATACAGCGCGCCACCTTGGGGGTGACGGCCCGGCCCTTGCCCATTTTCCACCACACCCAGGTTCCGATGTAGCGCGTTGCTGAGAGGGTTACGCCCCAACGAAAATCTTTTGGGTTTCATCTCCATAAGAGTGGCTGAGTTTTTACGTTGGCTTACCAAGCCTATCACAACCCTCCTCCTTTACCCGGGCTTGGGACCGGCTATGTTGAGACAACATAGGCGGAGTTAGTTAATGAATTGTGGAAATGAATAAATCTTGGACAATGGTACATGGTTAAACTAAAGCACTGGTGGATTATATATACATGGAGTTTGCTTGCATTGTGTGAGAGAAAAACCTAGCCACCGGGTCTTCCAGCCAGGAGGATTCGTCCGTCCATGGCACACACTCGCGGCGAGCATTCCGACCATCTTCAGATCCTATGCTGCAATGCACTGTTTTATCTGTCGAGGTTCCGATCTTGGACGGAGATGACCCAACAATCAAAGTTTTTCGTTTCGATGATAAAAGAACTTTCATGTCAAGTATTTTCTAATGAGATAATCTTAATACCTTTTTGTCGTGCCATAGAGGCCCAAGGGAGGGTAGGAGCATGAGACTACAATTTCTCCTCACCGTGTTGCCTTACCCTTTTGCATGGTGCGTGATTACCTCTTCCGGCCAACTCCACCGTGTTCGTAGTCTGCCTGGTATGGAGGAAAACGAAGATTCTAGAGGACATCACCGAAAATACCCTTTGGAACATGGTGGTAAGTACACCTGGTCACGTATTTCATTTTTAAAAAATACAGAAAAAGTCAAAACTTTCCAAAACTTTTTCCCAACAAACTTGAGCTATCTTTCCTGGCATACAAAAATATTCCACAGCGAATATTCTCTTGACAAAATTCTGACAAAAATGACAAATATTCTCTGACAATAGCATGAACAGTACTGGCATATATAGCAAAAAATTTGTTATTTTATGTCCACAACAACATGATAGTCTTTATACGAGTGCAACAATAAATCTATTTTGTCCGCAAAAAGTTTCAGATTTTTTTGACTTCCTTACAAATTACTATTTAAAAAAATGGGTGTAATTAGACCTGAGAACCATGCGTCCCCGTCCACAACACAACAGATTCATTCATCTACAAATTTCACATGGATCAAAGAAGGGAAAACAATAAAAACAAACTCTTTGATTAAAAAAACAGAGCAGAAGCACGACATAGTTGTTGGCGATGTCGTGATAGAACCCAACTCTTTTTTCCGCAACATCCTTAAATTTATACATACTCATAACAGTTACAGTTGCACTAATTTGGATCTAAAATCAAAGAAAATGTAAAGTAACTCCTTAGACTAAGAATTATGATGAAATCTCTTGGAAAAAGCCTTCTTCGCGGTATCAATCTCTGAAGAAAAAATACGCCGAAGACTTCAGCTTTTAGAGGCTCCAATATTGAACTGAAGCAACGATGTTGTCACTCTTTCACCCGCACGAATATTACTAATAATGGTTTTTGAAAGCACCTTGAGTCACCCATGCGTGGGTCGGGGATGATCCTTTAGAAGTGCAGGACATCGGGTCACAATATTTTCACCATGATGCCGATGAAAGATTTCAACTCCATAAAGAATCAAACCAACAAAAAAACTTTGACACGCCAACATAAAGTCATTAGATCCGAATAATCGGATTTCCGAGGACAGAAAACTCTCTAATCTCATGACATCGCTAAAAGATTGAGAGTAAATTTATTCTCAGAATATAAACGATAGTAGAATACCGGCAAGGAGCTTCAGAGTGGCGCAGTCTGAAGCGCTGCACCTGGACTGGGCTCAGTAGCGAGGGCCACTGCTTCGCTGCAAGCACACGATTCTAGGATCGCCGGGTCGACGAGGCCATGGAGCACCATCACCGATGCATGCACCAAGGAAATTTCCCTGCCTCTCGTCCTGTCTCTGGAGATGCTGCCGTCCACATTAACCTTCACTTCGTGCTCAGCAGGTGGCTGCCAAGCTTTCTTCAGAATACGTACACCGTTGTTGTTAAGTAAAAACATGCGTGTCGAAAAAACAACACGAACGACTCGGAACTGAAAACACGAGTCGCAATCCCTCGACAACAAAAAAGGAAAAACGAGTCGCAACGTAGACACAGGCAGGTTGACCCGGCCGAGCAACACAAATTTTTTTCCTGCCGTTATTTCTTATTGTACCACCTCGAGAGCTCAGGTATGTATGCTCCAGCTTAAGTAGCGTGCTCCTGACCGATCGTTCGCCGAGGAAGCACGCCTGGCGTGCCGAGGCAAAAAGGCAGTCACGATGTACTTCTGTCCGGGCCGGTTCGTGTCGGCCCGTTACCCTAGCTCGCTGGCTTCACATATGTGGTTTCGTGTGTGCAGGGGGCCATTTGATACTGGCTGGGCCGGGTCGTGCCGGCCCGTCACCCTAGCTCGCTGGCCTCACAAATGTGACTTCGTGTGTGTAGGGGGGCAGACGTACAAAGTGACGTAAGTCCTTTTTTATTTGATGAATTTCGTTCTTCCTATGATTTGAATTTCTGTAAAACGCAACGGAATTTTTTTCAATGATTTTTATCTTGAAAAGAAAATGCACATCCAATTGTGTTGGTGCTCTCGACCCCTCCATCCGGAGAGCTATTTTTTTCTATGATTTGAATTTCAGGAGAATGAATCTGTCCAACTAGGATTTATTTTTCTGGTAACTCCTGCATCAACAAGATTTCTTTCAATGATTTCGATCAAAAAGAAGCGCGTCCGCTTGAATTGCTTCTCTCCACCCCTCCCTACTAAGTGTTACGTTGATTGGGAGCCTCTAGTTTTGGGGAAAACAAATCCGTTAGGATTGCTTGTTTTTCTTCCGTAGCTCTTGCATCACAAGTCTTTTTCTATTATTTCTATCTGAAAAATACGCACAGCCAGGTCTTTTCCCTATAGATTAGAAAAAAAAAATAAAGCTACCAACTTTCATGGTGGAGCAACATGTCTTTTTTCCGCTTCTCCCCTTCAAGGTGGTCCGGTTGTGTGACACAAAACGATAATGAGCGTTTGAGTAAGTCCAGCAAAGAAAACCCTTACACATTTGCAATCTTATTATTGGTTGCTATCAAATGATACATAAGTCGTAGTTTCATCATAAACCAATCCATGTGTATAATGATCATGTCTTGACGCTAATTTGAGGAAGGTGATTTATTTCTTCACACTAATCACTTTAGATCAAAAGGGCTTAGAAATGATGCGCTCTGGGAGTCTACCAAGATAGTTGTTTTCCTTCCCTCCTAGCATCTCATGCCATCTCCTACAATAAGTGTTGGATCTTGGAGCCAGTATTTGACATCCATGTTTATGCATGTTTGATGAGGGTTGCTAGAAAAGTTAACACGCCATATGGTCATCGAGGGCTACACCACAATGCGACGCCAGATTTCGAATTCTATCTATAAGTACGCACACATTCCCTTTCATGACTAAAATCTTCGTAACAACCTCACTCATTGATTCCACCTTGCAATCCACTCCATGCACTCCTTCCATTCCACTCCAATCATCTACCACCACAAGTGAGGAAAAGAAGAGTCGGTAGATTCCATCATCACTTTTTTTATTCCTTGAAGGCAAATAACTTCCCTTTATTGGATTATTCCTACTCCTAACTTCATCTATTTCACCACAATTCTATTCTTGTGAGAGAATGTTCTCTTGGATTTAAGAAGGAGCTTGATTGAAGATCATATAAGTTCTTGTCAAGTGACTTTGCTTTGCTTGCTACTCTAGGACGGTTAGGAGGCATTTGGGAGCCTATCATCTTCTGTATGTGAAGGGCTCAAGAGTCTCTATGGGATTAGGGATCACTACTTGGTGAAGATCTACCCCTCAGGGAGGCTTCTGGGTGCAAACCATGATCACTTGTTCGGTGTCGCAAACAAGATCATTATGATCCTAGAATCGTTGGTTCGAAGCATCCATGAATGTGGATGAAATATAGCGCCGGCTCTATTAGAAACAATGAAAAAAAACATCCTCTTGTCATGGGTATTCGCATGTTTACCCTACCTTCTACTTACTTGCAGGTTGTTACTTTCCGCCTCTCAATACTCTTGATAGCTTGCTTGGTAAGTGGTTTAGGAAGTTTGTCCTTGCCATGTTTGTCTAAAATTTGTAAACCATTAAATTGGAATTGTAATCTCCCATATGACTATTCACCACCTCTAGTCCTTATACCTCAATCAAAACAAAACTGTCGGAGCTAACAAAGAATGCTTTAATGAGATTAGGCTCGATGGTTCTAGAAGAAAAAATGGCAGCGATTCCGTCAAGTGGAAAACTGGGTTTCTTTAAAGTGGAGGAATAAGTCTAAGTGGCTCGGTAATATTGAAAGAATAATCTTTGAAGGTACTGAAGCTTATAAATACTCAAAATTTTGGCGGCTTCAGTGGTTTGTGGAAAACCTTGCTTTAGGATCTATTCTTGTAGTTCAAACCAAATTACATTGTTTGTGTCCTTCTTCATAATACAGTTTTCCTATACTCAATGTGAATCCTGGGTTCACCAAAATAATACAAAGCACATTTGCACCAAAACCCAATAGGGGGATCTAAGAGATGCACTTTCATTTATGTAAACTTAGGTCCGAAGGCATGAACTATGGAAAGTGAGGAAACTAGACCAAGTCACGAACACAGAGTGACGATATGAAGAGGGTAAGGAAGTGCATCTGCAAGGTCTCCTAAGCCTCCACCCAGATTGCCTGGAACCTTCGGGTCCGAATCAAGGAAACCCGCAGAAAACTGACCCCAAGCTAAAGAACTGTAAGGAATAGACATAGTCTTCGAGCCGTGCACTTCCACTCAGTCCCTCGTAATAGCGGATCCTCCAACCCAATCTAGTCAAACACTTCGAGCCTGGAAGTAGGAGCGGCAACCCCGACGATGACCGCCGGTGCCACACTAACAAGAGCCTGAACCAACAAACCAGAGTCTCCAGGCTAAAACACTTACAGATTCCAAGGCTTTGCCTGCACACAAATTTAGGATCTCTGATCTCCGGTCCTTGTACCTCTCTCTCCTACTTACCCCTTCACCCATATATTTTAAGTGTAGTAGGTGAGTTATTTATGATTAATGCAAGCTCAATGTCAACACTTCCATTTCATCTTATAATTGTTGGTCTCTTAAGTGCTCGGCGTTGCTCACTTTCACATTGAGACGTGGAGCATACTTCACGACTACATAAAATCCCTTGGGAGAATTTCCTAAAAATTTCTTGCACATAAGCAAAAATATCTCCTAAAAAATCTACCATACATATATATCTATCATGGAATTTCCCCAGTAATTATGATTATATTTACATGCACCACAATCATTTATTCCCATGTTATTCATGTATTTTTTCGTAAACATAGATGTAGATCCATGTCACCCACCATCCCCACCACCTACCATGGCTAGAGCAGCTGAGGGCCTGTTCGGGTCAAAGGGATTGAAAACACAGGTTTGGAATGAAAGAGGGGAAATGAAAAGGAAGGTAGATGCAAAACATAAGAACAAAAAACTTTGTAGGAAGCTACAGAGGCCTGTTCGGAATGCAGAATAAGGTAACCCATGAAATCAACACATGTGGGTCCCATGAATTGAGGTTTAAATGATACTAATACTATGTAAGTGGGCCACCATGCGTATAGATCAACCTTTTTCACAGTGGATGTGGGTCCTAATGTGCCATGGTCCTGCGTTTTCCCCTGCCTGCCTCTTTCCTCCGTGAAAAAATGGGCTATGACCGGATGTTTGGTTTCCTGTGAAAACGAAGGCATAGAAAACTTTCCAGAGGATCGGCTACGGGAGATTTCTTCGTTCCAAATGGCAGAAAACAAAATCGTTCCTTAGGATAGCTTTACGATGATTTTACTGTACTTTTCCTCCATCCAGAACGAGCCCTAAGTGCCGTGGACTTAACACGGCATATGTCCTAGCGGAAGGACTTAGATGTGGAGCCATCGCAACTAGGTTAGCTTGAAGGGGTTAAACAAGACAAAGGACACACAGAGTTTATCCAGGTTCGGCCCCTCTCAACAAGGTAAAAGCCTACTCCTGCTTTGGATTGTATTGCTTGGGTTTCGATTGCTAGGGAGCAAATACGTTTGACCTAGTTATGGATGAGTTGCTTCTTAATCTTTCCTGCCGCAGGGTCTCACCTTTATATACACAGCTTGAGGCGGCGGCTTACAGAGTCCTGGCCGGTTCATACATCATGACCGGCTCGGTTTACAACTAATAATAATTATCTTACGATACAAGTTACCACATGACGGTTTACGAGCCCCTGGCCTGGGCCTTATCGAGGCCCCCCTCCATGAGTCGCCACCTTCACACCCTGGGCTTTCACGGGCTTCTTCATAATGAACCGTCGGAGGCATGACCTGGCCCCTCCTGGGCGGGTCATACCTAGGAGTTATATCCCCAACACCCCCTCCCCCCCACATCACGGGTAAGAGCCCGACATTGGCTGCTCACACATTTCCCGCCATCTCTGTTTAGGCACATTTCAAGCTCCTCTAGTTGCCGCGTGCAAGTGGAACAACGGTGGCAGGTTGAGCTCGTCTAAGGCTATGGGTCAAGCAGCCCAGAGTTCGACGTCCATCTTGTTGGGCGGATCCAACTCGCGCGACGCGTCTTCCTCCTCTACTCCAGTGGTTGTAATATCCTCCTCCGAGAAGGGTGAGGTGCAGTGGAACAAGGATTTTAAGTCAGGGTGGTCCATTTAGCATAAAAAGTAACAAAAATACAAAAATACTAGTATTGAATTTATCAAAAGCGCAACTCAATAAGATCTTGCAGATTATATGATAATTTACATTCAAATCTTAAATTTGCAGAAAGAAAACACCACACTTTCTTTGCCGAGGACAACACCTTTTCATGTCTTTTTTTCCGCTTCTCCCCTTCAAGGTGGTCCGGCTGTGCGACACAAAACGATAATGAGCGTTTGAGTAAGTCCAGCAAAGAGAACCCTTACTTACACATTTGCAACCTTATTATTGGTTGCTATCAAATGATTCATAAGTCGTAGTTTCATTATAAACCAATCCATGTGTATAATGATCTTGTCTTGACGCTAATTGGAGGAAGGTGATTTGATTTCTTCACACTAATCACTTCAGATCAAAAGGGCTTAGAAATGATGCGCTCAGGGAGTTTACCAAGATAGTTGTTTTCCTTCCCTCCTAGCATCTCGTGTCGTCTCCTACAATAAGCGTTGGATCTTAGAGCCAGCATTTGACCTCCATGTTTATGCTTGTTTGATGAGGGTTACACGCCATATGGTCATCTAGGGCTACACCACAATGCTACGCCAGATTTCGAATTCTATCTATAAGTACGCACACACGCACTAGTAGAAAACAGGGCTTTGGTTGAAGCCTGCCAAGCCCATTAGTCCCGGTTCTGTCAAGAACCGGGACCCATGGGGGCATACGTCCCGATTCGTGCGCCCAGGGGCCCGGACGTGCCTCAGGAGGCATTTGTCCCGGTTTATGTGGACCCATTTGTCCCGTTTCTAGGCACGAACCGGGAACAATGGGCCTCACTCCTGGCTCACAGCCATTGGTCCCGGTTCGTGCCTAGAACCGGGACAGAAGGGCGGCCTTTAGTCCTGGTTCCAGCCACGAACCGAGACAAATGAGTTGCCTATATATACCGCCTCGCCGGCGAGCAGAGCAGTCCACACTGCTCTATTTTTTTTGGCCGGCGAGGGAAGGGCATTTGGGTGCTCTAGCTCACCTCCTATGCACATGAGGTATTCGATGAAATTCCCAAGCAACGCTAGTTAAGTTTTCTCCTCTCGAGGCTCGACCTCCAAGCTCCATTTTCCCCAAGATTTGCATAGGTTTAGCGGTCCGTCACGTCCCGTTCCGGTCTTCACCGCCGTCGATCGCCCGCACTGATCTCGTCACCGACACCGCCGTGGTGAGCCTCTTTTTCTTATCTTCATTCTGAAAGAAAAACAATTCTTACTTTAGATAGATACTTGTCTAATTTTCTTGTTTTTGGCACACATAATTATATGCAATGGATGTACGGTGACAGACACACCTCCGAGTACATTAAGGGCCTGCATAATTTTCTCGAAGTGGCTGAGGCAAACAAGCAGAATGGTTTTATGTGTTGTCCATGCCATATATGTGGGCATTCGAAGTCTTACTCTGATCGAAAAATCCTTCACACCCACCTGCTTTATAAGGGTTTCATGCCATACTATAATGTTTGGACGAAGCATGGAGAAATAGGGGTTATGATGGAAGACAACAAAGAAGAAGAGGATGATGAAAACTATGTGCCCCCTGAATATCGTGATGCTGCAATGGGGGAAGCTGCTGAAAATCAAGAGGAACCAGACAATATGCCAGATGATGATGATCTCCGCCGGGTCATTGTCGATGCAAGGACACAGTGCGAAAGTCAAAAAGAGAAGCTGAAGTTCGATCGCATGTTAGAGGATCACAAAAAAGGGTTGTACTCCAATTGCAAAGATGGCAACACAAAGCTCGGCACCGTACTGGAATTGCTGCAGTGGAAGGCAGAGAATGCTGTGCCTGATAAAGGATTTGAGAAGCTACTGAAAATATTGAAGAAGAAGCTTCCAAAGTGTTGGGGAACGTAGTAATTTCAAAAAAAATTCCTACGCACACGCAAGATCATGGTGATGCATAGCAACGAGAGGGGAGAGTTTTGTCTACGTACCCTCGTAGACCGAAGCAGAAGCGTTGACGCAACATAGAGGAAGTAGTCGTACGTCTTCCCGGTCCAACCGATCCAAGCACCGTTACTCCGGCACCTCCGAGTTCTTGGCACACGTTCAGCTCGATGACGCTCCCCGGGCTCCGATCCAGCAAAGCATCGGGGAGGAGTTCCGTCAGCACGACGGCGTGGTGACGATCTTGATGTTCAACCGTCGCAGGGCTTCGCCTAAGCACCGCTACAATATGACCGAGGTGTAATATCGTGGAGGGGGGCACCGCACACGGCTAAGGGACGATCATGAAGATCAACTTGTGTGTCTATGGGGTGCCCCCTGCCCCCGTATATAAAGGAGTGGAGGAGGGGAGGGCCGGCCCTCTCTATGGCGCGCCCTAGGGGAGTCCTACTCCCACCGTCGGACTAGGCCTTGGGGGGCGCGCGGCCTGCCCTAGGCAGCCCCTCTCTCTTTCCCGTATGGCCCAATAAGGCCCAATACTTCTCCCCCCGTATTCCCGTAACTCCCCGGTACTCCGAAAAATACCCGAATCACTCGGAACCTTTCCGATGTCCGAATATAGTCGTCCAATATATCGATCTTTATGTCTCGACCATTTCGAGACTCCTCGTCATGTCCGTGATCACATACGGGACTCCGAACAACCATCAGTACATCAAAATACATAAACTCATAATGAAACTGTCATTGTAACTTTAAGCGTGCGGACCCTACGGTTCGAGAACAATGTAGACATGACCGAGACACGTCTCCGGTCAATAACCAATAGCGGGACCTGGATGCCCATATTGGCTCCTACATATTCTACAAAGATCTTTATCGGTCAGACCGCATAACTACATACGTTGTTCCCTTTGTCATCGGTATGTTACTTGCCCGAGATTCGATCATCGGTATCCAATACCTAGTTCAAACTCGTTACCGGCAAGTCTCTTTACTCGTTCCGTAATACATCATCTCACAACTAACACATTAGTTGCAATGCTTGCAAGGCTTATGTGATGTGCATTACCGAGAGGGCCCAGAGATACCTCTCCGACATTCCGAGTGACAAATCCTAATCTCGAAATACGCCAACCCAACATGTACCTTTGGAGACACCTGTAGAGCTCCTTTATAATCACCCAGTTACGTTGTGACGTTTGGTAGCACACAAAGTGTTCCTCCGGCAAACGGGAGTTGCATAATCTCATAGTCATAGGAACATGTATAAGTCATGAAGAAAGCAATATCAACATACTAAACGATCGGGTGCTAAGCTAATGGAATGGGTCATGTCAATCAGATCATTCAACTAATGATGTGATCCCGTTAATCAAATAACAACTATTTGTCAATGGTTAGGAAACATAACCATCTTTGATTAACGAGCTAGTCAAGTAGAGGCATACTAGTGACACTCTGTTTGTCTATGTATTCACACATGTATTATGTTTCCGGTTAATACAATTCTAGCATGAATAATAAACATTTATCATGAAATAAGGAAATAAATAATAACTTTATTGTTGCCTCTAGGGCATATTTCCTTCAGTCTCCCACTTGCACTAGAGTCAATAATCTAGTTCACATCGCCATGTGATTTAACAGCAATAGTTCACATTACCATGTGATTAACACGCATAGTTCACATCGATATGTGACCAACAGCAAAAGGGTTTACTAGAGTCAGTAATCTAGTTCACATCGCTATGTGATTAACACCCAAAGAGTACTAAGGTGTGATCATGTTTGCTTGTGAGATAATTTTAGTCAACTGGTCTGTCATATTCAGATCCGTAAGTATTTTGCAAATTTCTATGTCAACAATACTCTACATGGAGCCACTCTAGCTAATTGCTCCCACTTTCAATATGTATCTAGACCGAGACTTAGAGTCATCTAGATTAGTGTCAAAACTTGTATCGACGTAACCCTTTATGATGAACCTTTTGTCACCTCCATAATCGAGAAACATATCCTTATTCCACTAAGGATAATTTTGACCGTTGTCCAGTGATCTACTCCTAGATCACTATTGTACTCCCTTTCTGAACACAGTGTATGGTATACAATAGATCTGGCACACAACATGGCATACTTTATAGAACCTATGACTGGGGCATAGGGAATGACTTTCATTCTCTTTCTATCTTCTGCCATGGTCGGGCTTTGAGTCTTACACAACTTCACACCTTGTAACACAGGCAAGAAACTTTTTCTTTGACTGTTCTATTTTGAACTACTTCAAAATCTTGTCAAGGTATGTACTCATTGAAAAAACTTATCAAGCGTCTTGATCTATCTCTATAGATCTTGATACTCAATATGTAAGCAGCTTCACCGAGGTCTTTCTTTGAAAAACTCCTTTCAAACACTCCTTTATGCTTTGCAGAATAATTCTACATTATTTCCGATCAACAATATGTCATTCACATATACTTATCAGAAATGTTGTAGTGCTCCCACTCACTTTCTTGTAAATACAGGCTTCACCGCGAGTCTGTATAAAACTATATGCTTTGATCAACTTATCAAAGCGTGTATTCCAACTCTGAGAAAAATCGAGAGAAAGTATTGGGATTAGTTTGCAGGTGACCCAATGAACGTATGGCTTGGTTTAACCGCGGATGCATTAATCCTTTCGAGAAGCAGAGCAGCAATCACAACACCTGCTCGTGACTCTATGTATGTATAACCTTCCTCCTTGGATGTGCATGAAGCAGAAGTTCATTATGATGCCAATTCTCGTCCAAGGGCCTAAGCAACCCGGCAACGAAATTGATGTGTACCTAAGGCCATTAGTTGAAAAACTTTTACAACTGTGGAATGGAAACAATGTACGTGTGTGGGATGAGCACAAATAGGGGGAATTTAACCTGCACGGGTTGTTGTTTGTAACCATCAACGATTGGCATGCTCTCAGTAACCTTTCAGGATAGACAAACAAGGGATACCACGCATGCACGCACTGTTTAGCTGACACCGAAAGTATATACTTGGACAAATGCAGGAAGAATGTGTACCTGGGCCATCGTCGATTTCTTCCGACCAACCATCAATGTCGAAAGAAAGGCAAGCATTTCAAAGGCGAGGCAGATCACCAGAAGAAGTCCGCCATCCGTACCGGTGATTACGTACTTGCTACGGTCAATGATTTACACGTAATCTTTGGAAAGGGTCCTGGCGGACTATCTGTTCCGAATGACGCTGAGGGACGCGCACCCATGTGGAAGAAGAAATCTATATTTTGGGACCTACCCTACTGGAAAGTCCTAGAGGTCCGCTCTTCAACCGACGTGATGCACGTGACGAAGAACCTTTGCGTGAACCTCCTAGGCTTCTTGGGCGTGTATGGGAAGACAAAAGATACACCTGCGGCACGGGAGGACCTGTAACATTTGCACGAAAAAGACGGCATGCCTCCAAAGCAGTATGAAGGTCCTGCCAGCTACGCTCTTACCAAAGAAGAGAAGGAAATCTTCTTTGAATGCCTGCTCAATATGAAGGTCCCGACTGGCTTCTCGTCGAATATAAAGGGAATAATAAATATGCCAGAGAAAAAGTTCCAGAACCTAAAGTCTCATGACTGCCACATGATTATGACGCAACTGCTTCCGGTTGCATTGAGGGGGCTTCTATCAGAAAACGTCCGATTAGCCATTATGAAGCTATGTGCATTCCTCAATGCAATCGCTCAGAAGGTGATCGATCAAGAAATCATACCAAGGCTAAGGAGTGATGTGGCGCAATGTCTTGCCAGTTTTGAGCTGGTGTTCCCACCATCCTTCTTCAATATCATGACACATGTCCTAATTCATCTAGTCGACGAGATATTCATTCTGGGGCCCGTATTTCTACACAATATGTTCCCCTTTGAGAGGTTCATGGGAGTCCTAAATAAATATGTCCGTAATCGTGCAAGGCCAGAAGGAAGCATCTCCATGGGCCATCAAACAGAGGATGTCATTGTGTTTTGTGTTGACTTCATTCCTGGCCTTAAGAAGATAGGTCTCCCTAAATCGCGGTATGAGGGGAGAATGACTGGAAAAGGCACGCTTGGAGGGGACTCAATAATATGCAGGGACGGGCAATCTTGGTCTCAAGCACACTACACAGCCCTATAGAACTCTACCTTGGTGACCCCGTATATCGATGAACACAAAAACAGTCTGCGCTACAAACACTCGGAGCAGTGTGACGACTGGATTACATGTGAACACATCAGGACTTTCAGCAGTTGGTTGGAAACACGTCTCAGAGGTGACAACACTATTTGTGATGAGCTGTACTCGTTGTCTAGGGGACCATCTTCGACTGTACTGACTTACAAAGGATACGAGATAAATGGGAATACATTTTACATGATTGCCCAAGATCAAAAGAGCACCAACCAAAACAGCGGTGTCCGCTTTGATGCAGCAACCGAGAGGGGAAATGACACATATTTATGGTTACATAGTGGACATATGGGAACTTGACTACGGACATGATTTTAAGGTCCCTTTGTTTAAGTGCAAATGGATCAATCTGTCAGGAGGCGGGGTATAGGTGGACCCACAGTACGGAATGACAACAGTGGATCTGAACAATCTTGGGTACACTGATGAATCGTTCGTCCTAGCCAATGATGTGGCACAGGTTATCTATGTGAAGGACATGTCTACTAAACCGAGAAAAAGAAAAGATAAGGAAAAGAATACATCATACGATGAGCCAAAGCGCCACATAGTCCTTTCAGGAAAAAGGGACATCGTGGGAGTGAAGGGCAAGACAGACATGTCCGAAGATTATGAAAAGTTTCATGAAATTCCTCCCTTCAAAGTCAAGGCTGACCCAAGCATCCTGATAAACGATGAAGATTATCCATGGTTACGACGCAATAAGCAAAGGACATAACCGAAGAAAAAGTGAAGACTTTCTCTCCACAACTATTATGATGATACCATGCCAACTTTCAACCTTTTCGTAGTTCATTTGAAATGCCTGTTGTAACAGACGAGTTTCCGTATGAAACCCTGATAACGGCCTCTTACCCTAGTTCGCTGGCCTCACAAATGTGACTTCGTGTGTGTAGGGGGGGAGACGTACAAAGTGATGTAAGTCCTTTTTTTATTTCATGAATTTCATTTTTTCTATGATTTGTATTTCTGTAAAACGCAATGGATTTTTTTCTATGATTTAAATTGTTTTTTCTCATACTACGGCAGGTCTTTTGTAATGATTTTCTTCTTGAAAAAATAAACACATCCACTTGTATTGCTGCTCTCTGCCCCTCCATCCAGAGAGCTATCTTTTTTCTATGATTTCAATTTCAGGAAAATGAATCCGTACGACTAGGATTGATTTTTCGGTAACTCGTGTATCAACAAGATTTCTTCAATGATTTCAATCCAAAAGAAACACGCCCGCTTGCATTGCTTCTCTCCAACCCTCCATACGAAGAGTGACGTTGATAGAGAACCTCCGGTTTTGGAAAAAAACAAATCCGTTAGGATTGCTTATTTTTCTTCCGTAGCTCTTTCATCACAAGTCTTTTTATATGATTTCAATCTGAAAAATACTCACAGCCAGGTCTTTTCTCAATAAATTAGAAGAAAAAATAAAACTACCAACTTCCATGGACTTAAGTATGGAGTAACATGTCTTTTTTACACTTCTCCCCTTCAAGGTGGTCCGGCAGTGCGACGCAAAATGACAATGATCGTTTCAGTAAGTCGAGCAAAGAAAATACTTACTTACACATTTGCCACCTTATTATTGGTTGCTATCAAATGATTCATAATTCGTAGTTTTACCATAAACCCATCCATGTGTATAATGATCCTCTCTTGAAGACCATACCCTATTTGAGAAGGGTGATTTGATTTCTTGACACTAATCACTTCATATCCAAACGACTTAGAAATGATGTGCTCTGGGAGGCTACCAAGATGGTTGTTTTTCTTCCCTCCGAGCATCTCGTGTCGTCTCCTACAATAAGCGTTGGATCTTGGAGTATTTGACCTCCATGTTTATGCATGTTTGATGAAGGTTGCTAGAAAATTTAACACCCCATATGGTCATCTAGGGCTACACCACATTTAGAATTCTATCTATAAGTACGCACACATACCCTTTCGTGGCTAAAACCTTCATAACAACCTCACTCATTGATTCTACCTTGCAATACACTCCACGTACTCCATCCATTCCACTCCAATCATGTACCACCACAAGTGAGGAGAAGAAGAGTTGGTAGATTCAATCATCACTTCTTTGGGTCCTTGAAGGCAAATGACTTCTCTTAATTGGATTATTCCTACTCCTTATGTTCATCTATTTCATGACAATTATATTCTTGTGAGAGAATGTTCTCTTGGATTCAAGAAGGTGCTTGATTGAAGATCATATAAGTTCGTGTCAAGTGACTTTGATTTGCTTGTTACTCTAGGATGGTTAGGAGGCATTTGAGAGCCTATCTTCTTATGTGTGTGAAGGACTGAACAGTCTCTATGGATTCAGGAATTTCTACTTGGTGAGATCGACCCGTCAGTTAGGCTTCTTGGTGCAAACCATGATTGCTTGTTGGGCGACACAAACTAGATCATTATGATCATAGAACCGTTGGTTCGAAGCCTCAACGAATGTGGATGAAAGATAGCTCCCGCTCTATTCAAACTATGACAAAAAAATCCCTGTCTCATGGGTATTTGCATCTCTAACCTATCTTCTACTTACTTGCAGGTTGTTACTTTCCTCCTCTCAATACTCATGATAGCTTGATTGGTAAGTTGTTTAGGAAGTTTCCCTTGCCATGTTACTCTAAAATCTATAAACCACTAAATTGGAGTTGAAATTTCTCATATAACTATTCACCACCGTCTAGTCCTTAGACCTCAATCCAAACAAAAGTGCCAGAGCTGACAAAGAATGCTTTAATGAGATTTGGCTTGATGGTTCGAGAAGAAAAAATGGTAGCAATTCCATCATGTGGAAAACCGGGTTTCTTCTGAGTGGAGGAATAAGTCTAAGTGGCTCGGTAATATTGAAAGAAAAATCTTTTAAGGTACTAAAGCTTATAAATACTCAAAATTTTGGTGGCTTCAGTGGTTTCTGGAAAACCTTGCTTTAGGACCTGTTATTGCAGTTCGAACCAAATTACATTATTTGTGCACTTCTTCATAATATAGTTGTCCTATACACAATGTGAATCCTGGATCAACAAAATCATACAAAGCACCTCTAGACCAAAGGTTATCTAAGAGATGCACTTTCATTTATGTAAACTGAGGTGTGAAGGAATTTACCATGGAAAGTGAGGAAAGTAGACTAAGTCGCGAACACAGAACGAACATATGAAGAGGGTAAGGAAGTGCATCTGCGAGGTCTCCTAAGCCTCCACCCAGATTGGCCCGGAACCTTCGGGTCCGAACCGAGGGAACCCGCGGCAATACTCGAAACTCTAACTCCAAGCCAAAGAACCATAAGGAATAGTATTCTAGCCCCGCACTTCCACTCAGTCCCTTGTAATAGCAGAGCCTCTGACCCAATCTAGTCAAACACTCCGAGCCTGGAAGTAGGAGCGGCGACCCTAACGACGACCTCCGCTGCCGCACTAACCAGAGCCTGAACCAACAAACCAGGGTCTCTAGGCTAAAACACCTATAGATTCCGAGGCTTTGCCTGCACACATTGTTAAGGAAATCGGTAACTAGTAGTTGATCGGTCGGCTTGGGAGTAGCGATTAATCAGTGAATTAGCCTATTAACTGGATTAATCGGTCGACCATTAATCAATAGATTGAATAGGAACCTTCCAACATATAGCTATATTTTTTAGGTATTATACCATACTCTAATGCTCCTAGCTATGTAATATATACCAAAATATGTTACAATTTGGTCGAACCTTGTCTATTGAGGGGCGAGAGGGGGATGGGAGGGATTACGGGCCGAAAATTTGGGCTTTGTTTGCCCATAAGTTAATGGGAAAGCAGTGATTAATTGGTCGGACAACCTATTAACTAGTCTCCCAAGCAAGTTAATCGGCCTGAAAAGTCAACGCAAGGAATAGGTGCTATTCGACTTGGTCATCCTACGAGTAGCGATTAACTGGCATGTTAACTGATTAATCAAACGAACTCTTGAACAATGCCTGCACACAAATTTAGGATCTCCGATCTCCAGTCCTTGTACCTCTCTCTCCTACTTACCCCTCCACCCCTAGATTTCAAGTGTAGTAGGTGAGTCAACACTTCCATGTCATCTTATAATCGTTGGTCTCTTAAGTGCTCTGCGTTGCTCACGTTGGTCACTTTCACATTGAGATGTGGAGCATACTTCACGAATACATCAAAATCACTTGGGAGTACTTCGTAAAATTTTCCTGCACATAAGCAAATATATCTCCTAAAAAATTCCACCATACATACCTATCATGGAATTTCCCCGGTTATTACGATTATATTTACATGCACCACAATCATTTGTTTCAATGCTTGTCATGTATTTTGTTTTCGTAAACATAGGTGTAGATCCATGTCGCCCACCATCCCCACCACCTGGCATGGCTAGAGCAGTCGGGTGTCGTTCCCGCCTCCCCATCACTGGTCAAGAGCCTGGCCCATCTCCCACCTTCCGTTTTTAGGCACAGTTCAAGCTCCTCTAGCTACCCCGTGCGAGTGGAACCACGGTGGTGGGTTGAGCTCGTCTAAGGCTATGGGTCAAGCAGCCCAACATTCCACGTCCATCTTGTTGGGCGGATCCAGCTCGCGCGACGCGGCTGCCTCCTCTGCTCCCGTGGTCGTGCTATCCTCCTCCGAGAAGGGTGAGGTGTAGTGGCACCAGGATTTTAAGTCGGGGTGGTCCATTTAGCATAGAAAATAACAAATATACAACATACTAGTACTGAATTTATCAAAAGCGCAAATCAATAAGATCTTGCAGAGTATATTAAAATTCACATTTTAAGTGTTAAATTCGTAGAAAGAAAATACCACACTTTATTTGTCAAGGACTACACCTTTTCATTGTCATTAGAGTATGCATTATGTCATCTTCGTTCCCTTTGAAGAAACCATCTTGCACAATGTATATGGCTAGAAAACCATTCAATAAAAAAGAGATGCAATGTCTCCGGTCAGCTTCATGATGCAACAATTCTACAATATAAAAGTTCAATTAATGAACTGTTAGTTGTAATGAACCCGTAATCAACGCTCAATAACAAAAAGACCATAAGCGCTATAGGTTAAACTTGCTAAAAAATATCATACAATTAAATTCAAGGAGATGAAAATCATACTTTGAATAAAGAAGCTAGAGGTAATACTTGAAATTACACTATCAAGTAAAATTAATCAAATGCATGATCGTACATGCAGGAAATATGGCTGACACAATTAAGAAAGAATTCCAAGAACTGCAAATAGATGGAAGTAACTATCTATCATGGGCTATGGACATGAAAAAAATTCTTAAGTGCATGTAACCTTGGCCCTTGCATTGCCACACCCCTCGAAAATGCTCCAAAAATACCCCAAATGGTAAAGTATGCACCATTGCACTACATAAGGCACCACCTCCATCCTGATTTATAAAATGAATATTTGATGGAGGAGGATCCATTAGCTTTACTAGCAGAAGGGCCCGTGCGTTGCAATGGGGTAACAAAACTATGTATTTGCCACTTATCACAATTGCTCCTTCTCGTCATTGTCATCAATCCATTCATCCTTCCGCCTTTTGCAAGTCTCGTTCTGCCCTTTTTCAACTTTTATTATGCACACGCCTTTGCGGTTTTTATCATCATATGGAGCAAATGCCAGTTAGAAAGGAGAGGTGGAGGTCAAGGCCTACTCTGAGTGCCATCTTAATAACTAGAGCCTCGATTTTTTTTACTTTCCTTGTCAGCAAAATTAATGATATTGATTTTCTTGTATCTGGGTAGGTTCAATCATCACTTCTTTCATTTCTTGAAGGCAACTAACTTCTCTTAATTGGATTATTCCTACTCCTTATGTACATCTATTTCACGACAATTCTATTCTTGTGAGAGAATGTTCTCTTGGATTCAAGAAGGTGCTTGATTGAAGATCATATAAGTTCGTGTCAAGTGACTTTGATTTGCTTGTTACTCGAGGACGGTTAGGAGGCATTTGAGAGCCTATCATCTTCTGTGTGTGAAGGGCTCAAGAGTCTCTATAGGATTAGGGATCACTACTTGGTGAAGATCTACCCCTCAGTGAGGCTTCTGGGTGCAAACCATGATCGCTTGTTCGGTGTCACAAACAAGATCATTATGATCCTAGAATAGTTGGTTCAAAGCATCCATCAATGTGGATGAAACATAGAGCCGGCTCTATTTGAACAATGAAAAAAAAACATCCTCGTCTCATGGGTATTCGCATGTTTACCCTACCTTCTACTTACTTGCAGGTTGTTACTTTCCGCATCTCAATACTCTTGATAGCTTGCTTGGTAAGTGGTTCAGAAAGTTTGCCCTTGCCATGCTACTCTAAAAGCTGTAAACCACTAAATTGGAGTTGAAATGTCTCATATGACTATTCACCACTGTCTAGTCCTTTGACCTCAATCCGAACAAAAGTGCCGGAGCTAACAAAGAATGCTTTAATGAAATTTGGCTCGATGGTTCGAGAAAAAAAATGGCAGCGATTCCGTCATGTGGGAAACAGGGTTTCCTCTAAGTGGAGGAATAAGTCTAAGTGGCTCGAAAATATTGAAAGCAAAAAATTTCCTTGCTTTAGGATCTATTCTTGTAGTTCGAACGAAATTACATTGTTTGTGCCCTTCTTCATAATACAGTTGTCCTATACTCAATGTGAATCTTGGATTCACCAAAATCATACAAAGCACATCTGCACCAAAACCCAATAGGGTTATCTAAGAGATGCACTTTCATTTATGTAAACTCAGGTGTGAAGGCATGGACCATGAAAAATGAGGAAAGTAGACCGAGTCACGAACACAGAGCGAACATGTGAAGAGGGTAAGGAAGTGCATCTGCGAGGTCTCCTAAGCCTCCACCCAGATTGGCCCGGAATCTTTGGGTCTGAACCAAGGGAACCCGTAGCAATACTCAAAATCCGACTCCAAGCCAAAGAACCCTAAGGAATAGTCTTGGAGCCCTGCACTTCCACTCATTCCCTCGTAATAGCGGAGCCTCCGACTCAATCTAGTCAAACACTCCGAGCCAAGCAGGAGCGACAACCCTAACGACGACCGCCAGTGCCATACTAACAAGAGCCTGAACCAAAAAACCAGAGGCTCCAGGCTAAAACACCTATAGATTCCGAGGATTTGCCTGCACACAAATTTAAGATCTCTGATCTCCGGTCCTTGTACCTCTCTCTCCTACTTACCCCTTCACCCCTAGATTTCGAGTGCAGTAGGTGAGTCAACACTTCCATTTCATTTTATAAAGTTAGAATTGTTGGTCTTTGAAGTGCTCCGCGTTGCTCACATTGGTCACTTTCACATTGAGACATGGAGCATACTTCACGACTACATCAAAATTCCTTGGGAGAACTTCCTAAAATTTTCCTGCAGATAAGCAAAAATATCTCCTAAAAGATCCACCATACATATTTATCATGAAAGTTATTACGATTATATTTACATGCACCACAATCATTTATTTCCATGTTTGTCATGTATTTTGTTTTCGCAAACATAGGTGTAGATCCATGTCGCCCACCATCCCCACCACCTGGCATGACTAGAACAGTCGGGCGTCGTTTTCCTGCCTCATCATGGGTCAAGAGCCTAGTGTTGGCTGCTCACCCATCTCCCACCTTCTCTTTTTAGGCACAGTTCAAGCTCCTCTAGAGCTTCCATGGCGGGATGAGTTCGTCTAAGGCTATGGGTCAAGCAGCCCAGCGTTCCACGTCCATCTTGTTGGGCGGATCCAGCTCGCGTGACACGTCTACCTCGTCTGCTCCAGTGGTCGTGCTATCCTCCTCCGAGAAGGGTGAGGTGAAGTGGCACTGGGATTTTAGGTCAGGGTGGTCCCTTTAGCATAAAAAATAACTAAAATATAACATACTAGTATTTAATTTATCAAAGCGCAAATCAATAAGATCTTGCAAAGTATATTTAAATTCACATTTAAGTCTTATTACAGAAAGAAAATACCACACTTTCTTTGTCAAGGACAATGACTTTTCATGGTCATTAGAGTATGGATTATATCATCTTCGTTAACTTTGAAGAAAACATCTTGCACAATGTATATGGCTAGAAAACCATTCAATAAAAACGAGATGCAATGTCTCCGATCAGCTTCATTATGCAACAATTCTACAATATAAAAGTTCAATTCATGAGCTGTCACTTGGAATGAACCCGTAATCAACGCTCAATAACAAAAAGACCATAAGAGCTATAGGTTAAACTTTCTAAAAAAATATCATACATTTAAATTCAAGGAGATGAAAGTCATTGCTACCTCTTGAGCACTTGCGTTGGTTTTCCCTTGAAGAGGAAAGGGTGATGCAGTAGAGTAGCGTAAGTATTTCCCTTAGTTTTTGAGAACCAAGGTATGAATCCAGTAGGAGGCCACGTACGAGTCCCTCGTACCTACACAAAAAAATAAATCCTCGCAACCAACACGATAAGGGGTTGTCAATCCCTACACGGTCACTTACGAGAGTGAGATCTACTAGATATGATAAGATAATATTTTTGGTATTTTTATGATAAAGATGCAAAGTAAAATAAAAGGCAAATGAAATAACTAAGTATTGGAAGATTAATATGATGGAAGATAGACCCAGGGTCCATAGGTTTCACTAGTGGCTTCTCTCGAGAGCATAAGTATTACGGCGGGTAAACAAATTACTGTTGAGCAATTGACAGAATTGAGCATAGTTATGAGAATATCTAGGTATGATCATGTATATAGGCAGCACGTCCAAAACAAGTAGACCGACTCCTGCCTGCATCTACTACTATTACTCCACACATCGACCGCTATCCAGCATGCATCTAGAGTATTAAGTTCAAGAGAACAGAGTAATGCTTTAAGCAAGATGACATGGTGTAGAGGGATAAACTCATGCAATATGAAATAAACCCTATGTTGTTATCCTCGATGGCAACAATACAATACGTGCCTTGCTTCTCCTACTGTCACTGGGAAAGGACACCGCAAGATTGGACCCAAAGCTAAGCACTTCTCCCATTGCAAGAAAGATCAATCTAGTAGGCCAAACCAAACTGATAATTCGAAGAGACTTGCAAAGATAACCAATCATACATAAAATCATTCAGAGAAGATTCAAATATTCTTCATAGATAAACTTGATCATAAACCCACAATTCATCGGTCTAAACAAACACACCGCAAAAGAAGATTACATAGAATAGATCTCCACAAGAGAGGGGGAGAACTTTGTATTGAGATCCAAAAAGAGAGAAGAAGCCATCTAGCTAATAACTATGGACCCGTAGGTCTGAGGTAAACTATTCACACTTCATCGAAAGGGCTATGGTGTTGATGTAGAAGCCCTCCGTGATTGATGCCCCCTCTGGCGGAGCTCCGAAAAAGGCCCCAAGATGGGATCTCGTGGATACAGAAAGTTACGGCGGTGGAATTAGGGTTTTGGCTCTGTATCTGGTAGTTTGGGGTACATTGGTATATATAGGACGAAGGAGTACATCAGTGGAGCAACAGGGGGCCCACGAGGGTGGAGGGCGCGCCCCCTACCTCGTGGCCTCCTGGTTGATATCTTGATGTAGGGTCCAAGTCCTCTGGATCATGTTCGTTCTGAAAATCACGTTCCCGAAGGTTTCATTCCGGTTGGACTCCGTTTGATATTCTTTTTCCGCGAAACCCTAAATAGGCAAAAAAACAGCAATTCTGGGCTGGGACTCCGCTTAATAGGTTAGTCCCAAAATAATATAAAAGTGTATAATAAAGCCCAATAATGTACAAAATAGAATATAATATAGCATGGAACAATAAAAAATTATAGATACGTTGGAGACGTATCAAGCATCCCCAAGCTTAATTCATGCTCGTCCTCGAGTAGGTAAATGATAAAAATAGAATTTTTGATGTGGAATGCTACTTGGCATAATTTCAACGCAATTCTCTTAATTGTGGTATGAATATTCAGATCCGAAAGATTCAAGACAAAAGTTTAATATTGACATAGAAATAATAATACTTCAAGCATACTGACTAAGCAATTATGTCTCTTCAAAATAACATGGCCAAAGAAAGTTATCCCTACAAAATCATATAGTCTGGCTATGCTCCATCTTCACCACACAAAGTATTCAAATCATGCACAACCCTGATGACAAGCCAAGCAATTGTTTCATACTTTTAATGTTCTCAAACTTTTTCAATTTTCACGCAATACATGAGCGTGAGCCATGGACATAACACTATAGGTGGAATAGAATGGTGGTTGTGGAGGAGACAAAAAGGGAGAAGATAGTCTCACATCAACTAGGCGTATCAACGGGCTATGGAGATGCCCATCAATAGATATCAATGTGACTGAGTAGGGATTGCCATGCAACGGATACACTGGAGCTATAAATATATGAAAGCTCAACAAAAAGAAACTAAGTGGGTGTGCATCCAACTTGCTTGCTCACGAAGACCTAGGGCATTTTGAGGAAGCCCATCGTTGGAATATAGAAGCCAAGTTCTATAATGAAAAATTCCCACTAGTATATGAAAGTGATAACATAGGAGACTCTCTATTATGAAGATCATGGTGCTACTTTGAAGCACAAGAGTGGAAAAAAAGGATAGTAGTATTGCCCCTTTTTATTTTTTTTATTTTTTTGGGCCTTTCTCTTTTTTTATATTTGGGACAATACTCTATGAATGATGATCATCACACTTCTATTTATTTACAACTCAATGATTACAACTCGATACTAGAACAAAGTATGACTCTATATGAATGCCTCCGGTGGTGTACCGGGATAGCAATGATGCATGAGTGACTTATATGAAAGAATTATGATCGGTGGCTTTGCCACAACTAAAATTGAAGGAAATATGCCCTAGAGGCAATAATAAAGTTATTATTTATTTCCTTATTTCATGATAAATGTTTATTATTCATGCTAGAATTGTATTAACCGGAAACATAATATATGTGTGAATACATAGACAAACAGAGTGTCACTAGTATGCCTCTACTTGACTAGCTCGTTGATCAAAGATGGTTAAGTTTCCTAACCATAAACATGAGTTGTCATTTGATTAACGGGATCACATCATTAGGAGAATGATGTGATTGACTTGACCCATTCCGTTAGCTTAGCACTTGATCGTTTAGTTTGTTGCTATTGCTTTCTTCATGACTTATACATGTTCCTATGACTATGAGATTATGCAACTCCCGTTTACCGGAGGAACAATTTGTGTGCCACCAAACGTCACAACGTAACTGGGTGATTATAAAGGTGCTCTACAGGTGTCTCCAAAGGTACTTGTTGGGTTGGCGTATTTCGAGATTAGGATTTGTCACTCCAATTGTCGGAGAGGTATCTCTGGGCCCACTCGGTAATGCACATCACTATAAGCCTTGCAAGCATTGCAACTAATGAGTTAGTAGCGGGATGATGTATTATGGAACGAGTAAAGAGACTTGCCGGTAACGAGATTGAACTAGGTATTGAGATGCCGACGATCGAATCTCGGGCAAGTAACATACCGATGACAAAGGGAACAACGTATGTTGTTATGCGGTCTGACCGATAAAGATCTTCGTAGAATATGTAGGAGCCAATATGGGCATCCAAGTCCCGCTATTGGTTATTGACAAGAGAGGTGTCTCGGTCATGTCTACATAGTTCTCGAACCCGTAGGGTCCGCACGCTTAACGTTCGTTGACAATATAGTACTATGAGTTATGTATGTTGGTGACCGAATGTTGTTCGGAGTTTTGGATGAGATCACAGATATGACGAGGAACTCCGGAATGGTCCGGAAGTAAAGATTGATATGTGGATAGTAGTGTTTGATCTCCGGAGGGGTTCCGGAATTCACCGGAAGGGGTTCCGGATGTTTCCCGAAATGTTTGGGCATGAGAACACTTTATCTGGGCCAAAGGGGAAAGCCCACGAGGCTTTTGGAAAGTGCAAAAGGAAGTTTTGCGGAGACCAGAGGCTAGACGCCAGGAACCCTGGCGTCTAGGGGGTAGACGCCAGGAACCCTGGCGTCTAGCCCTGGAGTCCGAGAAGGACTCTTGCCTTTCGGGTGAAACCGACTTTGAGGAGGCTTTTACTCCAAGTTTCGACCCCAGGGCTCAACATATAAATAGAGGGGTAGGGCTAGCACCAAAGACACATCAAGAAACACCAAGCCGTGTGCCGGCAACCCCGTCCCCTCTAGTTTATCCTCCGTCATAGTTTTCGTAGTGCTTAGGCGAAGCCCTGCGGAGATTGTTCTTCACCAACACCGTCACCATGCCGTCATGCTACCATAACTCATCTAATACTTCGCCTCTCTTGCTGGATCGAGAAGGCGAGGACGTCACTGAGCCGAACGTGTGCAGAACTCGGAGGTGTCGTGCTTTCGGTACTTGGATCGGTCGGACGTGAAGACGTACGACTACATCAACCGCATTGATATAACGCTTCCGCGAATGGTCTACGAGGGTACGTAGACAACACTCTCCCCTCTTGTTGCTATGCATCGCCATGATCTTGCGTGTGCGTAGGAAATTTTTTGAAATTGCTACGTTCCCCAACAAAAATGTCAACTACATGATCATGCAAAGCAATATGACAACGATGGAGCATGTCATGATAAATGGAACGCTGGAAAGTTGCATGGCAATAAATCTTGGAATGGCTATGGAAATGCCATGATAGGTAGGTATGGTGGCTGTTTTGAGGAAGGTATATGGTGGGTGTATGATACCGGCGAAAGGTGTGCGGTATTAGAGAGGCTAGCAATGGTGGAAGGGTGAGAGTGCGTATAATCCATGGACTCAACATTAGTCATAAAGAACTCACATACTGATAACCCGCAAGTATAGGGGATCGCAACAGTTTTCAAGGGTAAAGTATTCAACCCAAATTTATTGATTCGACACAAGGGGAGCCAAAAAATACTCTCAAGTATTAGTAGCTGAGTTGTCAATTCAACCACACCTGGAAACTTAATATCTGCAGCAAAGTGTTTAGTAGCAAAGTAATATGATAGTAGTGATAATGGTAACAAAAGGTAACGGTAGTAAAAGCAATGTTTTTGGTATTTTTGTAGTGATGATAGCAATAGCAATGAGAAAGTAAATAAGAGAAGAACAATATGTGGAAAGCTCGTAGGAAATGGATTGGTGATAGAGAATTATGCCGGATGCGGTTCATCATGTAGCAGTCATAACCTAGGGTGACATAGAAGTAGCTCCAGTTCGTCAATGTAATGTAGGCATGTATTCCGAATATAGTCATACGTGCTTATGGAAGAGAACTTGCATGACATCTTTTGTCCTACCCTCCCGTGGCAGCTGGGTCCTTACGGAAACTAAGGGATATTAAGGTCTCCTTTTAATAGAGAACCAGAACAAAGCATTAACACATAGTGAATACATGAACTCCTCAAACTACGGTCATCACCGGTAAGTATCCCGATTATTGTCACTTCGGGGTTAACGGATCATAACACATAATAGGTGACTATAGACATGCAAGATAGGATCAAGAACACTCATATATTGATGAAAACATAATAGGTTCAGATCTGAAATCATGGCACTCGGGCCCTAGTGACAAGCATTAAGCATAGCAAAGTCATATCAACATCAATCTCAGAACATAGTGGACACTAGGGATCAAACCCTAACAAAACTAACTCGATTACATGATAGATCCCATCCAACCCATCACCGTCCAGCAAGCCTACGATGGAATTACCCACGCACGGCGGTGAGCATCATGAAATTGGTGATGGAGGATGGTTGATGATGACGATGGCGACGGATTCCCCTCTCCGGAGCCCCGAACGGACTCCAAATCAGCCATCCCGAGAGGTTTTAGGGCTTGCCGGCGGCTCTGTGTCGTAAAACGCGATGATTTCTTCTCTCTGATTTTTTTCTCCCCGAAACTCAATATATGGAGGCGGAGTTGGAGTCAGAGAGGCAACAGGGGGCCCACGAGGTAGGGGGGCGCGCCCTAGGAGCCTCATGGAGAGGCGGTGGGCCCCCTGGCCTTCATCTTTTGCAGGTATTTTTCATATTTTCTAGAAATTCGCTCCGTGAAGTTTCAGCTCATTCCGAGAACATTTGTTCCTGCACATAAATAACACCATGGTAATTCTACTGAAAACAGCGTCAGTCCGGGTTAGTTCCATTCAAATCATGCAAGTTAGAGTCCAAAACAAGGGCAAAAGTGTTTGGAAAAGTAGATACGTTGGAGACGTATCACATACTTATTGCAAAAATCTATTAGTTATCAAAGCAAAGTACTACGCGAATGCTCCTAGGGGGATAGATTGGTAGGAAAGGACCATCGCTCGTCCCCGACCGCCACTCATAAGGAGGACAATCAATAAATACATCATGCTCTGACTTCTTAACATAACAGTTCACCATACGTGCATGCTACGGGAATCACAAACTTCAACACAAGCATTTATCAAATTCACAACTACTCAACTAGCACGACTCTAATATCACCATCTCCATATCTCAAAACAATTATCAAGTTTCAAACTTCTCATAGTATTCAACACACTCATAAGAAAATTTTATTTATTTAATCTTGAATGCCTCAAATAATTAAAGCAAATTACCATGCTGTTTTGTTGGACTCTCAAAATAATCTAAGTGAAGCATGAGAGAACAATGGTTTCTATAAAACAAATCCACCGACGTGCTCTAAAAGATATAAGTGAAGCACTAGAGCAAAAACTATATAACTCAAAAGATATAAGTGAAGCACATAGAGTATTCTAATAATTTCTGAATCATGTGTGTCTCTCTCAAAAAGGTGTGTGCAGCAAGGATGATTGTGGAAAACTAACAAATAAAGACCCAAATAATACAAGACGCTCCAAGCAAAACACATATCATGTGGTAAATAAAAATATAGCTCCAAGTAAAGTTACCGATAGAAGTAGACGAAAGAGGGGATGCCTTCCGGGGCATCCCCAAGTTTGGATTTTAGGTGTCCTTAGATTATCTTGGGGGTGCCATAGGCATCCCAAAGCTTAGGCTCTTGACACTCCTTGTTCCATAATCCATCAAATCTTTACCCAAAACTTGAAAACTTCACAACACAAAACTTAAAGTAGAAAATCTCGTGAGCTCCGTTAGCGAAAGAAAACAAAACACCACTTCAAGGTACTGTAATGAACTCATTCTTTATTTATATTGGTGTTAAACCTACTGTATTCCAACTTCTCTATGGTTTATAAACTATTTTACTAGCCATAGATTCATCAAAATAAGCAAACAACACACGAAAAACAGAATCTATCAAAAACAGAACAGTCTGTAGTAATATGTAGCTAACGCAAAATCTGGAACCCCAGAAATTCTAAAATAAATTTCTGGACGTCAGGAATTTATCTATTAATCATCTTCAAAAATAATTAACTAAATAGCACTATCCAAATAAAAATGGCAGCAGTTCTCGTGAGTGATAAAGTTCCTGTTTTTTTACAGAAAGATTAACAAGACTTTCCCCGAGTCTTCCCAACGGTTCTACTTGGCACAAACACTAATTAAACACAAAAAAAACAACCAAAACAGAGGCTAGATAAATTATTTATTACTAAACAGGAGCAAAAAGAAAGGAATAAAAATAAAATTGGGTTGCCTCCCAACAAGCGCTATCATTTAACGCCCCTAGCTAGGCATAAAAAGCAAGGATAGATCTAGGTGTTGTCATCTTTGGTAGGCAATCCATAAGTAGCTCTCATAATAGATTCATAAGGCTGGTTGTAATGGGGAGTATCTTATACTAGTATTATGCATATGATACTAGTGTATGATACTACCTCTCTAATGCATAGTATCATATATTAGTATCATGTAGTACTCTATTTATTGCCATGCATGACACAAACTAGCATAGCATTTATTATGATACAGTATCATGATATGATACTCAACCCTCTCTTTCTTCATTTAATTCTATGACACTTCATCAAAATTGCCTAGTTGGCATGTATGATACTAGCTATGATACTACCATTACGACCAGCCTAAGGTAATTTAATTTTCTTTCTAGGAAAGTGTTACATGCCTTTCCTTAACGGAAATTGGAATCTAATATTCCCTTCCTTCATATCAATAATTGCACCAATCGTTTTAAGGAAAGGTCTACCAAGAATAATAGGACATGAAGGATTCCAATCTATGTCAAGAACAATAAAATCTATAGGCACATAATTCCTATTTGCAACAATAAGAACATCATTAATTCTTCCCATAGGTTTCTTAATAGTGGAATCCACAAGGTGCAAGTTTAAAGAGCAATCATCAAAATCACGGAAACCTAATAAATCACCTAGTCTTTGGAATCGTGGAAACACTAGCACCCAAATCACACAAAGCATAGCATTCATGATCTTTAATTTTAATTTTAATATTAGGTTCCCACTCATCATAAAGTTTTCTAGGGATAGAAACTTCCAACTCAAGTTTTTCTTCATAAGATTGCATCAAAGCATCAACGATATGTTTAGTAAAAGCTTTATTTTGACTATAAGCATGAGGAGAATTTAGCACGGCTTGCAACAAGGAAATACAATCTATCAAAGAGCAATTGTCATAATTAAATTCATTGAAATCCAAAATAGTGGGTTCATCAATATTTAAAGTTTTGACTTCCTCAATCCCAGTTTTAACAATTTTAGCATCAAGACCTAAAGACTCCGAATTTTTGGGACACTGTCTAGGTAAAGGTGGATCATATTCAGTCCCATTATTATCAAGATTCATATTGCAAAAGAAAGATTTAATAGGGGACACATCAATAACTTTTAGATCTTCATCTTTATTATCATGGAAACTAGAAGAACACGCTTTTATAAAGCAATCTTTCTTAGCACACATCCTAGCAGTTCTTTCTTTGCACTCATCAATGGAAATTCTCATGGCTTTGAGAGACTCATTGATATCACGCTTTGGTGGAATAGATCTAAGTTTCAAAGAATCAGCATCAAGAGAAATTCTATCAACGTTCCTAGCCAACTCATCAATCTTAAGCAGTTTTTCTTCAATCAAAGCATTGAAATTCTTTTGCGAAGTAATAAATTCTTTAATATTAGATTCAAAATCAGAGGGCATCTTATTATAATTTCCATAAGAATTGTTGTAGGAATTACCATAATTATTAGAGGAATTACTAGGATACGGCCTAGGATTAAAGTTTCCTCTATACGCGTTATTACCAAAATTGTTCCTACCAACAAAATTCATATCCATAGATTCGTTATTATTCTCAATCAAAGTAGACAAAGGCATATCATTAGTATCAGAAGAAACACTTTTATTAGCAAATAATTTCATAAGTTCATCCATCTTTTCACTCAAAACATTAATTTCTTCTATCGCATGCACTATCTTATTAATAGATCTTTCAGTGTGCCACTGAGAGTAATTAACCATAATATTATCTAGGAGTTTAGTAACTTCTCCTAAAGTGATTTCCATAAAAGTGCCTCCCGCGGACGAATCTAAAAGATTTCTATAAGCAAAATTCAATCCAGCATAAAAATTTTATATAATCATCCACAAATTCAAACCATGCGTAGGGCAATTACGTATCATTAATTTCATCCTCTCCCAAGCTTGTGCAACATGTTCATGATCAAGTTGCTTAAAATTCATAATATCGTTTCTAAGAGAGATGATCTTGGCAGGAGGAAAATACTTAGAGATAAAAGCATCTTTGCACTTATTCCACGAATCAATACTATTTTTAGGCAGAGACGAAAACCAAGCTTTAGCACGATCTCTAAGCGAAAAAGGAAATACCTTCAACTTAACAATATCATTATCCACATATTTCTTCTTTTGCATATCACACAAATCAACGAAGCTATTTAGATGGGTAGCGGCATCTTCACTAGGAAGGCCGGAAAGCGGATCTTTCATAACAAGATTCAGCAAGGCAGCATTAATTTCACAAGATTCAGCATCGGTAAGAGGAGCCATCAGAGTGCTAATAAAATCATTGTTGTTGGTATTGGTAAAGTCACACAATTTAGTGTTATCTTGAGCCATCATGACAAGCAAGCAATCCAACACACAAGCAAACGAGGAACAAGCAAAAAGAGGCAAATAGAGAAGGAGAGGGAGGATAGAGAGAGGGGGGCGAATAAAACGGCAAGGCTGAAGTGGGGGAGAGGAAAATGGCAAATAATGTAATGCGGGAGATAAGGGTTGTGATGGGTACTTGGTATGTTGACTTTTGCGTAGACCTCCCGGCAACGGCGCCAGAAATCCTTCTTGCTACCTCTTGAGCACTTGCGTTGGTTTTCCCTTGAAGAGGAAAGGGTGATGCAGCAGAGTAGCGTAAGTATTTCCCTCAGTTTTTGAGAACCAAGGTATCAATCCAATAGGAGGCCATGTACGAGTCCCTCGTACCTACACAAACAAATAAATCCTTGCAACCAACGCGATAAGGGGTTGTCAATCCCTACACGGTCACTTACGAGAGTGAGATCTGATAGATATGATAAGATAATATTTTTGGTATTTTTATGATAAAGATGCAAAGTAAAATAAAAGGCAAATGAAATAACTAAGTATTGGAAGATTAATATGACGGAAGATAGACCCCGGGGCCATAGGTTTCACTAGTGGCTTCTCTCGAGAGCATAAGTATTTACGGCGGGTAAACAAATTACTGTTGAGAAATTGACAGAATTGAGCAAAGTTATGAGAATATCTAGGTATGTTCATGTATATAGGCATCACGTCCGAAACAAGCAGACTGACTCCTGCCTGCATCTACTAGTATTACTCCACACATCGACCGCTATCCGGCATGCATCTAGAGTATTAAGTTCAAGAGAACAGAGTAACGCTTTAAGCAAGATGACATGATGTAGAGGGATAAACTCATGCAATATGAAATAAACCCCATCTTTTTATCCTCGATGGCAACAATCCAATACGTGCCTTGCTACCCCTACTGTCACTGGGAAAGGACACCGCAAGATTGAACCCAAAGCTAAGCACTTCTCCCATTGCAAGAAAGATCAATCTAGTAGGCCAAACCAAACTGATAATTCGAAGAGACTTGCAAAGATAACCAATCATACATAAAAGAATTCAGAGAAGATTCAAATATTGTTCATAGATAAACTTGATCATAAACCCACAATTCATCGGTCTCAACAAACACACTGCAAAAGAAGATTACATCAAATAGAGCTCCACAAGAGAGGGGGGAGAACTTTGTATTGAGATCCGAAAAGAGAGAAGAAGCCATCTAGCTAATAACTATGGACCCGTAGGTCTGAGGTAAACTACTCACACTTCATCGGAAGGGCTATGGTGTTGATATAGAAGCCCTCCGTGATTGATGCCCCCTCCGGCGGAGCTCCGGAAAAGGCCCCAAGATGGGATCTCGTGGATACAGAAAGTTACGGCAGTGGAATTAGGGTTTTGGCTCCATATCTGGTAGCTTGGGGGTACGTAGGTATATATAGGAGGAAGGAATACGTCGGTGGAGCAACAGGGGGCCCACGAGGGTGGAGGGCGCGCCCAGGGGGGGTAGGCGCGCCCCCCTACCTCGTGGCCTCCTGGTTGATATCTTGACGTAGGGTCCAAGTCCTCTGGATCATGTTCGTTCCAAAAATCACGTTCCCGAAGGTTTCATTCCGTTTGGACTCCATTTGATATTCTTTTTCTGCAAAATCCTAAAATAGGCAAAAAAACAGCAATTCTGGGCTGGGCCTCCGCTTAATAGGTTAGTCCCAAAAATAATATAAAAGTGTATAATAAATCGCAATAATGTCCAAAACAGAATATAATATAGCATGGAACAATCAAAAATTATAGATACGTTGGAGACGTATCAGTCATACTTTGAATAAAGAAGCTGGAGGTAATACTTGAAATTACACTTTTTAATGCCTCGGTCTGCTCTCACACGTCGGCCTGCCAAGCGCCCTGCTGGTCGCGTCTTGGCGCCCCAATCCACCAACGAAACTGCTGGCAGCATGCATCATCGGCCCACTTCTAGAGTAAACCGGGATAATATTTGGACGAAATTAGGCAATCATGATTGGAACGCCTCAGTTCTATAAATATGATCCATTGTTTGGCCGATTAATCGTTACACGAAAAATCAACAGAGGCTAGGTATAGATAGACTACGAGGAGGCTTGGAGAAATGAATCGTTTTCTTGTTTCATGGGCTTGGACTTAAGCCTAGTTGGGCTTCCTTTTTTACCGAGGTATACTACCGTAATTGGCTGACTCCTATTGCTCAAAAAAACTGGCTGACTCCTAGGGTGGTCCCCATGGACCACCCTGGCCACCCTATGGTTATGCCACCAGTGATGTGCTCCGATACATCCTCCACGGGTCCTTTACCATGGAGTCTAATGCCACTACTACCGATGAAAGAACGCGAAGACTCCAAGCGAAGAAAGATGCCCTCGCCAAAGCCCTTGCCAACGAGCAAGCCCCCACTCCCTGAGCCCTTGCCGGACTGCTGTACGAGGAAGACGAGGACCTTTACGCCGCATTGAACCTTCACTTGCACTTAAGAGAAGGAAAATGTCGGCCAAACGTCAGTTTGTATGAAGTATCTCCTATTTGAAACTTTGTGTTGTATGTGTATGTGCATGGATTTTCTTTTGGGGGTGGGGGGAGGGGGAAGGTGGAAGATTGGCATTGGAGGAGAGCACAAATGAACATTGTTAGATGGTCGTGGTCATATAAGGTGTTGACACTTGTCCTTGGAGATGTCCTTATAAACAGAGGATACACTTGGATTAATCTAGCGCAAAAATGCTAGACTTACGGATAGCTTCTACAGATTCTGCCTACTGACTCATTTCCCGATAAATCATCTCCTCCCTGATTTCCTGAGGTGACCCCCTTCTTCCTTTGGTTTCCTATCACATCTTTACACCTCATCCCGTAACCTGACTCCCATGAAAATTATCCGTAGGTGTATTGTTTGTTCTAATCTAGTGCCTTGCCAAGCGAGTGCCAGTGAAGACATGGGGGGGAGTGGAAGAATGCCGCTAGAGGAGAGCAGAAATGAACCTTGTTTGATGGCCGTGGTCATATAAGGCGTTCACACGTGTCCTTGGAGATGCCCTAAACCAGTAAACAGAGGATACGGTTGGCTTAATCTAGCACAAAAATGCTAGACTTACGGATGGCTTCTACAGATTCTGCCTAGAGACTCATTTCCCCATAAATCATCTCCCCCCCTGATTTCCTGTGGTGGCCCCCTTCTTCCTTTGATTTCCTATCACGTCTTTACACCTCATCCCGTAACCTGACTCCCGTGAAAATTGTCCGTAGGTGTAGTGTTGTCCTAATCTAGCGCCTTGCCAAGCGAGTGCTAGTGGCGACATGGCACTCCATTCCCTCTGATCAGATCCAGTCTTTCTCTTCGACCCAAGTCAAACCATCACTGGTAGAAAAAGGGCCTATAGTCCCGGTTCGTAAGGGCCTTTAGTCCCGGTTCCTGAACCGGGACTAAAGTGTCGGTACTAATGCCCTGACCCTTTAGTCCCGGTTCAATCCAGAACCGGGACTGATGGGCCTCCACGTGGGCAGTGCCGGCAGCCCAGGCAGGGGGGCCTTTGGTTCCAGTTGATGACGTAAACCGGGACCAATAGGCTTCCACGCGTCAGCATCTGGCTGGAGCTGAGGTTTTTCTTTTTTTTTTAAAAGTGGCTGTTTTAGGGGTTTAGGGGGTTATTTTTAGGTTGTTATTAGCTAGCTAATAGAGAGAAGTGTCCTCTCTTATATCTTCATCCTTGGTTTACCTACGCTACTGCTATGTTCATTTCACCCGCAGATATATATATAATAACTCATGCATGCTCGCATCATACATCATCATATATAATAACAAGTCCTACTAATTAATCAAGCATCATCATACAACTTCTACTCATTATTAATAATAAGTCATACGATCATCATCCTCATAGTCATCGAACCCAACCCTACATAATTGTTCTTAGCACATGATCATCAGTATCAGGTAGGACCTAAACACATTTAAGGTAAAATAGCATAAAACAATATAGACCCTGACTCTCCATTATGAAGAATGGAGATCATCTTGTCTCCAATTCTTGCGCCTCGCTTCCTTTTGCTTCCAAGAAGCTCCTTACGACTGTCCATACATTTTTTCCATCCTTTGATTGTCATGTCTCCACTTCTTTTAGAAATCCGGTATGGACGGTTGAGACTCGTAGGATGACCTGGATATATGTTCAAAACACGAAGGCTGCCGCCATTCTGATACATCAAATGAGGCACACAATCCTCTGGGATTCTCTGTTGAAAAACATAGTAGTAACTTTGTAGTTAGCAATGATGTACTAGTTTTAGAAGTATGCAAAAAGATGCACGGATGTCGTAATAGTAAAAAAACTTACCAGGGTATCTCCATGGTAGTTACCGTAGTTCAACACGTGCACTAGTGGCACGTATTGACCATAATGTTGAGGAGTTCGATTGTAGATATTGTAATTCTCAAGATTATTACAAAATCCAACCAGATGAGTTTTCTCCTTGTAAGTTAACTCAGAGCCATCGGTGTAGTAAGTTCTATCTACCATCTTCTGCACATTCTTTGATACTTCAAAATAAGCTGTCAATGGAAATAAGCTGTCAACTATTTTGAAATGAACAATATAAATTAGTTAATAATTAACTATGTTTGAGAAACTCACATAGCGGTAGAACTGGAGGAGTATCAACAAGGACCCAAATGTCCATATTGTCTTGCTCGATTTCAGGATCACCAAGATCCATGGTGACAAGCATACCCTCATCAAAACCATACAATCTGCAAAATGCTTCCCAATTTTTGCAACCAAAATGAGTTACGCTCTCAGCATTATACAACTTTACTTCAAAATCCACATCATGATGGGTCCTTAGGTGAATTTTCTTCATTTCAAAATTTTCATGGTCTTCAAAATCCATCCTCTCCAAGACATAGCATCTTGCATGGCATGGGATAAACTATACTCGAATTGTAAAAGATAAAAATTACACGTTGAAATAGTTGAAGTCATGCTTAATTATGAAAAAAAACACTTGTCGTCGTTGCGTACCGTTTCAAATTCGAAGGTCTCCTCGAGCTTAATGCTGAAGCGCCGACCATCGTCCAGGTGAGGCCTGTCGCACTCACCTCGATCGTCGTGGCACCAGTCGCACTCCCCCGGGAGACTTTCGTCGTCCGATGATGACATTTCCTATACGTTCATAATTCAAAGACTAAATTAGATCATTATTATTCAACTAATCATATGCATATGCCTTGCATAGTGCTCTCCAATTTGAGCATTCAATAAGAAAAATCAAATCGCAAAATAAAGTAGTATTCAAATTAGGATGCCTTCAATTATAAGAAAAACTACATCATCTCCATGTGTCCGTACATCGAATATTATCACTAATACACGTCGAATACTATATATCATACATATCGCCAGTACAGCTAGAACCGTAGCGCCCGACGGGTATCGGCGCGGGCGGTGGACACCCAAAGGGAAGGAACCATCACAGGATCATAGCTCCAGTGAGATCCCTGAAGAACCTGCCAGGTATTCTCGAACCTGCCCTCCAACGCAACCATGTAGCGACGGACGTGCTCGTCCTCCTCGCTGACACGGTGACGTACCACCTCCGCGGTGTCCGGAAGCCTCGGCACCATCACTGGCCCACGCGACCGCCACCAAATAAGGATCGGGTCAACGACGGGCTGGCTCTTCACCAAGCTACGCCCCCCGGAAGGTAGCGCCTCCCAGTACCACCCCGGCGGAGCCCAGTCCCGGACATGGCCCATCTGGTCAAGCAGGTGTCGTCCGCCGCCGACTCGACGACGAGGATGCGGGATAGGCATCGTCCACGTTGATGCGGGAATAATTGCTTTAACTAAAAAAATAAACTAGTTCTATTAATTTTCTTGCTAAAAATAAACTACTTCTATAGTAAAATAAACCAGTTTTATTAAATCAACTAGTTCAACTACTAAGCACTTACTATAAATAGAATAATGTAGTACTTACTAAAAATAAACAAGTTTACCTAGTTCTAACTAATTCCATTAAACACTTTCTAAGTAGTACTAATTACTAAAAGTTAATTATCGGGGAGGGGGGTATGTCGACAACGACATACCCGATAAAAAAATAAGAAGAGGAAGAAGAAGAAAAAAAGAGGAGAAGAAGAAAGGAAAAGGAGAAGAAAAAAAAGAAAAAAAAGGAGAACAAGAAGGAATAATAGAGGAGAACAAGAAGAATTCTTCTTCTTCTCCTCTATTCCTTCTTCTTCTCTTCTTTTTTTTCTTCTTTTTCATCTTCTTATTTATTTCTCCTGTTATTTCTCTCCTCTTCTTATTCTCCTTCTTCCTCTTCTTATTTTCCTTTTTTCTCTCCTTCTTTTTCTTCTAAATATGAACATATACATAAATGACTTTGATCATACATAACATTCAGATTCCTACACAATATGAACAAAATTACAACAGAAAAAATAATAAAAATTCTATGAACAAAATAAAAATTCTATGAACAAAATTACAACAAAAAATCATAAAAATTCTATGAAAAAATTGACATATTATTTGCATATATATGAACACACAAACTTTTGCATATGCAACAATAATATCACCAAAAAATGTATGAACAAAAAAAAATTAACTTTTGCATCTAAGCTATACATCTAAATTAAGTACAACTAAATTAAGTATACATCTAAATTAACTATACATCCTAACTATACAACTAAATTAACTATACATTCTAAATTAGGAAATTACGCAAGCCGGGGCGGCGATCGACGAGGAGGGGCACGGCGTCGGCGGCGAGGAGGCAGGGGGGCACGGGGCGGCGACGGCGACGGCGCGGTCGGGGGCGACGGCAGGGGCGGCGGACAGCGACGGTGAGGGGCACGGCGTCGTCCGATGATGACATTTCCCAAGTCTTTGCTTATATATCAAAGCCATTGGTACCGGTTCGTGGCACAAACCGGGACCAATGCACCCCTTTCGTCCCGGTTTGTGCCACGAACCGGGACCAAAGGCCACTTTTCGGCAGCCCAAAGGGCGGGAAGCGGCAGCCTTTAGTCCCGGTTGGTGCCACGAACCGGGACCAAAGGCTCCCTTTCATCCCGGTTGGTGCCACCAACCGGGACCAAAGGCATGTGCTAGAACTGCCGCGGTGCGTTGGGATGTTTAGTCCCACCTCGCTAGCCGAGAGGGGCTCGGAGTGGTTTATAAGCCCTGCGGAGCCGACCACTTCGAGCTCCTCTCTACTGCAGGCTTACGGGCCTAAATCCACTCTCTGTGCCTGTGGGCCTACTGGGCCTACTGTGGGCCTGCATCCTGGCCCAACTAGCGGGTTTCTAGTCGTATGCACGCTGTGGTGGCCCAGTAGGCGGCATTTTAAAAAAAAATCCAGTTTTTTGTTTTTTTACTAACAGCAAAATACTTACTAGTTTTTCAGTTATTATTTTTGGTTTTAGGTAATAAAAATTATAAACTTTCTGTTAGTGCCATTAATTTTCCAATTTGAATTATTTAAATTTGAATTCTTTGAAATTTATGTGAATAACTAGTTTGTAACAAAAGAAATATTTATGATAATTCTTTTTGCTATTAAAGTTTCTTTTTGCTTATAATGTTTTGAACAGAAAATACTTAGATAATTTATTCTTTGCTGCTTTATTAAATTATATTTTTTTCTACTTATAACAAAATACTTATTGTTAATATAAGTATTTTTTCCAGAACTTTTTTTGTTTTCTGCATTATTCATTTTCTTTTGTTTTTTGCTTTATTTTTTATTTTAGGTCACAAAATTTGTTTATGAATAGTTAAAATTTGAATAGTTTAAAATTGATTTTTTTAAGATTTGTGTGAATCACTAATTTATGAATAACTTTACTATTTGTGTGAAAACACTTTGTGTATTATATTTACTATGTACAATCTTTCTGCACAGAGATACCAAAAATTATAAACTTTCTGTTAGTGCCATTAGTTTTGAAATTAGAATAGTTATAATTTGAATTCTTTGAAATTTGTGTGAATCTCAAGTTTGTGATTAACTTTACTAGTGCCATTAGTTTTCAAATTAGAATAGTTAAAATTTGAATTCTTTGAAATTTGTGTGAATCTCAAGTTTGTGATTAACTTTGCTAGTGCCACTAGTTTTCAAATTAGAATAGTTAAAATTTGAATTGTTTGAAATTTGTGTGAATCTCAAGTTTGTGATTAACTTTACTAGTGCCATTAGTTTTCAAATTAGAATAGTTAAAATTTGAATTCTTTGAAATTTGTGTGAATCTCAAGTTTGTGATTAACTTTACTAGTGCCACTAGTTTTCAAATTAGAATAGTTAAAATTTGAATTCTTTGGAATTTGTGTGAATATCAAGTTTGTGATTAACTTTGCTAGTGCCACTAGTTTTCAAATTAGAATAGTTAAAATTTGAATTCTTTGAAATTTGTGTGAATCTCAAGTTTGTGATTAACTTTACTAGTGCCATTAGTTTTCAAATTAGAATAGTTAAAATTTGAATTCTTCGAAGTTTGTGTGAATCTCAAGTTTGTGATTAACTTTACTAGTGCCACTAGTTTTCAAATTAGAATAGTTAAAATTTGAATTCTTTGAAATTTGTGTGAATCTCAAGTTTGTGATTAACTTTGCTAGTGCCATTAGTTTTCAAATTAAAATAGTTAAACTTTGAATTGTTTGACATTTATGTGAATCTCAAGTTTGTGATTAACTTTACTAGTGCCATTAGTTTTCAAATTAGAATAGTTAAAATTTGAATTGTTTGAAATTTGTGTGAATCTCAAAATTGTGATTAACTTTACTAGTGCCATTAGTTTTCAAATTAGAA
>NC_041392.1:738640007-738641399 GCF_002162155.2 Triticum dicoccoides | reverse complement strand
GTTTGTGATTAAGTTTACTAGTGCCATTAGTTTTCAAATTAGAACAGTTAAAATTTGAATTCTTTGAAATTTGTGCGAATCTCAAGTTTGTGATTAACTTTACCAGTGCCATTAGTTTTAAAATTAGAATAGTTAAAATTTGAATTCTTTGAAATTTGTGTGAATCTCAAGTTTGTGATTAACTTTGCTAGTGCCACTGGTTTTCAAATTAGAATAGTTAAAATTTGAATTCTTTGAAATTTGTGTGAATCTCAAGTTTGTGATTAACTTTACTAGTGCCATTAGTTTTCAAATTAGAATAGTTAAAATTTGAATTCTTTGAAATTTGTGTGAATCTCAAGTTTGTGATTAACTTTGCTAGTGCCACTAGTTTTCAAATTAGAATAGTTAAAATTTGAATTGTTTGAAATTTGTGTGAATCTCAAGTTTGTGATTAACTTTACTAGTGCCATTAGTTTTCAAATTAGAATAGTTAAAATTTGAATTCTTTGAAATTTGTGTGAATCTCAAGTTTGTGATTAACTTTGCTAGTGCCACTAGTTTTCAAATAAGAATAGTTAAAATTTGAATTGTTTGAAATTTGTGTGAATCTCAAGTTTGTGATTAACTTTACTAGTGCCATTAGTTTTCAAATTAGAATAGTTAAAATTTGAATTCTTTGAAATTTGTGTGAATCTCAAGTTTGTGATTAACTTTACTAGTGCCATTAGTTTTCAAATTAGAATAGTTAAAATTTGAATTCTTTGAAATTTGTGTGAATCTCAAGTTTGTGATTAACTTTAATAGTGCCACTAGTTTTCAAATTAGAATAGTTAAAATTTGAATTCTTTGAAATTTGTGTGAATCTCAAGTTTGTGATTAACTTTACTAGTGCCATTAGTTTTCAAATTAGAATAGTTAAAATTTGAATTCTTTGAAATTTGTGTGAATCTCAAGTTTGTGATTAACTTTGCTAGTGCCACTAGTTTTCAAATTAGATTAGTTAAAATTTGAATTGTTTGAAATTTGTGTGAATCTCAAGTTTGTGATTAACTTTACTAGTGCCATTAGTTTTCAAATTAGAATAGTTAAAATTTGAATTCTTTGAAATTTATGTGAATCTCAAGTTTGTGATTAACTTTGCTAGTGCCACTAGTTTTTAAATTAGAATAGTTAAAATTTGAATTGTTTGAAATTTGTGTGAATCTCAAGTTTGTGATTAACTTTACTAGTGCCATTAGTTTTCAAATTAGAATAGTTAAAATTTGAATTCTTTGAAATTTGTGTGAATCTCAAGTTTGTGATTAACTTTACTAGTGCCATTAGTTTTCAAATTAGAATAGTTAAAATTTGAATTTTTGAAATTTGTGTGAATCTCAAGTTTGTGATTAACTTTGCTAGTGCCACTAGTTT
>NC_041392.1:738636684-738637210 GCF_002162155.2 Triticum dicoccoides | reverse complement strand
GTTTGTGATTAAGTTTACTAGTGCCATTAGTTTTCAAATTAGAACAGTTAAAATTTGAATTCTTTGAAATTTGTGCGAATCTCAAGTTTGTGATTAACTTTACCAGTGCCATTAGTTTTAAAATTAGAATAGTTAAAATTTGAATTCTTTGAAATTTGTGTGAATCTCAAGTTTGTGATTAACTTTGCTAGTGCCACTGGTTTTCAAATTAGAATAGTTAAAATTTGAATTCTTTGAAATTTGTGTGAATCTCAAGTTTGTGATTAACTTTACTAGTGCCATTAGTTTTCAAATTAGAATAGTTAAAATTTGAATTCTTTGAAATTTGTGTGAATCTCAAGTTTGTGATTAACTTTGCTAGTGCCACTAGTTTTCAAATTAGAATAGTTAAAATTTGAATTGTTTGAAATTTGTGTGAATCTCAAGTTTGTGATTAACTTTACTAGTGCCATTAGTTTTCAAATTAGAATAGTTAAAATTTGAATTCTTTGAAATTTGTGTGAATCTCAAGTTTGTGATTAACTTT
>NC_041392.1:738630622-738632571 GCF_002162155.2 Triticum dicoccoides | reverse complement strand
AAATTTGAATTGTTTGAAATTTGTGTGAATCTCAAGTTTGTGATTAACTTTACTAGTGCCATTAGTTTTCAAATTAGAATAGTTAAAATTTGAATTCTTTGAAATTTGTGTGAATCTCAAGTTTGTGATTAACTTTACTAGTGCCATTAGTTTTCAAATTAGAATAGTTAAAATTTGAATTTTTGAAATTTGTGTGAATCTCAAGTTTGTGATTAACTTTGCTAGTGCCACTAGTTTTCAAATTAGAATAGTTAAAATTTGAATTGTTTGAAATTTGTGTGAATCTCAAGTTTGTGATTAACTTTACTAGTGCCATTAGTTTTCAAATTAGAATAGTTAAAATTTGAATTCTTTGAGATTTGTGTGAATCACTAGTCTATGAATCCCTAGTTTACTAAATTTGTGTGAAAACACTTTGTAGAATAGTTAAAATTGATTTTTGAGTCAATCTTTTTCCTGCTATTTAATAGTAGGTGGCACTTTTTTTTGTTTTGTAGTGATTTCTTTTTTATTTTAGGTCAATAAAATTATAAACTTTCTGTTAGTGCCATTAGTTTTAAAATTTGAATAGTTTAAATTTCATTTTTTTTAAATTTGTGTGAATCACTAGTTTATGAATAACTTTACAAATAATATAGGCATTTTTTTCTTTTTTGCTATTTATTTTTTCATTTCTACTTAGAACTAAATACTTATAGTTTTTTAGTGATTTCTTTTTTCTTTTAGGTCACAAAAAATAAAAACTTCTCTGTTAGTGAACATAGATGCACTTATAGTGAAAATTAAACATAAATTCATAATTCATTTCTATTTATGAATTTAGGTCCAAATTTCCTCTATAGGTGCATCTATTTTCACTTTGAGAGGAGCTCAACAACGCAGGGAGGGACGAGCTTATAAGCAGGTGTGGGCGCCCTTCGGTTGGCGAGGTGGGACTAAACTCTAGGTGCAACGAGGGCGAACCCATTAGTCCCGGTTCGTGGCACAAACCGGGACTAAAGGGGAGCCTGTGGTCCCGGTTCATTCCACGAACCGGGACCAATGGTGGTGGGCCAGGAGCCAGGCCCATTGGTCCCGGTTTGTCCCACCAACCGGGACCAAAAGGTCCAGACGAACCGGGACCAATGGCCCACGTGGCCCGGCCGGCCCCCTGGGCTCACGAACCGGGTCCAATGCCCCCATTGGTCCCGGTTCTAGATTGAACCGGGACTAATGGGCTAACCCGGCCTGGACCGTTGCCCCCTTTTCTACTAGTGCATGAGCATGCCATAATTCTTCGGTTGGTCGATTGACGATTGATGCCTCTCCCATCTCCCTGTCCATAGGAACCTCTCACATTTACACTTCCAGGGGATCAATGACAAGTGCATGATGGAGCTACCAAGAAGATGACATGTCCATTCCTCAAATCCATCATAAATTTAATGCAGAAGGAGTGTACGAGGAAAGAGCATCATGGCAAACATGCCACCCCTAGATACACTTAATCATATTCCTAAACAACTATGACCTTCCACAACGGTTTCACACCCTAAATTGTTCAATCTGTTGGCTCAATGCATGCAGATGTCACCATGGATCCTTGGGACGAAGCTACAACTACGGATGTTTTATGTGACTTTTATAGGCAAGGTTGAGGTGGGTTGTTTTAATTGGTCATTAGATGAGGTACCCTGAAAATCGGCGCGGGGAGGGGGGATTAGTGAGGGGAGAAGGGTTGGTCTGTAACTTCCTGTAAACACAATCCGTACGTCTACCATTTTTACAAAACTATTAGAGTATATAGGCATATCTTTGAATTTGGTAGAATAGGATTTGTAACCCATCTCCTACCTTATCTCTAGGAGATACTTCTTGCCCTTTAAGCCATGTGATCTATACAAACCTACCAAGAGGCTCAATACAACATACACTACATTACGACAATCATCTTGCCCCTCTAATCCTCT
>NC_041392.1:738559306-738630330 GCF_002162155.2 Triticum dicoccoides | reverse complement strand
AATCCTCTTACATGGTATCGCCTTACCTCGATCCTCATCCCTAGCCTCCGCCACCGCTTCCGCATCTCACAGCCCCCGGGGAGGTCGATCTCCATTATCTCCACTAGGGGGGGTGGGGGGGGGGTGCGCAACCCGTACCTAGGGTTCGTCCGTCGATCGTGTTGATCGGCTGCCCTAGAGAGTTTTTTTTTCGATCAGTTGATCCGGGTTTTTCTCTCTTGAGCTGCCTCTCCACTTTCCTCCTTTGTTTGGCTTTTCCGTTTCTCTTCCCTGTTTGCCTCATCCATCATCGAGTGAATCCAAAGCACCTGCGCTACTTGGCGCTGTACGAGCACAAGTCCAGTGATGATCTGGATTGCTTTGACACACCACATCAGGAACTAAAAGGTCATGTTTATCTTTCACTTATCAAATGCAAAATATATATTTTGTTGATGACTATGCTATCTAGAAAATTCGCAAGGTAACAGTAAAGAGAGGTCATGTTATTGTTTTGGAGACTACAATCCAGGAAAATTAAGGCATATACTAATATCCAGGTTTTTTTGCGGAAAATATACTAATATCCAGATTAGCACCGTACTATTCACATTCCTCTACGTCTAGTTCTCCATCTAATTTTTTGCTTGTCATTTTTTTGTCGTTGTGATCTAATATATAACGCTTTGTAAATAAACATGTAGGATATTTGGTTTACTCGGATTGTCAGAATCAAAATCTTGGCATGGATCTCCTTTTCGCCATCTTCATGAGAACCTGCAGGTTTGACTTCTGACCTTATTAATTTCATTTCATTTATTCAGTAGGATCATCACATGGAATTTCTGTGTGCAGAAATTGCTTTTGACATTTTTTACAAAGCAAGTTAGATGACAAAGATCTTGAATTGCAACCTAAAATATTTCATTGCTTAACTCTAAACAAAATGATGCAAAGCAGATGCAGAATCATGGCTAACCACCAAACCAAATGCAGGTGGTAACACTATGGTACAGAGCCCGTGAAATTCTTCTGGCTGCAAGGCAATTTTTTCCATGTTGATGTGTGGTTAATTGGTTACATTTTTTGGCTGAACTGGTGAATCAGAAACACATGGTCTTTGGTTAAGCTCTTCCATAGATCCAAAAAATGGGCGGGTGCAGTATGCGCCCCCACATGGTCTAATACTGAGTATATGACTCGCAAAAAAAAGTACCGAGTATATTACAGATTGACATTAGTTGTTTTGGTTAAATTCCACCCGAAAACCACAATATTCCAGCGATGAAAATTACATGTTGCATGATACTACTACTGCTACGTACTACTAGTACTTCATTTTTGGTCAATTTTCCAAAGACCGCCATGAATACAATTTTAATTTGATTACAAGGAACAATATTGTTCTTCAGCCCTACCCGTTCTGGTCAAAGCTGAAACAAAACCGAAGAATCTGTGCGCCCCGCCCATATCAGCATGCAAAAGTGCTGCGATGCCTGCTCACACGAGTCGAAGCTGAACATTCTCAGAGTCCTACACTTAATTGAGTTTGTCTATTCCATGCATTTGGTTAATCTACTATGTACCACTAATGTACAGAAAACAGAATAATGTACAGTGCATAATGTACAGAGAACAAACAAAGTCTGTACATTATGGGGTGTCTCATCCTTCCTTTAATGAATGAAATCGTCCCGATGCTGTTTTTCGTCAAAAAAAAAAATGGTGCGGGCTTGTTATGGTGAACGCATGCATGAACGGGTCCGAAGAATATGAACTGTACGTGCTGTATCCGGTACTCCGGCTGCTGCATGCTTACACAAGTCAAAGCCAAGCCCAGACCCCAGAAGAGTCCCACACGTTTTCGATCGATTGGTTCGTTTCTGGATTTGCTTGTATTATTCCGTTTTGTTCACTAGCCCACACAAATATTCCTAGCTCCACCACACAAATAATATTTGCTTGCAGCTCACACCCACAAAGGCAAGCATCAGAGGAGACACGTAGCATTTCGTGCGCTGCCTTTGCTGGCCCTGGCCAAACTTTCAGCCACATTTTGTTTTTTTTAGGATCCATATGAGTCACATTTTCTGGAAGGTACCCACTCATGCATGAATGAATTGCGGAAATAAATAAATCTTTGGTAATGGTACATGATTAAATTATAATGGTGACTAATTATATGCTCATCTTGTCTTGGTATGTGTGATGTTACCCATACTATGTTTATATCATATGTCTCTTTTTTCTCATTAATTACATGTTACATAATCTATTTTGTCTAGATATGTGTGATGTTATAATTTATGTTACTCCCGCTATCATTAGTAGAAAACAGGGCTTTGGTCACGGGGCAATATTCACGAACGGGGCCTAATGTGAGCATTGGTCCCGGTTCGTGCCGCTAAGGCATTAGTCCCGGTTCACCTGAGCCCTTTAGTCCCGGTTTGAGATACGAACCGAGACTAAAGGGTGCGATGCCCTTTAGTCCCGGTTTGTGTCTCAAACCGGGACTAAAGATTAGACCTTTAGTCTCGGTTTGAGACACGAATCGGGACTAAAGGGTGTGATGCCAACCGGGACTAAAGATGGACCTCCAGGCAGCAGCCACGTGGAGGGTCTTTAGTCCCGGTTCCAGTAAGAACCGGGACTAAAGGGGAAGGCTTTAGTACCGACCAGAACCGGGACTAAAGGCCTTTTTTCTACTAGTGTATGGATAGTCTAAGCATTTCTTGCTCGGTAGGTAGGTTGATGTCGCCCGCACCGCCACATGCGCACCCTTGGCCAAACAAACCGCTCACACTCCTGGTGAATGGCAAACGCGTGATCGATCATAAATTAAATGCGACAGTAGACCCTATGTGCAATTAATTGCATTTAGTATAAGGACATCTTCAATGCTAACCCGTAAATTAGATACATATCCGTCCACGGATAGGGGCTCAATACGCGGACACGGATGCATGAGCAGGCCGTTCAATGCTATCCGCATACGTTTCAAGCCGGATTTCAACCAACTTTACGAAATTCATACAAACCGAAGCACATTCATTGCATTTAGACAATTTTCATTAAAAAAAGGAACTAGACCTAAACTTAGACTACGACGGCGTCCGTCATCCAAGTCCTTGTTGTTCCTTCCAGTGACCGTGTTCTCCATTCGTCGTCTCCCTGAGCGGCAGCGACAAGACCCGTGAAGTGAAGGTGTGATCTCCGACGAGGAAGAGTAGAACATGGGAGTCGGACCGGCCCACTTGGGACACAAGGCCTTGCCGCTTCCCATGCCCTACTTATCCTCGGCGGAGACCGCGACATATCCGTCGCCGGTGACCGTGAGGTCCATGATGGAAATGGAGGGTCCGGAACTCTCGTCATCCCACCAGCACTCTCGTAATCCACAGGCGTAGGACGCACAGCTTGCGGCGTTCTCGTTTGTGATCGCCTGCATAGCCAGTCGTAGATTTGGCCCTCCGCCAATCGGTGTTGCTTGAGGAGAAACACGTCGTACCACTATTGCTGCTGCACCTGCCGGAAGACTAACAGAGGCACAGACGCTGGCTACTCCTTCGCCATGGCAGTGTTGAAGTGCACATGCACCGCCGCAGGCTAAGGCGTTGATTCGTCATCGGAGCACGTCTCCATCGTGGGGTCTTCGTCGGAGACCTCGGAGGAGATGGCTGTGGTGCACATTAGGAAGATATGGATCTGATGGGTTTGTGATGTGTTCTTCGCCGGCTATGGCCGCCTTTAAATGGTGGATGCGGTGAGGCCAAGCGTCCCGAATGCGCAGGCGCCAGAGTTGGTTACTCAGCCCCGAGCCTGTTTAGTGATGGAAGATGGATGATAGGCACTGAACGAGCGTGGTATATATCCGTCCCGTCCCATCCAGTAAACATATGTCCGACACTAAATAGGCGCAGACATGGGGGACGCGACACAGGCTCCAGAGAGAGTGGCCACCTGCGTTCTAGTCCGCCGTCAATGCGTAGCAATCGTTCTAGAGCAGCATGCATGCCGGCAGCTGGCTTCTGGCGGAAAATCGAGTGGGCACCCGAGGGGTTTTTGATAGGCCAGATTAGTCAGACAAGAGCGTGGCAGCGGTCTGGACGCCTAGAAAACCCTTCTCCCAGTTTGTCTCTGGTTTGCGGGAAAAGTGTGTGCGGGGGCCGATTCAAGACCGTATTGAATGTCAAAATATGTCCGGACCTTGCGGTTCAGACAGTTGCGGGTGGTTTGAGGGTCGGTGTTGAAGATGCCCTATCTCACCGAATGGTTTCGTTCTACTATTATTGGCTTAGGTAATCTCTACGATTTCAGCGACGAAAGTTTAGCCTTGGAATAGTCTTCCCACGCATGATGTATGGTACTACTAATAGTACGGTTCGCCCTGTTTTGGTCAAAGCAGAAACAGGGCCGGAGAGCACATGCAATGCATAATGGCATGCACTGTGCTCCGACGGCTTGGGAGCTAGCTAGGCTGCTTCACACGAGTCAGATCCAGACTTTCTGCAGAGTCCTACACGTATTCCATCGGTTCATTTCACGATTGGTTCGTTTACTTGACGCCCTCCACCACACAAATATTGCAAGCAACAGCCACTAGTGCTGCTAGTGCAGCTCACACCCACAAAGGCAGGGCAGATGCGACACGTACGCTTGCATACACCAAACTTTGAGCCACATATGAGTCACACCCATTCTCCTCGTGTGTCCACGCGTGGCTATTTTATTTTCCTTGGAAGTAACCCATGCACGCATGCATCAATGTTGAAGAGAAATCTTATCTTGGTCAACTCGACATTGTTAACTGGTGATGGTACGTACTACTCCTACAGATGCGGAGCTTTTGCTTGCATCGCCTCAAAGAAAAGATTTTTGTTTAAGAAGGTAGTAGTAGTAAAATGTATGCCAAGTCCATGCAAATGCAAGCAAGATGGTTCTGTCACTAGAACAAGGTATGGTAATGCAAACGTGATTTTTTTGGATGCTACCGCCCACACATGTTTAACCACCGGCGCCAGGAATGCATGACGCCATGTCACCGGGCGCGAGGCGCCACGTAGGAGCGCCCTGGCCGGATTCGTCCATCCATCCCTTTCCAGGTGTCACCACTGAGCGGCCGCCAAGGCACGCACCCGCAGCGCGCCCATGTGATAACCCTATCCCCTCATCTCACCGGCCGGCCATTGTCTCCTCCACGTCTCCCTTCTCTCTCTCTCTCTCTCTCTCTCTCTCTCTCTCTCTCTCTCTCTCAAAGGCAGAGGAAGCAAGAGGACACTGGACGCAGAGAGAGGGAGACACTGGACTTTGTCCTCGCATGGAACCTTGGCAGCAGCATATTCACATACGCGCGCTCACTCTCAGCGGGATCTGGCCGTACGTGTGTATCGGCTGCTTGTTTGACGGCGATTTGGCGCAGGTTAAGGCGGCATATGCCGTGAGCTTGTAGAGGGATCGAGCTTGCAGCGGGCGTGCTGATAAGAGGTGAGTGGCCTAAGCCGTTCCTCGTGCATAAGGCCTTTTGCCCAAGCACAAGAGAATTGTCGCCATTATATCTCACTCACTGTGTAGTATATATGCAGGGGTGCATGGCAAACTAGTGGTCGGTAGTGCGGCCACCACTCCGGCCCATACAAAGCGTGTGCGTGTCCAAGAACGCCTTTCCCCCCGGCTCACACGAGAGTGGTGAATCCATCCACGGTGCGTGCCTCAATTCTCTCCCTTGCAGGGGAGAGCAGAGCTCCGTTTCCTCCTCGGCGCGGCGGAGACGAGCTCCGGCGGTTTGGGGTTGGCGTTGCGCGCATGCAGCAGATGGCCACCACCGTCACGCTGCTGCTCGGGGCAGCCTCGTCCCCCGGCCCCGCCGCCGGTGATGGCGCCGCGCGGGACGGCTTCCAGTGCTCCCGCCTGCTACCCAAGAAGAAACAGCAGAGGCCGCGCTGGGTGCTCTGCTCGCTCAAGTACGGCTGCCTCGGCGTCGGCGAGCCGGGGGAGGCGGGCGGCCGGAGCGCGGCGTCGCCGGTGTACTCCAGCCTCACCGTCAGCCCCGGAGGCGACGCCGCCGTCGCCGTCGTCTCGTCGGAGCAGAAGGTGTACGACGTGGTGGTGAAGCAGGCGGCATTGCTCAAGCGCCAGCTGCGCCCCTCGCAGCAACAGCAGCAGGCGCCGCCAGCCGTCGCCAGGGAGCTGGACGCGCCGCGCGGCGGGCTCGGGGAGGCCTACGCCCGCTGCGGCGAGATCTGCGAGGAGTACGCCAAGACCTTCTACCTCGGTACGCCACTCCTTCGTGGATACTCTGTTTTTCTTGAGCCATGGTGGCAGGCTGCGTGCCAAGCCGGTGTTCCGGTGATCATGGAGCTCACTCGTTCATGTCTGGTCGTGCATGGCAGGGACCTTGCTGATGACCGAGGAGCGGCGGCGCGCCATATGGGCCATCTACGGTAATCTGAAAATTCACCATGCCTGGTTTGGACCCTCCATTGTTGCTCCCCTGTTGTGGTATCAGTATGTGTCACACAGTGTTAGTTAGTGTCAGTAATGTGACTGAAAATTCAGCTAGTTTCATTCTCACTTCAGACCGTCAGAAAGGGCATGCCCACATTTTGCATCAGTTAAATTGCTACATATTGTATTTAACAGCAACTTGCAAGAATCTTCAACACTCCCCAAGAAAATTGGCCACTTTAAAGTTAATGGTGTGAACTAGTTCTGGATGCGAATAATGGCAAATAGAAACATTGCTGAACTTGCATGCTATGTGTTTACAGATACTCCTATATACGTAGTATAGTCAGTGAAGAATAAAGGGTTCGTATAACACTTTTTTATATGCCATTATGTGTGGAAGCATCAAATTAGGCTTTTTGTTGGCTAAATGGCTTCAATAGGATCAAAGTACACGAGAAAAGGTTGCAAGAACATATTCCTCAAATTGCCTGGGGACATGAATCTGAGGGTACCGTCAGTTCTAAATGAGATATACTCTAGGCATCAATCACTTTCAGAATCTGATGTATAGCATCATTGTTCAGTATGGTGCAGGAGGACAGACGAGCTGGTGGACGGTCCCAACGCGTCGCACATCACGCCGCAGGCGCTGGACCGGTGGGAGAGGAGGCTGGAGGACCTCTTCGCCGGGCGCCCCTACGACATGCTCGACGCCGCGCTCTCTGACACCATCACCAAGTTCCCCATAGATATTCAGGTATCAGCTTAGCCGGTGCATAATTGTTCAGTCCACATTGTATGATTCTGGTAGAACAGAGTGGTGGTGGATATTCCCTGTCAGCATCAAATTGCCCCTAGACCTCACAATCTCAGTGCAAGATGACCGGAAAGTCGATGATTGGTCAAAATTGTTTCGTTTGTCGGCCTTTGGTTAGTCTCTGATGCTGTTGTTGAGCCGTATGAACTTTTCACACATTGTAGTGGGGGCTTATCCTGTTGACTAGACGCTATAGTGGGAATCGTCTGGTCAAAGATATGTTTAATCAAAGTGGGGAAATTATAGGGAGAACTTTTCAGTAAGTATTATTCCCGAGCATACCTAGAACAAACAGGAACTTGGAAATGATGTAGAAGGAGAAATGAAATCAGGGAGAGTCCAAGTAACTCCAGACCTGAATTATACATCATGAAAATGTACCTGGTCACTCTTTTTTACTGGGCTTTGTGGTTTTCGGCCTAATTTCCCATATAAACCGCGTTACTCTCTATTTCTTTTCTTTTTCTCATAGTGAAATCGGCAGTGATCCTGCCTTGCATTGTAAAAAAAAGGTCTTGGTCGTTCTTAGCACTACTACTTATGAAAAATATTATTGATTTTCTAAATGACCAATTACTTTTACATATGCCAGCCCTTCAAGGACATGATCGACGGGATGCGGACGGACCTCAAGAAGGCGAGGTACAAGAACTTTGACGAGCTCTACATGTACTGCTACTATGTTGCCGGCACCGTGGGGTTGATGAGCGTCCCGGTGATGGGCATTGCGCCCGACTCCAAGGCGACAGCTGAGAGCGTCTATGGCGCCGCTCTGGCTCTCGGGCTCGCGAACCAGCTCACCAACATACTCAGGGATGTCGGAGAAGAGTAAGCCACTCACTCACTACCAATACAATGCAATAGTTTTCCCTTGTAAAATCATTTTTTTAGAAAAGGAGCATGACCCCCGGCCTCTGCATCTGAGAGATGCATACGGCCACTTTATTGATTATTCTCAGGACCTTACAAAGTATTACAACAATGAGCCTGAATCCACCATCTTGACAACACATGCCGCTACTCCTATCCAAAATGATGAAGGGGTGCTAGCTGGGCCACTACCCAAACCACTCACCAAAGCCTAACATCAAAAGCCGGAAACCGAAACATATTCGGAAGCCCCAGCCGAGCCACATACCGGGTCTGGGCACAATCCGGTCAGACGCACTCGTGTGTCGTCGCCGCCATCTTCCACAGGTCCGTCTTCAGATCATATTGAGGCTTCTACCTTGTCTGGCCACTCTACCATCGACGTCACCATGACGCCAGACAGCAACCTCCTCCTGCGCGAGTCCATCTCCGTGCATCGGGCGGCGAGCCTCCGCAGCGCCATGCCGCCGATCTTCGCCGCCATCAATGAGTGAGATGAAGTACCGCTCCACCACGGCATGTACAAGGTGACGAAGGGCGAGGTCCCCATCGGAGACACGGGCGGAAGAGAAGCACCGCAGCCCCGAGACACTGCCCGGAGTTGCGACGCAGTAGATCAGGCGGGCCGTCACCAGGAACCAGACAAGCACGCCATGCACCCCAGCATCCCCATCCCCATGCCCATCCCTTGTAAAATCATGATATGGACATTTCGAGATAGCACTATCCTGAATTTTTTGGTGTTTCGAATAATTTCCCAGTGCAAGAAGAGGAAGGATATATTTGCCGCAAGACGAGCTTGCGGAGGCAGGGCTCTCCGATGAAGACATCTTCAAAGGAGTCGTCACCGACAAGTGGAGAAAATTCATGAAGAGGCAGATCAAGAGGGCGAGGATGTTCTTCGAGGAGGCGGAGCGAGGGGTGACTGAGCTTAGGAAGGAGAGCCGGTGGCCGGTAAGTGCCCAGCCACGACTTGAATGTGAAACAAAACTACATATTGATCTCACATCATTGTTAATTATCAGTAGCAAAAATGATGCTACGTGTAGTTCGTGGGGGGTCGCCTCCCCCCACCCTTGGTATAATAATCATTGAAAAAAATTAGGGGCTCAAATGGAAGATAATATGGTTTTGCATTGCATTGCAATTGCAGGTTTGGGCCTCTCTGTTGTTGTACCGGCAGATCCTTGACGAGATCGAAGCGAATGACTACAACAACTTCACCAAGAGGGCCTATGTTGGGAAGGCGAAAAAGGTGCTTGCGCTCCCTGTCGCGTACGGGAGATCGCTGCTCTTACCGTATTCACTGAGAAATAACCAGACCTAGAAGAAAGAACAAAGCAAGATGAAGATGGTCAGGTTAGGCTAGATAGAATGAAACATGGCAGTGTGGCGACATCTGCCTTGGAGCTCTGCATCCAGTTAGTTGGCCAAACAATGCGGCGAATCGATCAGTACAATCCTCAGTGATCAATGTTGTAGGCATGACATGAAGTTCTGGCAAAGGAAGGGAGAAGAACACTGCAGCCAACCGAGATGAAGACCAAATGTTTGCATGTATATTATTATTCTAGAACATGTGCCTTTGAAGACAGAACAACATGTATATATATACTCGTTGTTGGTCCCGAATTCGGGAAACATGTATGTTATTCTGTAAGCATATATATTCGAATAATATGGTTTGGAATGCAAAACTGAGAAAATGTGACGTTGTTTCTAAAGTAAGGACATGCCGCTCAAAGGAAACCAGTTATGCAAGACATTGAAAAATTAACATTGGTCATCTATGAATTGTTCTTGCATCAAGCGAGTAACTAATATCTGAGATTTCACACCGGATTAGGTTTTTGGTTTATGATTGCAGCCTTGTAGGAAGTGGAGAGGAATGGATGCGAGAAGATGTTTTTTGCGAAAACATAAAAAAGGGGGTTAAAATTAATCACGGAGGCTGACCCTTTTCGGTGTAAAATATCTGTTATACTTTCCAAAATTAATCATATAATAATATTAGCTATTTATTCAGAACATGTTGAATTTTAATATGCACAACTTTCGCTTGGGTAGGCCGGTCAATTAAAGCAACACAAAGTCGCGAGCGAGCTCTAGCTCTGTTTTTTTTCTTTTCCTATGTTATTCTGGGGTTTCTATTTTGATTTTCTAGAATAACTCAAAAATTATTTACTCTTAAAAAATGAATATTTTAAAACTTAAGAACCCCTTTTGTGAAATGTTAGCATATTTTATAAATACGAGATTTTTTTTCAAATCAGAGAACATTTATTGAAATTTCGGAAAAAATATAGATTTTGAAAAATTAAACATGAATATTTTCTAAAATTTGGATTTTTTGGAAAGTAAAAAAAATCCTGCAAAAAGCAGCAATGAAAAAAAAACTGTACCCGAAACTTCTAAAAGGTTCCAGAAATTGGGAAAACCAGAGAACATAACTAATTAAATTGGCGCACCTAGTACAGTCACCGGCTCGCTTGTCTCTGTGGCTTGGGCATTGCTCCCCCCTTTCCTTTTTTTTCCAAACTCATCAAGGCACAACATAGGTGATGATGACGATGATGCCTTGAAAAATCGTGCATGTTTGCTCGATTGTGTACTTGATAAGAGCATATATAATTTCTTAGTAGTGTATATGCATGACCGACAAAATAAAATAAAATAATATTAGGTGTATTTTGGAGGAAAGACCCCAAGGCCCAACCTATTTTGAAAGCTTTACAAGGGCCTCCACCCTCTGCAACACCAGATAGATTGCGTAAAATAACAAAAACATAAAAGGAGCAGGTCGCAAGAAAACACAAAAAAGAGAAAACACCAACAGCTAAACCACAGAAAGGGAATTCCACATCCCACACTAAGGTTAACCTTTTTTAAAAGTTAACATGAGGGCTGCCAAGATTCCATTAATAGAATTATAGAAGGGACACCAAATGTAACTGAACTTAACTATAAGCAAACTCCACCTTCGTTTGTTTGGTTGCACTCCTCCAGGATTCAACATTTTCAATGACAAGCCAACAAGCTTCTACTTCCGCCATAGCATGAAAGACTGCATAGAAGCGCTTCCTTGGAGTTCCTTTTTGTAGCAAACCAATTAATCACACCTACTATATCTGTACTACTATGTACTCTATGAATTACTTGAATATCAGCCGTTGGACGAAGCCGATGCGATGGTGGACAGGTGGCAAATCCGGATGTTGCTAGCCATTGGATCTTCTCTTTACTACACAATTTTCCGCCACATGTACTATCTAGAAGAGTTTAGTATTGGGCTTACACTCTACGAATATTTTGCATAAAACTCAAAAAAACTTTTCTAATTTTTTTCTAGACTCTTCTATATGTAGACTCTCCCCACGTCTTTTTCTAACAAAACTATCATTTATTTTCAATGGGTAGTTATTTCTTTGTGTTCAAGGCCACAAAGGTACCTTCATAGTCACATTTATCTTTCCAAATGCAACACTAGCTATTCTTGTTATTTTCTATTAAAAACTGCAATATGAGATACATAAAAAGATACCACTTGGACACAACAAGGCTGGTTTATGTTACCCAAGTTTTGTATCTTATACTTTATGCATCTGCTTCAAAATGTTCACTTACCTATTATAATATATACCATAACAGTATGCTAATCTTTGCTGGTTATCCAAGTTCTAACGTGCAATGCACGTAAATTTACAAGTGTATTCTAAAAACCCAAGGTGTGGTTCAATTCAAAGCACAACATAAAGCTACATCATCCAAATGTTAAAAAAAATCTTTTTCTTTCCTGTTTCTTTTTTCTTTTTTCCCTTCCAAATTAATTTTTCTTTTTCTTGTTTCTGTAAATTCATAATTTTCAAAAAATGTTCAGCATTTGAATTGTTGTTCAAATTTTCGAAACATATTCAGACTTTCAAAATTCTATACCTCTTTTAATTGTTTTTTAACTTTTAAATTTTCTTCTCGTGTCAAAATTCAAAAAATGTTCCCATTTTTGTAAAAAAACACTTGTGTTTTCCAAAAAATTCTAGATTTAAAAATTGCAATTTAAAAAATGTTCCAAATGCGAGAAAATGTTCATAAATTCAAAATAATGTCCGTGTTTCAGAAAACTCATTTGATATAGTTGTTCTGAATGTTCAAAACATGTTCCCAGTTTCAAAAATTCTTCACAAATTTAAAAAATGCTCGTGTTTTTATATAAGGTTCATGTTCTCAAAACATGCTTGTGAACTTCAGAAAATGACCCTATTTCAATATTTTCCAATGTTCTTCGAGAAATGTACGGAATGTTCAAATAATTGGAATTTAAAAAAAATCACGTTTCCAAGAGTATTTGACAATTCATATTTTAGAAAAAAAACAATTCTGACACTGCAATGTGTTCTTAAATATTCTCATTGTTCATTGGTTAGCAGTACACGCTTGTTCTAGTGGCTAGCAGCACCTAGTCGGGACTTTGATGTCATCAGTTTGATCGTTCAACGCGCTGTTTTTTTTTAATTTTTACCCGCACCTTACAAACACAGGTCGTTTCGGTGTCAACCAGTGGGTTGCCCAGACACGAACTGTCGTGTGTCCCATGCGCTATTTCATGAAAATAGCACCATATAGTAGCTCTCATGCAACTGGCTCAAGAAAAGCAAAATTATATGTATTGATTTTGTTCCGTCCGTTCCGCACTTAGTTCCCGAATTTTTTTACATTTGTCCCCAGGTGCGCCGAACTGGGCCTACCACGCATTTACCTTTCTGTCAGATAGATGAGCAGCAAATAATTTAGGTCAGGAGGGGACTGAACTATGGTCCTTCCCTGTTGTGCCGATGGACAAAACCAACTCATCCAGCTTGAAATTATGATAGGAATAGTCCCACCTTGGAGCTTTATACTAAATTACACATGTTTTGATATGTCTCTAGGTTGCCTGAAAAAAGGAGGTTGTCTGATAATAAGGAAGTTGTCTCGAGAATCATGAGCAGAACGATGAACTCCCTAAATTATTGCTGGTGGTAGCTTCCATGTGCCAACGAGAATATGGCGGTTGGCTATAATTGAAAAGACATGCAGTCACATGCCAATAAAAGAGAAAATGTTGGTTTTGCTCCAATTAAAAAAACTATGGGCACGTGAGTGCTAAAATAATCAAAGAGAATAAACCCTAATAAAGAAGGGACAGTCATGCCTAGTTATGCGACGATTATCCTAATGAAACCGGATTTATGCGATGCAATTAATTAGTAATCACTCTGGTTATGCCATTGTAGGAGTGAGTGGTTGAAGCGACTGTGTCCTAAAGGTTGCCGCCCAACAACCAAATGATGAGGAAGGCACAACCCCAATACGAAGGTGGAGCCGGAGGAAAAAAAGGTACTAGTTGGATGGCCTCTGCCACGCCGACCAATCCCACCACTATCAAGATCTCGTGGGTTAGACATGACCCGCGAGAAGACCGCAACTCATCGCTCTATCACGCACTGCTGCGGAGACAATTTTTGGTGGACAAATCAATTATCTTTCTAGCTGCTTCTCGGGAAAAAAATATCTCTTTCATTGCAATGCACGGACATATGTGCTAGTATATTATAAAAACACAATGTATTGTTCAATTCAAAGAACAACTTTAAGCCACATCATCTAAATTATTTTAGCTATTAGATTTGCAAGTTATAGGAAGGACCTAACCAATAGTTAGCAACCGTATAATAGCATTGTCATTTGGCAGGCTTTCATTCAACAAATTCATGTCCAATGCATCTCTAATAGTGGTTCCTAATGTAAAGTGACTCTACAAAGTAATAAATGAAGCTCTCTAGGTTATCATAGCTATGACACTACCCACTGTGAAATACTAAAATAGACTAGTAACATATACATGTTACTAGTCTAAGTTACTCCCCACTATGACTTGCCTAATGCCCCTCAAGTCTGCATGTGTGTCGTTAGCCAGTGCATGGTTTTATGAGTTGAAAAAATGGTTGTGTAGTATATCCTCGAACTCTCTGTGGTATTATCTGGAAAATCTCTGATTGAACTCAATATAATTCTGAACATGATGGTATAATGTCAAAACCAAACCCGTAGTCTAACACAAAGAGAACTATCTCTATCCATGACCGAATCCGGGAACTATATGAATTTTAGAACGAATGCCATCTGAGGCCCTTCGGTGTGATGTTTGGTCGGAAAATATCCATTCTAGTTTTACTAGATAAATATAATGTTATGACTGGTGAATATTTTTCTTAATCTGTATGAACAAACCTGCAAAATCGACCAAAAAATAGACAATTCTTAGTCATATGAGATATTGCCGCGTCCAAAAATAAAGCCAAGGAAAATTGCAGGCTTCATCAAGTTCCTTTTGAAGCAACATATCTTAATTCACATTTTGATGCCCCTCCAGGTCTCCAATGACAATAATACAAAAGACCAGACATGTACATTTTTTGTTAACCTGACTCATATGTTTTACTAAGGATGTCAATGGGAAGGGTATGGTGCATGTAAAATAATCCCATACTCATACTCATGTTTCTGATGGCGTAAAATCTGCCCGAACCTACCCATCAGGTAAATATCCATGTCCATGCCCTATGGGTATATGTGCCCGATTGGTACGCATTGGGAAGATCAACACAACATCAAAAGATGGTGCTGTAAATGCTAGTCCAATGTTTGATGGAGGCACCAGCCACTAAGAGATTTCCATGGTTGGAGAATTGATTATTGGGAGGAGGATGTGGGTAGGAAATGCAACCTAATATATAGAAACATTAGGTACCTTAGTGTTTACTACACATAAGGCCCAAAGATATACCTGGCTGTAACTCGGGCCGTGCCGGGCCTGAAAAAGCTCGCATCAGAAAACCTAGGCCTGAACCCGGCCTTTGGGCCTAGATTTCAAGCCCAAGCCTGGCCCATCAGTGGAAAAGCCCGCCGCGCCTCGGGCCTCAGGTCGGGCCTCTTCCCTAAGACGCACATATGTCAAGCCCAAACCCGTCCTGCCATGTCATTCGGGCTCAAAACCTAGGCCCAAGCTCGGCCCGTGGGTAAGACCAGACCGTGCCGGGTCGGGCTATTTTGAGCCGGGCCGGGCCGGATTTCCCGTGGGCAGGTATACCCAAAGATAACCGGGAAGGGTCTGGGCATACCCATGGGCACAAAATCGTACCCTTGCCCTACCGATGACTAGTCGGGTAGAGTTTGGGTACTGACTATGGGCATAAATATGTGCCCATACCATACCCATGCGAGTGGGGTGCCCATGCCCATAGGTAAAATTGCCATCATTAGGTTTTACTTGGTCGACGCCAAAGAGTGAGAACCTAAATTTGTCAAATACACCTCTTCCGAGGCTTTCAAAGAAGCTCATGTGCCTCTCACCTCAAGGAGTGGGAACATAAAATCTTTGGTTGCGACCGTCGCAAGGTAAGCTGCCAAACCAGAAAGATCACCAAACACATGGACATAGAAGCCAGAAGAACGACTATATAAAGATAGAATGCGGCATCCACACAAGATCAAAGAATCATGAAATGTTTATTTTGTATAATGCTTCGTTCGCCGTTGGCATGATGTCGTGATGGCCACACAAACCTAACAAAAAAGGTAAACATAAACTTCATGGGAACGTTTAATACGTTGTTTCAACCTAACGATGCCAAATCGTGGTTCTAAAATTTAAGGGGAACCTACACAGATTAAAATGGTGGACAACGTCTGGCCATATATCTCCTTTTATGTTACAAGCCTGAAAGTTCTATGACGACATAAGAAAAATAATTGCTTTACAAGTTCCAATATTCACAAAAGGGAATCTAGGGATTTAAATTGTGTACAAGGCCTGGTCATATGTCTTATTATTATATGAGAGTACAGCTTGAAAGGTCCATCCCCGCAAAAAAAAGCTTGAAAGGTCCACGCCGACAATCTTTTTCCACTACCCTTATACAAAGGGAAAAGCTTGCCGTCATCCGGCGGATCGTAGTGGCCGCGTCCGCCACCTTCGCTTCATGACACGCATCCAAATGAAGGCTTGCATGTCGTCTTTTATCGAATACGCTTTCGAAATAGAGGCTATGTTTCAGAAACAAATGTGGTGTTGCAATTGTTTACGACGCATCTAGTTTTGCAACAAAACGAGGCGCAAAATTATTTTCTGCAACATGACATATGTTACAAATGTTTTCCGCAACACACCTTCTGTTACAAATATTTTTACAATAGTATTTGTCTTGCAGATATTTCCGCAGCATCACCTATGATCTTTGTTGCAGAAAATATTTCTATAACAAATTCTGTTGTAAATAAAATTCTATAGATGTTTCCGCAACACGATCTTTGTTGCGGAAAATATTATATAACAAACTATGTTGCAAAAAAATCTACAGACGTTTCTGCAACATGCTCTTTGTTGCAGAAAATTCTACAACATAATCTATACTTAAAAGGTTAAAATGCCCGTCAGACATTTGATGACATTGGTGTGAAGGGGATTTTTTTGTTTGTGCAACAGACCTCTTGTTGCCAAGGGGACGAGGGCACAACGCTACGTTTGTTGCAACGGGGCAAGAGCAAAGGTTTTTTTTTCCTATAACAGAAATCTTGTTTCTGAAGCACATGCTTTGTTTCAGAAAAAAAAGGTTCGGCGGGAGCGCAACACAAGCTTTGTTGCAAAGGTTGATGCACGCTCAATGAAAGAAGATCAGACGGTTGGTTTGCTCACGATCCTACGGCTACTAAGGTGACGGATGTTTTCTAAATATCACCTGGCAGACGCGTAGCTGCCCCCTTATACAAATCTGTTTGCTCGATTGTGCACTTGATAAGAGCATATATACTGTCTTAGTAGTGTATATACATGATTGAGAAAATAAAATAAAATAATATTAGGTGTATTTTGGAGGAAAGATCCTAAGGCCCAACTTATTTTGAAAGCTTTACAAGGCCCTCCACCCTCTGCAACACCAGATAGATTGCGTTAAATAACGAAAAACATAAAAGGAGTAGGTCGCCAGAAAACACATAAAAAAAACCAGCTAAACCACAGAAAGGGAATTCCACATCCCACACTAAGGTTAAACTTTTTTTAAAGTTAACATGAGGGCTGCCAAGATTCCATTAATAGAATTATAGAAGAGACACCAAATGTAACTGGACATAACTATAAGCAAACTCCACCTTTGTCTGTTTGGTTGCACTCCTCCAGGAGTCAACATTTTCAATGACAAGCCCACCAGCTTCTACTTCCGCCATAGCATGAAGGACTGCATAGCAAATTGAATTTGGCTCCAGAAGCCCTTCCTTGGAGTTCCTTTTTGTAGCAAACCAATCACTCATACCAATATCTATCTATTATCTACTATATCTTTGTACTCTATGAATAACTTTGAATATCAGCCGTTGGACGAAGCCGATGCGATGGTGGAGAGGTGGCAAATCCGGATGTTGCTAGCCATTGGATCTTCTCTTACTACACAAGATTTTGCCACATGTACTATCTAGAAGAGTTTAGTATTGGACCTAAACTCTATGAACATTTTGCATAAAACTCAAAAAACTTTTCTAATTTTTTCTAGACTCTTCTATACGTAGACTCTCCCCACTTATTTTTCTAACAAAACTATCATTTATTTTTAATTGGTAGTTATTTCTTTGTGTTCAAGGCCACAAAGGTACCTTCATAGTCACATTTATCTTTCCAAATGCAACACTAGCTATTCTTGTTATTTTCTATTAAAAACTGCAATATGAGATAAAAGATACCACTTGGACAAAACAAGGTTGGTGTAATTTACCCAATTTTGAATCTTATACTTTATGCATCTGCTTCAAAATTTTCACTTACCTATTCTAATATATACCATAACAGTATGCTAATCTTTGGTTGTTATCCAAGTTCTAATGTGCAATGCACGTATATTTACAAGTATATTCTAAAAATCCAATGCGTGGTTCAATTCAAAGCACAACATAAAGCTACATCATCCAAATGGTCAAAAAATCTTTTTCTTACCTGTTTCTTTTTTCTTTGTTCCCTTCCAAGTTTACTTTTCTTTTTCCTCTTTCTGTAAATTCATTATTTTCAAAAAAAATGGTTCAGAATTTGAATTATTGTTGAAATTTTCGAAAAATATTCAGAATTTCAAAATTCCTTTTCTCTTTTAACTTTTTTTGAAATTTAATTTTTTCCTTCTCGTTTCATTTTTTCCAAAATTCAAAAAATGTTCTAATTTTTGGAAAAATACTTGTGTTTTCCAAAATTGTTCTAGATATAAAAATTGCATTTTAAAAAATGTTTCAAATGCAGAAATGTTCGCAAATTCAAAATAATGTCCATGTTGAAGAAAACTCATTTGATATAGTTGTTTTGAATGTTCAAAACATGTTCCCATTTTAAAAATTTGTTGACAAATTTACAAAATGTTCGTGTTTTTATATGAGGTTCATGTTCTCAAAATATGCTTGTGAATTTCAGAAAATGACCCTGTTTCAATATTTCTTCATGTTCTTCGAAAAATGTATGGAATATTCAAAAAGCTTTTCAGAATTAAAAAAAATCACGTTTCCCACAGTATTTGGCGATTCATATTTAAGAAAAAAAAGATTCTGACGCTGCAGTGTGTTCTTAATATTGTTGTTGTTAATTGTTTAGCCTTACGCGCTTGTTCTAGTGGCCAGTAGCACCTAGTCGGGACTTTGATGTCATGAGTTCGATCGTTCAACACGCCGTTTTATTTATTTTTACCCGCGCCTTAGAACACAGGTTGCTTTGGTGTCTACCAGTGGGCTGGCCCAGACGCGAACTATTGTGCGTCCCATGCGCTATTTCACGAAAATAGCATCATATAGTAGCTTCCATGCAGCTGGCTCAAGAAAAGCAAAATTATACGTATTGATTTTGTTCCGTCCGTTCCGCACTTAGTTCCTGATTTTTTTGTTTGTCCCCAGGTGCGCCAAACTGGGCCTACCACACATTTACCTTTTTGTCAGACGGACGAGTAGCAAATAATTTAAGTCGGAAGTGAACTGGACTATGGGTCTTCCCTGTTGTGCCGATGGACAAAACCAACTCAGATAGCTTGCAATTATGATAGAAATAGTCCCACCTTGGAACATTATACTAAATCACACCTGTTTTTATATGTCTCTAGGTTGCCTGAAAAAAAGGAGGCTGTCTGATAATAAGGAAGTTGTCTCCAGAATCATGAGCACAATGATGGACTCCCTAAATTATTGCCGGTGGTAGCTTGCATGTGCCAAAGATAATATGGCAGTTGGCTATAATTGAAAAAAATGCGGTCACATGCCAATAGAAGAGAAAATGCTGGTTTTGCTCTAATTAAAAAAAATACTATGGGCACACGAGTGCTAAAATAATCAAAGAGAATAAACCCTGATAAAGAAGGGACATTCATGGCTGGTTATGCAATGATTATGCTAATGAAACCGGATTTATGTGATGCAATTAATTAGTAATTACTCCGGTTATGCCATTGTAGGAGAGAGTGGTCGAAGCGATTGTGTCCTAAACGTTGCTGTGTAGCAACCGAATGATGAGGCAGGCACAACCCCAATACGAAGGCGGAGCCGGAGGAAAAAAAGGTACGAGTTGGATGGTCGCTGCCACGCCGACCAACCCCACCACTATCAAGATCTCGCGAGCTAGACATGACCCGCGAGAAGACCGCAACTCCTCGCTCTATCATGCACCGCTTGAAAGAACATGCGGTGCCCCCATGTTTGGTTTTGGTAATTGATGACAATCTCTATGGACTAATGGTTGCCTTGAGTTATATTTGAAGGTTTTGTCCATAGGCTTTTCTTGGAGTACATGTGTTGGTTTCAAGGAGAGTTTGTGTCGACCAAGGTGCTATTCAAGAAATTACCTAAAGATTGGTCTTGTGAGAGGTTGATCAAGACTAAGTTAAAGAGTGAATCAAGTTGATCAACCCACAAAGTGTAGAAGATGTACCGAGAGGGATCAAGTGATCCCATGGTACGGTAAGCATTGTCAATTACGCTTTGTGTACTAACCCATGGTCTTCGTAAGGGTTCTTTGTGGGGTTAGGTTACGGAAGAGTAGCTCACCCATAGTAGAGTATGGTGGAGCAATCAACTAGTCTTCATCGACTCAACACAATCAAGAAAGGTTGCAGTGTGCAAGTTCAAGTGGAGCATCACGAAGAGATCAAATGCTTGAAGCTTGCCGTCCATTGTGGTGACAATGGACTTGTGAAGATGTGCGGAAGAAAGGCTCACCCATAGTGGAGTATGGGGGAGCAATCAACTAGTCTTCATCGAGCCAACACAATCAAGAAAGGTGGTCCAACTTGAGGGAGTCAAGATCGTCATCATCTAGCTCAAGTGGACCATGTGCAAGGCAAAGGTTTTCCCTTGGTAGGTTTTCTATTTTACCGGTCTCATGATGGTAGTTGGGAGACCGGGTTATAGGATCGATTGCCGTACTATCAAGGGGGGCTCTCAATGAGTAGCTTGATCGTATCGTTCATAGAGAGCTCAAACCATTGCATCCTTGCATCATCTTTATTGGTTCTTGTTTGGTTCTTCTCTTTGTGAGTTTTGGAGCTTATGGTCATCTTGGTGACAAGCTCAAGTTCATCGAAAACGGAGTCCACTCGCATCTTCTATGATGTTTTCGATGTTGGAGGTTTTTGCCGGTTCTTCTCGGTTGGAGGTTTCTCTCCTCTATTTGTTGGCATACCTCCCTTGCCTCTTCTTACTATAACCTCCAAACAAATGAGTCGCTGTTTTGATGCTACTCGTCATCTTGTTTCCAACAAGCTTGAGTTTGCTCAATTCGGAGCTCATTTGCAGAAGTTATGGCAGTTCTGATTTTCTTGAGTGTGGTTTTTGTCAGGGTCCCAGCGATAGTACCGTGGTACCCAGCGGTAGTACCGCTGAGGAGTCACAAGCGGCAGTACCGCTCCGCAGCGGTAGTACCGGCGGTGACTCCGCAGCGGTAGTACCGGCGGTGACTCCGCAGCAGTACTACCGTTGGCTTACCAGGTCCCTACCGCGTCGATTCGAGGGGTCTTTTTCTGTGTCGGATTGTGCGGTACCTCGCTGCGGCAGTAGTGCGGCAGTACCGCTCCTTAGCGGCAGTACCGCCCTTCCTCCGTGGTAGTACCGCCCGGTTCCCTCTTTCCCTTTACCCTTCATTCTGTGCGGCAGTACTGCCGAAGGGAGTGGTAGTACCACTTAACCCAGCGGTAGTACCGCTGTCTCCTGCGGTACTACCGCCCCAAGGTTCATGTTTTTTTGCTCCTTTTCCCTGTTTCTTCCACCTGAGCGGTAGTACCGCTCGTGGAGCGGTAGTACCGCTCATGTGCGGGCTGAGCACATAACGGTTGGATTTTCCCCCTCCTATAAAAGGGGGTCTTCTTCCCCATTGAACCTTATCATTTGAGCTCGTGTTCTTTCCCCATTGTTGACCTTCTTCGAGCTTACTAACTCTCAATCACTCCATGGATTCTTGCTAGTTTTTGAGGGAAAAGAGAGAGGAGATCTAGATCCACATTTCCACCAATCACTTTCTCCTCTATGTGAGGGGAACCCCTTGGATCTAGATCTTGGAGTTCTTGGTGTTCTCCTTCTTTTTCTTCCTCTCATTTTCCTCCCTAGCATTAGTTGCTTCGGTGGGATTTGAGAGAGAAGGACTTGGGCACTCCGTGTGTCCTTGCCATTGCATTTGGTGCATCGGTTTGAGTTCTCCACGTGATACGTGGAAGTTACAAGTTGAGAAGCTTATTACTCTTGGGTGCTTGGTACCCTTGAGCTTGTTCCTCTTGGGTGCTTGGGCTACCTAGATGGTTGTTGGTGTTCGGAGCTCAATCATTGTGGTGCAAAGCTCCGGGCAAGCGTCGGGGTCTCCAATTAGGTTGTGGAGATCGCCCCGAGCAATTTGACGGGTACCGGTGACCGCCCCCAAGGGTTGCCAAAGTGTACGGGTTCGGTGACCGCCCCCAAGGGTTGCCGTTTGTACGGGTTCGGTGACCGCCCTCAAGGGTCCCTTAGTGGAATCACGGCATCTTGCATTGTGCGAGAGCGCGAGGAGATTACGGTGGCCCTAGTGGCTTCTTGGGGAGCATTGTGCCTCCACACCGCTCCAAACGAAGATTAGCATCCGCAAGGGTGTGAACTTCGGGATACATCATCGTCTCCTCGTGCCTCGGTTATCTCTTACCCGAGCCCTTTACTTATGCACTTTACTTTGTGATAGCCATATTGTTTCTTGTCATATATCTTGCTATCACATAGTTGCTTATCTTTCTTAGCATAAGTTGTTGGTGCACATAGGTGAGCCTAGTTGTTTTAGGCTTTGTGCTTGGCAAATTAACCGCTAGGTTTATTCCGCATTTGTTGAAGCCTAAACCGTAATTATTTTAAAACGCCTATTCACCCCCCCCCCTCTAGGCGACATCCACGATCTTTCAATTGGTATCAGAGCCTCGTCTCTCTTTATAGGGCTTAACCGCCTAGAGAGTAAGGATGTCCACTAGGGATTAGGATTCTCTGACACTCTTAGTTTTGATGGCACAAATTTTGATGTTTGGGTAATTCGCATGCTTAATCTGTTTAGGGTCATGGACCCAAATTTAGAGCGAATTGTAGATATGGGTTTTTCTCCTCCGAAGGATCCCCAAAGATTATCTTTAGAGGATGAGAAAAACTCTTATCTCGATGCTCAAGCTTCTAATGTGATTTTCGATGCTTTGAGCAATGTAGTTATATTTCAACTCATGCCGTTCTGAGATGCTCATGAGTTATGCACAAAGCTTCAAGATAAATATGGCGTGTCCAAGTTTTGTGGGGATGATTGTTCCCCCTCCACATCCGGCTGTATAGTCTTCTCAACTTCTTCTACTTCACCTACATGTGGATTGCCACAAGGTAATGTTATGGTGAGTAGTGTTGGTCATTGCAATGATGATAGTGTACCTATCATTGATGACTCTTCATCACTATCTTGTTGCAATGTTCCATCTTTGTACTTTAGCACTTCGAGCACTCCAAATGTCTCACATGCTTGTGTTGATAGTTCTTGCATATCATGTAGAAATTGCTTGACTAAATCTCATGATGATATGCTTGCTATGCCTTGTTGCCATGATAAAAATGTATCTATTTTCTCGAGTTGTTGTGCTAACAATGTAGAGGAAACCCAACACTCCATGGAACAAGATGTGGTTTTAAATGGTGCTTCAAGGGATCCTACATCATCATCTATTGCTTTTTGGCTTATGGCTAAGGCTTCAAAGGTATCTCCTACTTTGAAACCCAATATGTCTCTTGATCATGATGCTGATGCTAATGATGATGAGGATAATGATGAAGAGAATGACAATGTTGCCTCCTTAAAAATTAAGGGGGAAATAGTTTTTAAAGCTCTTCATAAAAAATAAAATTGCTCGTTCCAACTTCATGGAAATCATGTCCATTGCCATTGAGGGCAAGAAGTATATTGATGAGTTGGAATCTCGTCTTGAGGAGCATGAGGTCACCATTGATAAAATGGAAGGTTATGAGCGTGATTACGCAAATGAAATTGCGGACCTCTCTCAAGCTCTTGAACTTGAACAAACCACCAAGGAATCTCTTGAGGAGACTTTTGCTCTAGAATTATCTAGAGTGAGGGAATCTCGTGATAGAGCTCTTGAGGTGGCCAATGATTTTGAAACTAAAAATGAGGAGGTTGAAGTTGTGCATGCTAAACTCCTTGAGGACTTTGAGCACCTCGAAAATGGCTCAAGGGTCATTAAGAGTGAGCTCATCAAACTCACCGAGTCTCATGCTCAACTTAAAGCTTCATATTCTAAAGAGCTTGCCAATTTGTCTTCTCCTCTTGTTGTTAATGATGATGCTTGTGCTACTAACTCTATCTCTTGTGAAGCATCCATTTTGAAGGAGAATGTCGAGCTTCGGGCTCAACTTGAGTTGCTATCTAGCAATTATGGGAAATTGGAAGAAAACCATGAAAAGCTCACAAGCTCTCATGATGATCTCCTAGTATCCCATAATGTGCTAAAATTAGCTCATGAGGCCATGCTTGCTAAGGTAACATCTAGTGAGCCTCATGTGGATACTAGCACTACTTCTAGTCAAAATGCTATATTGCCATGTGCTAGTCCTTGTAATTCATCTACTCACAATGCTGGTACATCTTGTGATGAATTGCTTTTCTTGCCTTGTTGCTCTAACGATGAAGCTTATACTTCCTCTAGTACTTGTGTTGAGACTAACCATGTAGAGGAAATCAAAGAGCTCAAGGCCCAAGTCACTTCTTTGAAGAAAGACTTGGAAAAGAGTCATGAAGGGAAATCCACACTCAACAATATCTTGAGTGTGCAAAAATCCCCCAATGACAAAGGTGGACTTGGATTCAACTCCAATAATAAGAAGAAGTCCAAGATGATCAAGAAGAAGGGCCAAGAACAAGTCAAGAATTCGGCCAAGATTATTTGCTTCAAGTGCAAAGTAGAAGGGCATCATGTTAGATCTTGCCCATTGAAGAAGAAGCCCATTAGTGAGAAGCAACAAGGGAAGCGGCCACAAGTTCACTCTCATTCTCAACCTCAAGTTGAAGAAAGGCCTCTTCCCAAGAAGACTCAAGCTAATGCTTATCAAGTTGAGAAATCAAGTGAGAAGAAAGTGAAGAGTAGACGTTGCTACCTATGTCGCGAGAAAGGTCACCTCGCTTCTTCATGCACTAGTGGTAACTTATCCAACCCAATTATTATTGATGATGTCTATTCTCTTGGGAAGGATAAGGTTGGCAATGTGGTTGCCAAGTTTGTTGGTACTCAAAGTGGTCTGAAGCAAAGAACCATTTGGGTAGCCAAGCCTATTGTGACTAACCTCTTAGGACCCAACAAGCTCAAACTTGATTAATAGGTGATGTTGGAGGTCATTGGAGACTTGGCTACATTATGAAGAATTAAGGGGACTTCATCATTCTTATTGTCTCAAGCCAAGTCATTCAGATTATCAAGTTTCTATCTTATATCCAATGTTCCTCCTTGCGGTAACTCGTGCTTAAATTATTTACATTGAAAGTTACTTGCCCCTTTGCATGTTTGGCTTTGTTCCTTGCATGTGTTTGTATATGTCGTGCTTCCAACTTGATTATCTTGAGCAATCAAGTATGTCGGTGTTGGTTTGCACATCATGTACATGTGTGTCGTTAGTTGAGCCTTTGTGAATCTTGGTCATATCTTAGTTGGCTCTTGTGAGAGATTAGTGGAATATCCCATTATGGGGGAGTGATGTGCTTTGTGCACCTCACAATCCTATATATGTGTGTACATGAGTAATACCATCTAGTATATATGATGCAGTATTGCAAACCCAATAGCTTGGTGAATGCCTTCTGCTGCCATGGAGTGGACAAACGCTACTCTTCTAGGTGAATCAATATTTTCTGGTCTTTTTGAATAACAAATTCTGCATGCTGCAAATATGGGCGTCATTGCTCTATGCCTACCACACTGGCCAAATATTCCTTTTCATATCTGGACAACACACGGTATCTTGGGCTCAATGATTTGCTCATAAAGGCAATAGGATGCCCCCCTGTTGCAACACAGCTCCAATTCGTGTATCACATGCATCCGTTTCCACCACGAATGTTTTGGTGAAGTCCGGCAGAGCCAATACTGGAGCTGAGATGAGCTACTGCTTCAAAAGATTCAAAGCTTGCTCAGTGTTATCTGTCCAAACAAATGAGTCGCTGTTTTGATGCTACTCGTCGTCTTGTTTCCAACAAGCTTGAGTTTGCTCAACTCGGAGCTCATTTGCAGAACTTATGCCAGTTCTGGTTTTCTTGAGTGTGGTTTTTGTCAGGGTCCCAGCGGTAGTACCGTGGTACCCAGCGGTAGTACCGCTGAGGAGTGACAAGCGGCAGTACCGCTCCTTAGCGGCAGTACCGCCCTTCCTCCGCGGTAGTACCGCCCGGTTCCCTCTTTCCCTTTACCCTTCATTCTATGCGGCAGTACCGCCGAAGGGAGCGGTAGTACCGCTGAACCCAGTGGTAGTACCGCTGTCTCCTGCGGTACTACCGCCCCAAGGTTCATGTTTTGTTGCTCCTTTTCCCTGTTTCTTCCACCTGAGCGGTAGTACCGCTCGTGGAACGGTAGTACCGCTCATGTGCGGGCTGAGCACATAACGGTTGGATTTTCCCCCTCCTATAAAAGGGGGTCTTCTTCCCCATTGAACCTTATCCTTTGAGCTCGTGTTCTTTCCCCATTGTTGACCTTCTTCGAGCTTGCTAACTCTCAATCCCTCCATGGATTCTTGCTAGTTTTTGAGGGAAAAGAGAGAGGAGATCTAGATCCACATTTCCACCGATTACTTTCTCCTCTATGTGAGGGGAACCCCTTGGATCTAGATCTTGGAGTTCTTGGTGTTCTCCTTCTTGTTCTTCCTCCCATTTTCCTCCCTAGCATTAGTTGCTTCGGTGGGATTTGAGAGAGAAGGACTTGGGCACTCCGTGTGCCCTTGCCATTGCATTTGGTGCATCGGTTTGAGTTCTCCACGTGATACGTGGAAGTTACAAGTTGAGAAGCTTATTACTCTTGGGTGCTTGGTACCCTTGAGCTTGTTCCTCTTGGGTGCTTGGGCTCCCTAGACGGTTGTTGGTGTTCGGAGCTCAATCATTGTGGTGCAAAGCTCCGGGCAAGCGTCGGGGTCTCCAATTAGGTTGTGGAGATCGCCCCGAGCAATTTGACGGGTACCGGTGACCGCCCCCAAGGGTTGCCAAAGTGTACGGGTTCGGTGACCGCCCCCAAGGGTTGCCGTTTGTACGGGTTTAGTGACCGCCCTCAAGGGTCCCTTAGTGGAATCACGGCATCTTGCATTGTGCGAGAGCGTGAGGAGATTACGGTGGCCCTAGTGGCTTCTTGGGGAGCATTGTGCCTCCACACTGCTCCAAACGGAGATTAGCATCAGCATGGGTGTGAACTTCGGGATACATCGTCGTCTCCTCGTGCCTCGGTTATCCCTTACCCGAGCCCTTTACTTATGCACTTTAATTTGTGATAGCCATATTGTTTCTTGTCATATATCTTGCTATCACATAGTTGCTTATCTTTCTTAGCATAAGTTGTTGGTGCACATAGGTGAGCCTAGTTGTTTTAGGCTTTGTGCTTGGCAAATTAACCGCTAGGTTTATTCCGCATTTGTTCAAGCCTAAACCGTAATTATTTTAAAACGCCTATTCACCCCCTCCCCTCTAGGCGACATCCACGATCTTTCAATTGGTATCAGAGCCTCGTCTCTCTTTATAGGGCTTAACCGCCTAGAGAGTAAGGATGTACACTAGGGGATTAGGATTCTCTGACACTCTTAGTTTCGATGGCACAAATTTTGATGTTTGGGTAATTCGCATGCTTAATCTCTTTAGGGTCATCGACCCAAATTTAGAGCGAATTGTAGATATGGGCTTTTCTCCTTCGAAGGATCCCCAAAGATTATCTTTAGAGGATGAGAAAAACTCTTATCTCGATGCTCAAGCTTCTAATGTGATTTTCGATGCTTTGAGCAATGTAGTTATATTTCAACTCATGCCGTTCCGGGATGCTCATGAGTTGTGGACAAAGCTTCAAGATAAATATGGCGTGTCCAAGTTTTGTGGGGATGATTGTTCCCCCTCCACATCCGGCTGTATAGTCTTCTCAACTTCTTCTACTTCACCTACATGTGGATTGCCACAAGGTAATGTTATGGTGAGTAGTGTTGGTCATTGCAATGATGATAGTGTACCTATCGTTGATGACTCTTCATCACTATCTTGTTGCAATGTTCCATCTTTGTACTTTAGCACTTCGAGCACTCCAAATGTCTCAGATGCTTGTGTTGATAGTTCTTGCATATCATGTAGAAATTGCTTGACTAAATCTCATGATGATATGCTTGCTATGCCTTGTTGCCATGATAAAAATGTATCTATTTTCTCGAGTTGTTGTGCTAACAATGTAGAGGAAACCCAACACTCCATGGAACAAGATGTGTTTTTAAATGGTGCTTCAAGGGATCCTACATCATCATCTATTGCTTTTTGGCTTATGGCTAAGGCTTCAAAGGTATCTCCTACTTTGAAACCCAATATGTCTCTTGATCATGATGCTGATGCTAATGATGATGAGGATAATGATGAAGAGAATGACAATGTTGCCTCCTTAAAAATTAAGGAGGAACTAGTTTTTAAAGCTCTTCATAAAAATAAAATTGCTCGTTCCAACTTCATGGAAATCATGTCCATTGCCATTGAGGGCAAGAAGTATATTGATGAGTTGGAATCTCGTCTTGAGGAGCATGAGGTCACCATTGATAAAATGGAAGGTTATGAGCGTGATTACGCAAATGAAATTGCGGACCTCTCTCAAGCTCTTGAACTTGAACAAACCACCAAGGAATCTCTTGAGGAGACTTTTGCTCTAGAATTATCTAGAGTGAGGGAATCTCGTGATAGAGCTCTTGAGGTGGCCAATGATTTTGAAACTAAAAATGAGGAGCTTGAAGTTGTGCATGCTAAACTCCTTGAGGACTTTGAGCACCTCGAAAATGGCTCAAGGGTCATTAAGAGTGAGCTCATCAAACTCACCGAGTCTCATGCTCAACTTAAAGCTTCATATTCTAAAGAGCTTGCCAATTTGTCTTCTCCTCTTGTTGTTAATGATGATGCTTGTGCTACTAACTCTATCTCTTGTGAAGCATCCATTTTGAAGGAGAATGTCGAGCTTCGGGCTTAACTTGAGTTGCTATCTAGCAATTATGGGAAATTGGAAGAAAACCATGAAAAGCTCACAAGCTCTCATGATGATCTCCTAGTATCCCATAATGTGCTAAAATTAGCTCATGAGGCCATGCTTGCTAAGGTAACATCTAGTGAGCCTCATGTGGATACTAGCACTACTTATAGTCAAAATGCTATATTGCCATGTGCTAGTCCTTGTAATTCATCTACTCACAATGCTGGTACATCTTGTGATGAATTGCTTTTCTTGCCTTGTTGCTCTAACGATGAAGCTTATACTTCCTCTAGTACTTGTGTTGAGACTAACCATGTAGAGGAAATCAAAGAGCTCAAGGCCCAAGTCACTTCTTTGAAGAAAGACTTGGAAAAGAGTCATGAAGGGAAATCCACACTCAACAATATCTTGAGTGTGCAAAAATCCCCCAATGACAAAGGTGGACTTGGATTCAACTCCAATAAGAAGAAGAAGTCCAAGATGATCAAGAAGAAGGGCCAAGAACAAGTCAAGAATTCGGCCAAGATTATTTGCTTCAAGTGCAAAGTAGAAGGGCATCATGTTAGATCTTGCCCATTGAAGAAGAAGCCCATTAGTGACAAGCAACAAGGGAAGCGGCCACAAGTTCACTCTCATTCTCAACCTCAAGTTGAAGAAAGGCTTCTTCCCAAGAAGACTCAAGCTAATGCTTCTCAAGTTGAGAAATCAAGTGAGAAGAAAGTGAAGAGTAGAAGTTGCTACCTATGTCGCGAGAAAGGTCACCTCGCTTCTTCATGCACTAGTGGTAACTTATCCAACCCAATTATTATTGATGATGTCTATTCTCTTGGGAAGGATAAGGTTGGCAATGTGGTTGCCAAGTTTGTTGGTACTCAAAGTGGTCTGAAGCAAAGAACCATTTGGGTAGCCAAGCCTATTGTGACTAACCTCTTAGGACCCAACTTGGTTGGGGACCAACAAGCTCAAACTTGATCAATAGGTGATGTTCGAGGTCATTGGAGACTTGGCTACACTATGAAGAATTAAGGGGCCTTCATCATTCTTATTGTCTCAAGCCAAGTCATTCGGATTATCAAGTTTCTATCTTATATCCAATGTTCCTCCTTGCGGTAACTCGTGCTTAAATTATTTACATTGAAAGTTACTTGCCCCTTTGCATGTTTGGCTTTGTTCCTTGCATGTGTTTGTATATGTCGTGCTTGCAACTTGATTATCTTGAGCAATCAAGTATGTGTGTGTTGGTTTGCACATCATGTACATGTGTGTCGTTAGTTGAGCCTTTGTGAATCTTGGTCATATCTTAGTTGGCTCTTGTGAGAGATTAGTGGAATATCCCATTATGGGGGAGTGATGTGCTTTGTGCACCTCACAATCCTATATATGTGTGTACATGAGTAATACCATCTAGTATATATGATGCAGTATTGCAAACCCAATAGCTTGGTGAATGCCCTCTGCTGCCATGGAGTGGACAAACGCTACTCTTCTAGGTGAATCAATATTTTCTGGTCTTTTTGAATAACAAATTCTGCATGCTGCAAATATGGGCGTCATTGCTCTATGCCTACCACAATGGCCAAATATTCCTTTTCATATCTGGACAACACACGGTATCTTGGGCTCAATGATTTGCTCATAAAGGCAATAGGATGCCCCCCTGTTGCAACACAGCTCCAATTCGTGTATCAGATGCATCCGTTTACACCACGAATGTTTTGGTGAAGTCCGGCAGAGCCAATACTGGAGCTGAGATGAGCTGCTGCTTCAAAAGATTCAAAGCTTGCTCAGTGCTATCTGTCCAAACAAATGAGTCGCTGTTTTGATGCTACTCGTCGTCTTGTTTCCAACAAGCTTGAGTTTGCTCAACTCAGAGCTCATTTGCAGAACTTATGCCAGTTCTGGTTTTCTTGAGTGTGGTTTTTGTCAGGGTCCCAGCGGTAGTACCGTGGTACCCAGCGGTAGTACCGTTGAGGAGTCACAAGCGGCAGTACCTCTCCGCAGCGGTAGTACCGGCGGTGACTCCGCAGCAGTACTACCGTTGGCTTACCAGGTCCCTACCGCGTCGATTCGAGGGGTCTTTTTCTGTGTCGGATTGTGCGGTACCTCACTGCAGCAGTAGTGTAGCAGTACCGCTCCTTAGCGGCAGTACCGCCCTTCCTCCGCGGTAGTACCGCCCGGTTCCATCTTTCCCCTTACCCTTCATTCTATGCGGCAGTACCGCCGAAGGGAGCGGTAGTACCGCTGAACCCAGTGGTAGTACCACTATCTCCTGCGGTACTACCGCCCCAAGGTTCATGTTTTGTTGCTCCTTTTCCCTGTTTCTTCCACCTGAGCGGTAGTTCCGCTCGTGGAGCGGTAGTACCGCTCATGTGCGGGCTGAGCACATAACGGTTGGATTTTCCCCCTCCTATAAAAGGGGGTCTTCTTCCCCATTGAACCTTATCCTTTGAGCTCGTGTTCTTTCCCCATTGTTGACCTTCTTCGAGCTTGCTAACTCTCAATCCCTCCATGGATTCTTGCTAGTTTTTGACGGAAAATAGAGAGGAGATCTAGATCCACATTTCCACCAATCACTTTCTCCTCTATGTGAGGGGAACCCCTTGGATCTATATCTTGGAGTTCTTGGTGTTCTCCTTCTGGTTCTTCCTCCCATTTTCCTCCCTAGCATTAGTTGCTTCGGTGGGATTTGAGAGAGAAGGACTTGGGCACTCCGTGTGCCCTTGCCATTGCATTTGGTGCATCGGTTTGAGTTCTCCATGTGATACATGGAAGTTACAAGTTGAGAAGCTTATTACTCTTGGGTGCTTGGTACCCTTGAGCTTGTTCCTCTTGGGTGCTTGGGCTCCCTAGACGGTTGTTGGTGTTCGGAGCTCAATCATTGTGGTGCAAAGCTCCGGGCAAGCGTCGGGGTCTCCAATTAGGTTGTGGAGATCGCCCCGAGCAATTTGACGGGTACCGGTGACCGCCCCCAAGGGTTGCCAAAGTGTACGGGTTCGGTGACCGCCCCCAAGGGTTGCCGTTTGTACGGGTTCAGTGACCGCCCTCAAGGGTCCCTTAGTGGAATCACGACATCTTGCATTGTGCAAGAGCGTGAGGAGATTACGGTGGCCCTAGTGGCTTCTTGGGGAGCATTGTGCCTCCACACTGCTCCAGACGGAGATTAGCATCCGCAAGGGTGTGAACTTCGGGATACATCGTCGTCTCCTCGTGCCTCGGTTATCTCTTACCCGAGCCCTTTACTTATGCACTTTACTTTGTGATAGCCACATTGTTTCTTGTCATATATCTTGCTATCATATAGTTGCTTATCTTTCTTAGCATAAGTTGTTCGTGCACATAGGTGAGCCTAGTTGTTTTAGGCTTTGTGCTTGGCAAATTAACCGCTAGGTTTATTCCGCATTTGTTCAAGCCTAAACCGTAATTATTTTAAAACGCCTATTCACCCCCCTCTAGGCGACATCCACGATCTTTCAATTGGTATCAGAGCCTCGTCTCTCTTTATAAGGCTTAACCGCCTAGAGAGTAAGGATGTCCACTAGGGGATTAGGATTCTCTGACACTCTTAGTTTCGATGGCACAAATTTTGATGTTTGGGTAATTCGCATGCTTAATCTCTTTAGGGTCATGGACCCAAATTTAGAGCGAATTGTAGATATGGGTTTTTCTCCTCCGAAGGATCCCCAAAGATTATCTTTAGAGGATGAGAAAAACTCTTATCTCGATGCTCAAGCTTCTAATGTGCTTTTCGATGCTTTGAGCAATGTAGTTATATTTCAACTCATGCCGTTCCGGGATGCTCATGAGTTGTGGACAAAGCTTCAAGATAAATATGGCGTGTCCAAGTTTTGTGGGGATGATTGTTCCCCCTCCACATCCGGCTGTATAGTCTTCTCAACTTCTTCTACTTCACCTACATGTGGATTGCCACAAGGTAATGTTATGGTGAGTAGTGTTGGTCATTGCAATGATGATAGTGTACCTATTGTTGATGACTCTTCGTCACTATCTTGTTGCAATGTTCCATCTTTGTACTTTAGCACTTCGAGCACTCCAAATGTCTCACATGCTTGTGTTGATAGTTCTTGCATATCATGTAGAAATTGCTTGACTAAATCTCATGATGATATGCTTGCTATGCCTTGTTGCCATGATAAAAATGTATCTATTTTCTCGAGTTGTTGTGCTAACAATGAAGAGGAAACCCAACACTCCATGGAACAAGATGTGGTTTTAAATGGTGCTTCAAGGGATCCTACATCATCATCTATTGCTTTTTGGCTTATGGCTAAGGCTTCAAAGGTATCTCCTACTTTGAAACCCAATATGTCTCTTGATCATGATGTTGATGCTAATGATGATGAGGATAATGATGAAGAGAATGACAATGTTGCCTCCTTAAAAATTAAGGGGGAAATAGTTTTTAAAGCTCTTCATAAAAATAAAATTGCTCGTTCCAACTTCATGGAAATCATGTCCATTGCCATTGAGGGCAAGAAGTATATTAATGAGTTGGAATCTCGTCTTGAGGAGCATGAGGTCACCATTGATAAAATGGAAGGTTATGAGCGTGATTACGCAAATGAAATTGCGGACCTCTCTCAAGCTCTTGAACTTGAACAAACCACCAAGGAATCTCTTGAGGAGACTTTTGCTCTAGAATTATCTAGAGTGAGGGAATCTCGTGATAGAGCTCTTGAGGTGGCCAATGATTTTGAAACTAAAAATGAGGAGGTTGAAGTTGTGCATGCTAAACTCCTTGAGGACTTTGAGCATCTCGAAAATGGCTCAAGGGTCATTAAGAGTGAGCTCATCAAACTCACCGAGTCTCATGCTCAACTTAAAGCTTCATATTCTAAAGAGCTTGCCAATTTGTCTTCTCCTCTTGTTGTTAATGATGATGCTTGTGCTACTAACTCTATCTCTTGTGAAGCATCCATTTTGAAGGAGAATGTCGAGCTTCGGGCTCAACTTGAGTTGCTATCTAGCAATTATGGGAAATTGGAAGAAAACCATGAAAAGCTCACAAGCTCTCATGATGATCTCCTAGTATCCCATAATGTGCTAAAATTAGTTCATGAGGCCATGCTTGCTAAGGTAACATCTAGTGAGCCTCATGTGGATACTAGCACTACTTCTAGTCAAAATGCTACATTGCCATGTGCTAATCCTTGTAATTCATCTACTCACAATGCTGGTACATCTTGTGATGAATTGCTTTTCTTGCCTTGTTCCTCTAATGATGAAGCTTATACTTCCTCTAGTACTTGTGTTGAGGCTAACCATGTAGAGGAAATCAAAGAGCTCAAGGCCCAAGTCACTTCTTTGAAGAAAGACTTGGAAAAGAGTCATGAAGGGAAATCCACACTCAACAATATCTTGAGTGTGCAAAAATCCCCCAATGACAAAGGTGGACTTGGATTCAACTCCAATAAGAAGAAGAAGTCCAAGATGATCAAGAAGAAGGGCCAAGAACAAGTCAAGAATTCGGCCAAGATTATTTCCTTCAAGTGCAAAGTAGAAGGGCATCATGTTAGATCTTGCCCATTGAAGAAGAAGCCCATTAGTGACAAGCAACAAGGGAAGCGGCCACAAGTTCACTCTCATTCTCAACCTCAAGTTGAAGAAAGGCCTCTTCCCAAGAAGACTCAAGCTAATGCTTATCAAGTTGAGAAATCAAGTGAGAAGAAAGTGAAGAGTAGACGTTGCTACCTATGTCGCGAGAAAGGTCACCTCGCTTCTTCATGCACTAGTGGTAACTTATCCAACCCAATTATTATTGATGATGTCTATTCTCTTGGGAAGGATAAGGTTGGCAATGTTGTTGCCAAGTTTGTTGGTACTCAAAGTTGTCTGAAGCAAAGAACCATTTGGGTAGCCAAGCCTATTGTGACTAACCTCTCAGGACCCAACAAGCTCAAACTTGATCAATAGGTGATGTTGGAGGTCATTGGAGACTTGGCTACATTATGAAGAATTAAGGGGACTTCATCATTCTTATTGTCTCAAGCCAAGTCATTCGGATTATCAAGTTTCTATCTTATATCCAATGTTCCTCCTTGCGGTAACTCGAGCTTAAATTATTTACATTGAAAGTTACTTGCCCCTTTGCCTGTTTGGCTTTGTTCCTTGCATGTGTTTGTATATGTCGTGCTTCCAACTTGATTATCTTGAGCAATCAAGTATGTGTGTGTTGGTTTGCACATCATGTACATGTGTGTCGTTAGTTGAGCCTTTGTGCATCTTGGTCATATCTTAGTTGGCTCTTGTGAGAGATTAGTGGAATATCCCATTATGGGGGAGTGATGTGCTTTGTGAACCTCACAATCCTATATATGTGTGTACATGAGTAATTCCATCTAGTATATATGATGCAGTATTGCAAACCCAATAGCTTGGTGAATGCCTTCTGCTGCCATGGAGTGGACAAACACTACTCTTCTAGGTGAATCAATATTTTCTGGTCTTTTTGAATAACAAATTCTGCATGCTACAAATATGGGCGTCATTGCTCTATGCCTACCACAATGGCCAAATATTCCTTTTCATATCTAGACAACACACGGTATCTTGGGCTCAATGATTTGCTCATAAAGGCAATAGGATGCCCCCTGTTGCAACACAGCTCCAATTCGTGTATCACATGCATCCGTTTTCACCATGAATGTTTTGGTGAAGTCCGGCAGAGCCAATACTGGAGCTGAGATGAGCTGCTGCTTCAAAAGATTCAAACTTGCTCAGTGTTATCTATCCAAACAAATGAGTCGGTGTTTTGATGCTACTCGTCGTCTTGTTTCCAAAAAGCTTGAGTTTGCTCAACTCGGAGCTCATTTGCAGAACTTATGGCAGTTCTGGTTTTCTTGAGTGTGGTTTTTGTCAGGGTCCCAGCGGTAGTACCGTGGTACCCAGCAGTAGTACCGCTGAGGAGTCACAAGCGGCAGTACCGCTCCGCAGCGGTAGTACCGGCGGTGACTCTGCAGCAGTACTACCGTTGGCTTACCAGGTCCCTACCGCGTCGATTCGAGGGGTCTTTTTCTGTGTCGGATTGTGCGGTACCTCGCTGCGGCAGTAGTGCGGCAGTACCGCTCCTTAGCGGTAGTACTGCCCTTCCTCCGCGGTAGTACCGTCCGGTTCCCTCTTTCCCTTTACCCTTCATTCTGTGCGGCAGTACCGCCAAAGGGAGCGGTAGTACCGCTTAACCCAGCGGTAGTACCGCTGTCTCCTGCGGTACTACCGCCCCAAGGTTCATGTTTTGTTGCTCCTTTTCCCTGTTTCTTCCACCTGAGCGGTAGTACCAGTCTTGGAGCGGTAGTACCGCTCATGTGCGGACTGAGCACATAACGGTTGGATTTTCCCCCTCCTATAAAAGGGGGTCTTCTTCCCCATTGAACCTTTTCCTTTGAGCTCGTGTTCTTTCCCCATTGTTGACCTTCTTCGAGCTTGCTAACTCTCAATCCCTCCATGGATTCTTGCTAGTTTTTGAGGGAAAAGAGAAAGGAGATCTAGATCCACATTTCCACCAATCACTTTCTCCTCTATGTGAGGGGCACCCCTTGGATCTAGATCTTGGAGTTCTTGGTGTTCTCCTTCTTGTTCTTCCTCCCATTTTCCTCCCTAGCATTAGTTGCTTCGGTGGGATTTGAGAGAGAAGGACTTGGGCACTCCATGTGCCCCTGCCATTGCATTTGGTGCATCGGTTTGAGTTCTCCATGTGATACATGGAAGTTACAAGTTGAGAAGCTTATTACTCTTGGGTGCTTGGTACCCTTGAGCTTGTTCCTCTTGGGTGCTTGGGCTCCCTAGACGGTTGTTGGTGTTCGGAGCTCAATCATTGTGGTGCAAAGCTCCGGGCAAGCGTCGGGGTCTCCAATTAGGTTGTGGAGATCGCCCCGAGCAATTTGACGGGTACCGGTGACCGCCCCCAAGGGTTGCCAAAGTGTACGGGTTCGGTGACCGCCCCCAAGGGTTGCCGTTTGTACGGGTTCAGTGACCGCCCTCAAGGGTCCCTTAGTGGAATCACGACATCTTGCATTGTGCGAGAGCGTGAGGAGATTACGGTGGCCCTAGTGGCTTCTTGGGGAGCATTGTGCCTCCACACCGCTCCAAACGAAGATTAGCATCCGCAAGGGTGTGAACTTCGGGATACATCGTCGTCTCCTCGTGCCTCGGTTATCTCTTACCCGAGCCCTTTACTTATGCACTTTACTTTGTGATAGCCATATTGTTTCTTGTCATATATCTTGCTATCACATAGTTATTCTAAAGAGCTTGCCAATTTATCTTCTCCTCTTGTTGTTAATGATGATGCTTGTGCTACTAACTCTATCTCTTGTGAAGCATCCATTTTGAAGGAGAATGTCGAGCTTCGGGCTCAACTTGAGTTGCTTTCTAGCAATTATGGGAAATTGGAAGAAAACCATGAAAAGCTCACAAGCTCTCATGATGATCTCCTAGTATCCCATAATGTGCTAAAATTAGCTCATGAGGCCATGCTTGCTAAGGTAACATCTAGTGAGCCTCATGTGGATACTAGCACTACTTATAGTCAAAATGCTATATTGCCATGTGCTAGTCCTTGTAATTCATCTACTCACAATGCTGGTACATCTTGTGATGAATTGCTTTTCTTGCCTTGTTGCTCTAACGATGAAGCTTATACTTCCTCTAGTACTTGTGTTGAGACTAACCATGTAGAGGAAATCAAAGAGCTCAAGGCCCAAGTCACTTCTTTGAAGAAAGACTTGGAAAAGAGTCATGAAGGGAAATCCACACTCAACAATATCTTGAGTGTGCAAAAATCCCCCAATGACAAAGGTGGACTTGGATTCAACTCCAATAAGAAGAAGAAGTCCAAGATGATCAAGAAGAAGGGCCAAGAACAAGTCAAGAATTCGGCCAAGATTATTTGCTTCAAGTGCAAAGTAGAAGGGCATCATGTTAGATCTTGCCCATTGAAGAAGAAGCCCATTAGTGACAAGCAACAAGGGAAGCGGCCACAAGTTCACTCTCATTCTCAACCTCAAGTTGAAGAAAGGCCTCTTCCCAAGAAGACTCAAGCTAATGCTTCTCAAGTTGAGAAATCAAGTGAGAAGAAAGTGAAGAGTAGACGTTGCTACCTATGTCGCGAGAAAGGTCACCTCGCTTCTTCCTGCACTAGTGGTAACTTATCCAACCCAATTATTATTGATGATGTCTATTCCCTTGGGAAGGATAAGGTTGGCAATGTGGTTGCCAAGTTTGTTGATACTCAAAGTGGTCTGAAGCAAAGAACCATTTGGGTAGCCAAGCCTATTGTGACTAACCTCTTAGGACCGAACTTGGTTGGGGACTAACAAGCTCAAACTTGATCAATAGGTGATGTTGGAGGTCATTGGAGACTTGGCTACATTATGAAGAATTAAGGGGACTTCATCATTCTTATTGTCTCAAGCCAAGTCATTCGGATTATCAAGTTTCTATCTTATATCCAATGTTCCTCCTTGCGGTAACTCGTGCTTAAATTATTTACATTGAAAGTTACTTGCCCCTTTGCATGTTTGGCTTTGTTCCTTGCATGTGTTTGTATATGTCGTGCTTCCAACTTGATTATCTTGAGCAATCAAGTATGTGTGTGTTGGTTTGCACATCATGTACATGTGTGTCGTTTGTTGAGCCTTTGTGCATCTTGGTCATATCTTAGTTGGCTCTTGTGAGAGATTAATTGAATATCCCATTATGGGGGAGTGATGTGCTTTGTGCACCTCACAATCCTATATATGTGTGTACATGAGTAATACCATCTAGTATATATGACGCAGTATTGCAAACCCAATAGCTTGGTGAATGCCTTCTGCTGCGATGGAGTGGACAAACGCTACTCTTCTAGGTGAATCAATATTTTCTGGTCTTTTTGAATAACAAATTCTGCATGCTGCAAATATGGGCGTCATTGCTCTATGCCTACCACAATGGCCAAATATTCCTTTTCATATCTGGACAACACACGGTATCTTGGGCTCAATGATTTGCTCATAAAGGCAATAGGATGCCCCCCCTGTTGCAACACAGCTCCAATTCCTATATCACATGCATCCGTTTCCACCATGAATGTTTTGTTGAAGTCCGGCAGAGCCAATACTGGAGCTGAGATGAGCTGCTGCTTCAAAAGATTCAAAGCTTTCTCAGTGTTATCTGTCCAAACAAATGAGTCGCTGTTTTGATGCTACTCGTCGTCTTGTTTCCAACAAGCTTGAGTTTGCTCAACTCGGAGCTCATTTGCAGAACTTATGGCAGTTCTGGTTTTCTTGAGTGTGGTTTTTTTCAGGGTCCCAGCGGTAGTACCATGGTACCCAGCGGTAGTACCGCTGAGGAGTCACAAGCGGCAGTACCGCTCCGCAGCGGTAGTACCGGCGGTGACTCCGCAGCAGTGCTACCGTTGGCTTACCAGGTCCCTACCGCGTCGATTCGAGGGGTCTTTTTCTGTGTCGGATTGTGCGGTACCTCGCTGCGGCAGTAGTGCGGCAGTACCGCTCCTTAGCGGCAGTATCGCCCTTCCTCCGCGGTAGTACCGCCCGGTTCCCTCTTTCCCTTTACCCTTCATTCTGTGCGGCAGTACCGCCGAAGGGAGCGGTAGTACCGCTTAACCCAGCGGTAGTACCGCTGTCTCCTGCAGTACTACCGCCCCAAGGTTCATGTTTTGTTGCTCCTTTTCCCTGTTTCTTCCACCTGAGCGGTAGTACCGCTCGTGGAGCGGTAGTACCGCTCATGTGCGGGCTGAGCACATAACGGTTGGATTTTCCCCCTCCTATAAAAGGGGGTCTTCTTCCCCATTGAACCTTATCCTTTGAGCTCGTGTTCTTGAAGGAAATATGCCCTAGAGGCAATAATAAAGTTATTATTTATTTCCTTATATCATGATAAATGTTTATTATTCATGCTAGAATTGTATTAACCGGAAACATAATACATGTGTGAATACATAGACAAACTTAGTGTCACTAGTATGCCTCTACTTGACTAGCTCGTTAATCAAAGATGGTTATGTTTCCTAACCATGAACAAAGTGTTGTTATTTGATTAACGAGGTCACATCATTAGTTGAATGATCTGATTGACATGACCCATTCCATTAGCTTAGCACCCGATCGTTTAGTATGTTGCTATTGCTTTCTTCATGACTTATACATGTTCCTATGACTATGAGATTATGCAACTCCCGTTTACCGGAGGAACACTTTGTGTGCTACCAAACGTCACAACGTAACTGGGTGATTATAAAGGAGCTCTACAGGTGTCTCCAATGGTAGATGTTGGGTTGGCGTATTTCAAGAATAGGATTTGTCACTCCAATTGTCGGAGAGGTATCTCTGGGCCCTCTCGGTAATGCACATCACATAAGCCTTGCAAGCATTGCAACTAATGAGTTAGTTACGAGATGATGTATTACGGAACAAGTAAAGAGACTTGCCGGTAACGAGATTGAACTAGGTATTGGATACCGACGATCAAATCTCGGGCAAGTAACATACCGATGACAAAGGGAACAACGTATGTTGTTATGCGGTCTGACCGATAAAGATCTTCGTAGAATATGTAGGATCCAATATGGGCATCCAGGTCCCGCTATTGGTTATTGACCGGAGATGTGTCTTAGTCATGTCCACATTCTTCTCGAACCGTAGGGTCCGCACGCTTAACGTTATGATGACAGTTATTATGAGTTTATGCATTTCGATGTACCGAAGTTAGTTCGGAGTCCCGGATGTGATCACGGACATGACGGGGAGTCTCGAAATGGTCGAGACATAAAGATCGATATATTGGAAGCCTATATTTGGACATCGGAATCGTTCCGGGTGAAATCGGCATTTTTCCGGAGTACCGGGGGGTTACCGGAACCCCCCGGGGGTTATTCGGCCTACATGGGCCTTAAGGAAGAAGAGGAGAGGAGGCAAGAGGTGGCCGCGCGCCCCTCCCCTTCCTAGTCCGAATAGGACAAGGGAAGGGGGGCGGCGCCCCCCCTTTTCCTTCCTCTCTTCCTCCTATTTCCCCCCTCTCTCTCCTTGTCCAACTAGGAGTCCTACTCCCGGTGGGAGTAGGACTCCCCTTGGCGCGCCACACCCTGGCCGCCCGCCTCCTCCCCTTGCTCCTTTATATACGGGGGCAGGGGGCACCTCTAGACACACAAGTTGATCCACGTGATCGTTCCTTAGCCGTGTGCGGTGCCCCCTGCCACCATATTCCACCTCGATCATATCATTGTAGTGCTTAGGCGAAGCCCTGCGTCGGTAGAACATCATCATCGTCACCACGCCGTTGTGCTGACGGAACTCATCCCCGAAGCTTTGCTGGATCGGAGCCCGGGGAGTGTCATCGAGCTGTACGTGTGCTAAGAACTCGGAGGTGCCGGAGTAATGGTGCTTGGATCGGTCGGATCGGGAAGACGTATGACTACTTCCTCTACGTTGCGTCAACGCTTCCGTTGCGATCTACGAGGGTACGTAGATAACACTCTCCCCTCTCGTTGCTATGCATCACCATGATCTTGCGTGTGCGTAGGAATTTTTTTGAAATTACTGCGTTCCCCAACAGTTCTTTCCCCATTGTTGACCTTCTTCGAGCTTGCTAACTCTCAATCCCTCCACGGATTCTTGCTAGTTTTTGAGGGAACGGAGAGAGAAGATCTAGATCCACATTTCCACCAATCACTTTCTCCTCTATGTGAGGGGAACCCCTTGGATCTTGATCTTGGAGTTCTTGGTGTTCTCCTTCTTGTTCTTCCTCTCATTTTCCTCCCTAGCATTAGTTGCTTCGGTGGGATTTGAGAGAGAAGGACTTGGGCACTCCGTGTGCCCTTGCCATTGCATTTGGTGCATCGGTTTGAGTTCTCCACGTGATACGTCGAAGTTACAAATTGAGAAGCTTATTACTCTTGGGTGCTTGGTACCCTTGAGCTTGTTCCTCTTGGGTGCTTGGGCTCCCTAGACGGTTGTTGGTGTTCGGAGCTCAATAATTGTGGTGCAAAGCTCCGGGCAAGCGTCGGGGTCTCCAATTAGGTTGTGGAGATCACCCCGAGCAATTTGCGGGTACCGGTGACCGCCCCCAAGGGTTGCCAAAGTGTACGGGTTCGGTGACCGCCCCCAAGGGTTGCCATTTGTACGGGTTCGGTGACCGCCCTCAAGGGTCCCTTAGTGGAATCACGGCATCTTGCATTGTGCGAGAGCGTGAGGAGATTACGGTGGCCCTGGTGGCTTCTTGGGGAGCATTGTGCCTCCACACCGCTCCAAACGGAGATTAGCGTCCGCAAGGGTGTGAACTTCGGGATACATCATCGTCTCCTCGTGCCTCGGTTATCTCTTACCCGAGCCCTTTACTTATGCACTTTACTTTGTGATAGCCATATTGTTTCTTGTCATATATCTTGCTATCACATAGTTGTTTATCTTTCTTAGCATAAGTTGTTGGTGCACATAGGTGAGCCTAGTTGTTTTAGGCTTTGTGCTGGGCAAATTAACCGCTAGGTCTATTCCGCATTTGTTCAAGCCTAAACCGTAATTATTTTAAAACGCCTATTCACCGCCCCCCCTCTAGGCGACATCCACGATCTTTCACCGCTGCGAGACCATTTTTGGTGGACAAATCAATTATCTCTCTATCTGCTTCTCGCAAAATAAATATCTCTTCCATTGCAACGCACGGACATATGTGCTAGTGTATTATAAACACACAATGTATGGTTCAATTCAAAGAACAACGTTAAGCCCCATCATCCAAATTATTTTAGCGATTAGATTTACAAGTTATAGTTAGGACCTAACCAACAATTAGAAACCGTATAATAGCATTTTCATTTGGCAGGCTTTCATTCAGCGAATTCATGTCCAATGCATCTCTCATAGAGGTTCCTAATGTAAAGTGACTTTACAAAGTAATAAATGAAGCTCTCTAGGTTATCATACCTATGACACTACCCACTGTGAAATAATAAAATAGACTAGTAACATATACATGTTATTAGTCTAAGTTAATCACACTATGACTAGCCTAATGCCCCTCAAGTCTGCATGTGTGTCTTCAGCCAGTGCATTGTTTTATGGGTTGAAACAATATGGGTGTGTGGTCTATCCTCGAACTCTCTGCCATATTATCTGGATAATCTCCGATTGAAATCAATATAATTCTGAACATGATGGTATAATGTCAAAACCAAACCCATAGTCTAATACAAAGAGTACTATCTGTATCCATGACCGAATCCGGGAACTATTTGAATTTTAGAACGAATGCCATCTGAGGCCCTTCGGTCTGATGTTTGGCCGGAAAATATCCATTATAGTTTTACCCCAAGATGATACTATATTATTTTTACTAGATAAATATATTGTTACAACTGGTGAATTTTTTCTTGATATGTATGAACAAACCTATAAAATCGACCAAAAAATAGATAATTCTTAGTCATATGAGATATTGCCGTGTCCAAAAAAAGCCAAGGAAAATTGCAGGCTTCATCAAGTTCCTTTGAAGCAACACATCTTAATTCACATTTTGATGCCCCTCCAAGTCTCCAAGGACCATACATGTACACTTTTTGTTAACCCAACTCATAGGTTCTACTAAGGATGTCAATGGGTAGGGTATGGTGCGGGTAAAATAACCCCATACCCATACCCTTGTTTCTGATGGCGTAAAATCTGTCCATACCTACCGTTCATTTCACATTATAGAAACTTCACAGCCAAAAAGTTCACAAGAAGTTTACAATTACGAGAAGTTCACATCTAGAAGCTAACTAAAGTGACAAGTTCAATTAGTTCACAAATACACCTACTTCTCCCCCCTCGCCTGCCTCACATCCTTCTTTGTCCCCGGCTCGTCCCTGGCCCTCTTCAACCTCCTCAGAACCTTCTTCGGCGCCGGCTCCTGCTCGTCCTCAAACTCGTCCTCGGACTCGACAATGGACTTGTCAACGGTCCTCTTTTGTTTCTTGTTCCATGCCTCCGGTGTATAACAGTTGAAGGTCTTCCTAGGCTTTAAGTTAAAGTGGCGACGCTCAATAGGCTGACTAGGCTGACTAGGCTGAGGTGCATCATCGATAAACCCCCTTAGGGTGATCTCGTCGGGCGCCTGAAAAATAAGGAATGTGTTTTGAGTGGAATTGGATCTAACACGAAATTCAACATTCAGTTTGAGTAAAGATGAATCATAAATTGGTAACATATAGCCTGTTTGTGGAACACACGTCATAAAATACGAATCATAGCATCAACTTTGTAAGATGCAACAAGTGATGTTAAGTTCATAACTCTGTATGGTAATTGGTAATACATGTAGACGGTAACATTTGTTTATGCAATCACACCATGATAAATATTTTATATGAAAAAATTAAAAAATAAATGGTAACACAGATTTAATACCTCCTCTTCAGAAGCTTGGAACTCGACCGGGTGGGCATGTCGGCCTCGACGGTACGGCAACCAAGAAGATGAGCTAAGGAACGTAACCGAATAGCGCTACGCCGTGACATTGCGAAATAGAGATTTTAGTGGATTTGAACACAAAGCATGTAAACAGAAGGCTCTCACGACATACCTTAATAAACTCTCTAAGGACATTCTCAGAATTCCCACCCTGAGGTTGTGCGAGTGCTTCATCGGCTTCACTAACCTGGCACGAGATCTCAGTGCGCTATGAAAACAAACAAGTCAACAAAAGAGCTCTAGTTATGTTGATATGTCGAAAAGGGCAAAACTTACTATAAATTTGATCGTAGGAGCAAATCCGGTTTGTGTGCCCTCTCTGATGAGCATGTTGTAGCTGAGGTTGGCAGTCTCTTCGAAACCTGTGGGCACCTCCAATATGCTCTTGTCATAAGCCGGCGGGCATAACTCCACACGAGACTCGCTAAGAAACCATTGAAGATATTTGTAAAATGTAGCTTCATCGTGCACTTGGCGATGTACTTGTCTGTTATTATTAGCCACCTTCACCAAGTAATTCCACTTCTTGATGTACTTTTCATGATATGACTCCCAGTTTGTTGATCTTCTTCTGCTTCATTTTGTCCAAGCTTCATATTAACAATCATAAGTATTGGCAGCCTGAAATAGTTTACAATGCTAAAGATAGAAGATGCACTCTCTCACCCGTGAAGCACGATATTCGTGTCCTTCCACTCCGGCGGTGTATCCTGAAATAACCCAAATTGAGTCATCACACGTTGTGGAAGGTGGTGCTCGACTGCATATAAGCATATCAATGGGCACCGCATCTGCCAAAGATGTGATTCCTCTGTGCATTTCGGGTTCAACTGGAAATCGGGGATGAAAGCGAAATTGTCCTGCAGTCCATATGGCTGCCACGTCACCTGTAACATAGTACAAGCAGGGAGCCAATAGAATAAATTGCTAAGGAAGACATGAAAATAATACTAAGAAAAAAAGAAGTATGCATATTAATGGAACGAAGCAAATGATAACTATTTTTGAAAGGACAGGTTTGGAGTTCCCCAAATACCACTCTTGGAGATAATTCCACAAAGATTAGTTTGTATTTAAGAGCGAGTGAATATTGACATTGCAATTATTACCTGCTCGGCGGTTAGCACGTCGAACTCATTGGTGTAGTCTATGTACATCCTCTTTTGGTCGCCGTTGAACTCCAAAACCTTGTCCCACTTGTACGCGCATGTAGGCTTCCATAGCGGGTTATCATGATCGTCCCAGGCGTCATAACTGATCACTTTCGGTCGTCCAACTGAAAAGTGTTCCCGCATCCAAACTGAAAGTAGGACTAACGAACCACAAATGCTGGCATGATCTTTGCGCCTACAACATGCCTCATCCAACTGCACATAGAGGCACACACGGGACAATTAGAGAATGTTTGAAGATGTAATATAGAGAGAAAACTATGTACAATTGATTACCTGACGGTACAAGTAGGCCAGTGCCGCCAAACCCCAGCTTTGTTTACTATCCCAACCGGATAACGCCTTCAGCCACATCCACGGAGCGGTCCTACCACCACCATCAGCAAAAAGAGTCGTCGAGATCACATAACACAAGTATGCACGTGTATAATGTTGGACCATCTCCTCACTAGCATCGCCATGGCACTGGCTAAAATGTTCTACGATCCAAACATAAGTCGCACCAGCGGGGACTCTGTATTTAGTTGGGTCATCCGGCACCGCAGGAACCGCACCAATAAGGTCAAACATCCTATCGCGCCAGTTAGCAGCATTAGTGATAAAATAGACAAGAATTCCCTTGATGGGAAGTGCAAGGATCATCGAAACATCCTAGAGAGTCACAGTCATCTCCACGGTTCGGTGGTGAAAACTGTGCGTCTCCGGCCTCCGCCCTGCTTCCTGGTGCTTCTGCACCCCTGGTTATAACTGGTGGACTGCTTGGCCCTGCCCCTGGCGTGTTAAAAAGATTCATCGGCTCATACTGCAAAGGGAAACGGGACTGGTGCCTCCTTCGAAGAACCGCATTAGAGGCGCCTTGATCCAAGCTTAAGCGAAAAGCCTCTACCCTGATACGCTGTGGCTCAGCATCCATCTGAGCCTGCATTGCATTGATATCATCTTGGGCCTTGGTCCTCTATTCCCTATGCTTCGCAATCTCCGCATTACTCTCCGCTTGGTTCCCTCATGTGACCTCGGTCCCCATCAAGGTTGTCAACTCATTCCTCAACTCCAACATAACCTGAGTCGGTGGTCTGGTTGAGCCGCCAGCACCAGCCGCCGCAGCCGCAGTCGAAACAGATGTCATAGCTGTAGCTGTTGATGAGTTGAGAGCCGGTCATGTGCGAGCCATAAAGATAGCAGCCCTGGATGGCAGCTCATGGGGTCTGGAATACTGTTGCAATCAGAATAGCCCCAAGCCCGCCGTCTTGAAGCTAGTAAATCAACTCCGTCTCTCCAGTAGAGGACTCATCACCTGAGTAGATGAGAGTCTCTCGTCGAGATACAGAGTCCTCTGCAAGATCAATGCCATGCGTGAAACCGACGAAGACATGCTTCCGGCCGGGTTGAATCGGGTGGGTTGCGTATGCCTAGCTGACTCGATGTGGTTGGTGGAGATGTCCGGCTCAGGCTTAGATATGCCAATCTTTTCGATGAAGACATGAATTCCGCCGAAGGGGACCGGTACCCGTACTCGATTGAGTCGGCCTCAGGGCCCCAACCAGCGTCATCGACGTAGAGCTTGCCGCGACGACTCTTGGTTATCCTGCCAACGGCGTATCCCTCGATCCCTGGGAAAGAGCCCTTCAAGAACTCGAAACCATCGTGCGATGGCCCCACGGTGGGCGCCAACTGTCGTGGTTTTTTCACGGCAGATGCCCTAGTGAAAGGACTTAGGTGTGCAGCCATCGCTACTGTGACTAGCTTGAAGGGGTTGAACAGGACGAAAGACACGAGTTTACCCAGGTTCGGCCCCTCTGGATGAGGTAAAAGACTACTCCTACTTCTAGTTGTATTGCTTGAGTATCGATTACAAGGGAGCGAATCTCCTTGACCTAGCTATCAATTGATTGTAACTTAAGTTTACCCGCCGTAGGGTCTCGCCTTAATAACACAGGTCGAGGCCCTGGGCTTACAGGAGTCCGGGTCGGGTCACACTTCTGGACCGACCCTGGTTCTAAATCACCTTGCCTTGCTAGGAAAGACGCCATTGGGTGGCTTACGGCTTTAATCCGGTTCTCCACATAAGTTGCCTCCTTGGCTCAGTTTGGGCTCCTTTAGGCCTGTCTAAGGCTTTCTTATTGAGTCGCCAACATTTTAACCCGGCCCATCTAGGGCGGGTTATAACACGGGGTTATATGCCCGACACCATCAGCATCTGGTCTCCGCGTCGGTAATGGTGTTTCCCAAACGTCGGTACTAGGTTTTTTCTACTAGTGGTAGCTGGATGTCCATTGTAGTCAACAAGTGTCTCGGTGCGATGAATTCCGCCAAGAGACTAGTGGTGTCACCATGTGCAAGATCAATGATCCATGCATTATCAGACAAAGCCGCCCTGACGAAACTTCAAAGTCGCACTTAGCTTGCTCGCATGTACTAGATGAAAGTCGAGGTACCAAATTTGAGCAGTAAGCTTCGATAACATCTCAGATATATCGAACACCTCACTCAGGGGGATTTACTCATAGCGAGGCTCCGGATGGTAACAACTCGCAGGTCTGGACATATTAAAGTGGAGAGATTTTGGACATGGAACTGGAAGTATGTGGAATTTTGAGTCTTTTTGGACTTTGATCTCTCCGCATTTAGCAAGAAAAACATCTCCTCACAAGGTCTCACTCAGATGTATGCATATAGGTTGCACTAAAAGATATCCTGATTATATTTTCAGTGCCACATCTAGAGTGCATATATGTATCGATGGTCTATCAAACCCAATGTAACATGTACAACCAAACATGTGGCCTATAAAACATGATTAAACGAGACGTTGATGATTTCGTGATGAGTTCCTCATACAAAAAAACTCTAGATTTTTTACTTATGTATAGCTAATAATAAACCTGAAACTGCTACCAAGATATTTTCGACACCATGTGCTTTATAAATCTCTACCAAGTTATATATATATATATATATATATATATATATATATATATATATATATATATATATATAGACACACACTATATTAATGTGAGTATCCATCCATGAAAAATATGCATGTTTGTATTTCTTGGCAATTGAATTGAAATACCTGTTTAAGACATAATGTATTGAAACGAAAAAATATTAATGTGACTTCCAATAGGAATATAGCTCGCATGGTAATTTTCCACACCTTGAGCATAAAGAATAATATTACTAATCTAATCAAGTATTACAACCCAATCTCGAGAATAAATAACAAGTATAAAAGCTTAATATAAATATTGCGTTTGTTCAGACTTGGCCTGACTAAATAGAAAAAATATTGAAATTTAATAATATATATTTACTAAGCACTCAACCTACCAAAGTTTGAAGATGTAGAATCACGCAACGCTACCGTCGGCCACAGTGGCCGCATGGTCTGGCGCCATGAGTTTAGCTTGGTGATGCTCGTAGACCTCGCCTGGTCAAACCCAAGAGGGATGTCGGCGCCACCATCGATCAAGGTTTTGGGTACCGGGCGAAAAATTTGGTTACCGTCCGGTTCCCGCGTTTCTCCCTACCCCACGAGAAAGCTGCATCCCGAGCAAAAAAATTCAATTTTTTTGAAATTTTTGAATTTCAACGGCGATAGTCTGCTCAAGTACAGATGGAAACTCTTCTAAAACATGTAAGCTACTGTGGTCTGATGGTAAACATGGCCCTCCCACGACCTCGCATACGTGGAGGACGGACTAGGAGAACTTACCACTGCGCCAACAACGACTGCCTGAACTAATTGAGCTCAGTACCTATATATTCCAAGTGTAGCCAAAACGTTGCCATCGATTCAGGAGTAGTTGCTCGATGATCTTAAGGTTAGAAGGCAACGAGAACAATGGCAGTCTTGCCGGAGTCTGGGTGCGGGGGCGGCTAAGTACGAGATGGGTAGGGGAAGCTTCTCATGACTAGGGATAGGGTTCCAACGCTATTTCTCTCGATTGTGCTGGAGTTTCACCCTCCGTATTCAAACAATGAAGGTTTGTATGGTTAAACAAGCCAATGATTTTAAAATACTTTGAAATGACATTTAATGATAACATTCGTAGAAGTCATGAAGCAAAATTAGGATTCCAAGACGCTTTCGTAAATAGTATTTTTGAACCATCAATTTTTTTTACCATGACTTCCAAGAATGTTATTTTATGATGAATTTTTTACAGCAACACAAAACATTTGTCGAATTTTGGCACCCTTGTTTTTCATTTTTTATTTTTTACTAACTTTTTTAATTTTACTATTCATCTGGGAGCATTTGAACTTGGGATCACATACTAAGTGACCAGCAGCGGCACAAACTGTACTGTAGGAGCACTATTAAGGGAGCATCTTACCGTTGAACATAGCAAGAGAAAAAAAGTTGGAAATGGTCTAGAGGTAGAACAGGAATCAGGGAAAGTCCAAGTAGTTTCAGACCTGAGAAATACATTATAAAACTTTTGCTTCTGGTTAGTACTACTACTTACAAACTATATTGTCGACATTCCAAAATGACCAACTCTTTGTACATATGCCAGACATTCAGAGGACATGATTGACGGGATGCGGATGGACCTCTAGAAGCCAAGATACAGGAACTTTGATGAGCCCTACATATACTGCTATTACGTCGCGGGCTCCGTGGGTGTGATGAGGCTTCCAGTGACGGGCATCTCGCCCGAGTCCAAAGCAACGGCTGAGAGTGTCTACGGTGCCGCTCTGGCTGTCGGGCTCACAAACCAGCTCACCAATATACTCAGGGATGTCGGAGAAGAGTAAGCCACCCACTCATTACCACTAAAATGCAACGGTCTTCCCTTTCTCTGAAGAACAATGATGATATGAGTATTAAAATAGGAATGTCTTGAAATTTTGTGTCTTTGGAATATTTCTTTTCCAGTGCGCAAAGAAGAAGGATATATCTACGTCAAGACGAGCTCGCGGAGGTGGGGCTCTCCGACAAAGACATCTTCAAAGGAGTCATCACCGACAAGTGGAGGAAATTCATGAAGAGGCAGATCAAGAGGGCAAGGATTGATGTTCTTCGAGGAGGTGGAGCGAGGGGTGACTGAGCGTAGGAAGGAGAGCCGGTGGCTGGTAAGTGCCCTAATGCCACAACTTGAAAGCCAAAAAGAGCTACATATAGAGTTCTCATCGATGTTAATTATTAGTAACAACGAAGGAGCTATGTGTAGTTCAAGACCCGCAAAAAAAAACCTATGTGTCAGGGGGGGTCGCCGCCCCTCGTGTATAATCATTGAAAAAAATATATTAGGGGCTCAAATAGAAGAAAGTATCACTTGAGTGATAATATGGTTTTGCATTGCAATTGCAGGTTTGGGCCTCTCTGTTGCTATATCGACAGATCCTCGACGAGATCGAAGCGAACGACTACAACAACTTCACCAAGAGGGCCTGTGTTGGGAAGGCGAAGAAGGTGCTGGCGCTTCCTGTTGCGTACGGGAGATCGCTGCTCTTACCGTATTCACTGAGAAATAACCCGGACCTAGAAGAAACAACAAAGCAAGATGAAGATGGTCAGGTTAGGCTAGATAGAAAGAAATTGGGTGGTGTCGCGACATCTGCCTTCGAGCTCTTCATCCGGTTAGTTGGATAGTCAATGCGGCGAATCGGCACATTCCTCTGCAATCAATGTTGACATGAAGGGCTGGGGAAGGAAGGGAGAAGAATACTGCAGCAAACCTCGATGGAGACCGAATGTTTACATGTATATTATTATTGCTAGAACATGTGCGTTTGAAGACAGAACAAGATGTATATATATACTCGTTGTCGGTCCTGAATTCGGAAAACAGGTATATTATTCTGTAAGCGTATATATTCGAGCAATACAGTTTGGAATGCAGAACTGAGAAAATATGACGCTGTTTCTAAACTTTAGAAGGACATAGCCCTCAAGGGGAACATTCAATGAATACAGGGGCGATGGGACATAGATCAAGGAGGTTCCTTAGGACTAGCTAGCTAGCAGTCCTCAAGAATAGGTTCTACAGTTACAAAGGAAACACACGTTACATGTACTACATGACAGTCACCTTATTACAACTCAACAGCAACTCTCAAAGCTAACCTCCCTCAGGGAAGTTGCCATTGAAGGAGAGCTAACAACCAAAGCCCACAAGTGCTCGCCTCGGGGCATAGGAGTGTAAAGGCCGACGATCGGAATCAGCTTACCATATCCATGATCATCCACACCCTGGTCGCCTGCCCTGATTGTACTTGGATTGAGAAGAGGCCTGCAGCAGTGGTCACGAATATGACATTTGCTCCCTCGGCAAAGCCCAACACATGCACCGGACATTTTGCACCCACTGGAGCACCATTTACTAGGGACAAACTTTCCAGGTAGATGATTCGGCCAGGCACCCATCGGGCATCCATCACCTCCCATGACCACAATTGCAGATGCGGATCCAGTTCTTCGACGAGTCCTAGTCCACCGCCCTCCGCCAGCATGAGGTTGCAAGTGGGTTCACCCTTAGAGTTGCAAGAGTCTGGTGTGTCGAACCAAGTCAGTCCATGCCTTGCCAGGTCATATTCCAGGATAAACCCACCACATGTCATGAAGTACAAGAAAGACCTCCCAACAAGCACGCTGGAATAATATGTGAAGTCCACAATGAATTCGTTGTGCATTAAGGTCGGCTCGCCCCAGGCGACAGTCTCAGATGAGTAGACACATGCCGACGTCTCAGCGTCTTCATCAAAGACGGAGAAGACAAAGACCACGCAGAACGGACCGCCGTGGCAGTCGTGGTGGTTGCACCCGTCCGCTGCGCAGAACACGGCTGCGGTGGTGTTGCCGAACTGGAACACCACGGGGATAGGTACGCGCTGCTGGGCACCCGTGATTGGCTCCCACACCAGGAATTCCTCAGTACGGTCCTCAGAGAGGAAGAGGGCGCGGCCATGGCGGCAGTCGACGGCCTGCCAGAGAAAGCGGTCGGGGGCGGCGATGCGGTGGCCGGGATGAAGGTAGGGATGGCCTCATCGTGCCAGTCATGGAGAACCCCGAGCGCGGTGGGTGACGGATGGAGATTGTGGAAGCTACGCCGGAACCAGCGTTGGGAGACGGCCTCGCTCCAGGACTTACAGACGAGGGAGGCACGGAGGAGGCTGGCGGGGTCATCGGGCGGGATGCGGAGCAGGATCTCTCCTACGAGCTCGTCCGGGAGGGCTGGCGGCGGTCCTTTTTTTCTCAAATGATACTCCGGCAGCGGTCCTGGTGCCATGGTGGCCGCTAGCTAGGTTTTTCTCTGTTGACCTTGGCGGCTGCTGTTGGCCCAATCTCACGCGTACGGCAATGAGACGTCCTCGCTCCTGCTTGGCAGCTGCTGTTGCTTTTCACGATGTGTCATGTCATGTATATATAATAGCTGAGGCAAGCAAGCTAACCGACCACCACTTGGAATCCTAGTCTAGCTAGGTGAAGGTGATGGCTCTGAAACCAGCAGGGACGGACGAGTGGACAATTGTGAAACAAAGATCTCGATCGATATAAGGCTAGCTGTACGTTGTACGTGTATACGTACGTACGTACGTATGTGGCGCCGATCGAGCGCGCGTGAGTCAAACTTGCGATGTCATGGAATTCGTTTCGGTGTTTTGACCTAAATTAAGGCTTTGTATTGCAAGCCGAGTTGATCGGGCATGTCGGTGCCTCGCTCCATCGAAAACAGTTACGTACGTAGAAATGGTCGCGTGTATATATACTCGTTGCGCAAGTCAACCAATTCACTTCGGAGGCGCCGGAGAGGTGGATGGTGGCCGGAAAGATCCTCCACCGGAACAAACTCCATATCAACACCATCTCCAACGCTCTCCGGCCTGCATGGGGAAACCCTAAGGGCCTGGTGTTTCGCATAGTAGGGGAGAACACGTTCGTCGCGGAGTTCGCAACACGGCGCGACCGTGATCGTGTGTGGGACGGATCCCCATGGCACATCAGCAAAAACGCAGTTGTACTGTCGGATTTCGACGAGTGCATGTGCCCGTCAGAGCTCAAGTTTGACAAATTAAAAGTTTGGCCTCGAGTTGTTAACCTCCCATTCAATCTGCGGAACGACTCACGGTGCAAAGCTATTGCACAACAGATCGATAAGGAGGCCACTTCAATCCACTTCGATCATGAGCGCGGCTATCTGCGAGCCTGAGTGACTCTCGATGTAGCCAAACCTCTCAGGAGGTGGATTTTGATTGATTCAGCAAGGAGGGGTACCACAGATCCTTTTGACATCCAATATGAAAACATACCCCACTTCTGCTTTTCCTGTGGTCGTCTAGGCCACTCTGATCTATTCTGCCCGACGCCTGGCACAAGAGATGAGAACGGAGATCTGCCGTTTGGCAAGGGACTCAGGCCGCCGGAAGAGAAAAAAGGAGATGCATCTTCTGAGAGTTCTTCAAAACTCCAACAGGCAAGATCAAGCAAGAATGATACCAGGAACTCCAGCACTGCAGCAGATGGTGGAGCAGAGGTAACCTCACCCATGAAACGCAAAACTGCACCTAAACGGAAAGGAGGGACTCCCACACAGGTTTATCGCAGAGTGGATCTTCCTCTCCTGACAAACCACACTGCTACAGATAGTGATGGGAAGGATACCACGGAGACGTCTATGCCTCATGAGGGCGAAGGCAAGGAGGATGATGATGTGGTGTCTGAACCGAAAAATAAGAAGCCAACACCAAGCAATTCAGGAACTTCGGCAGAGGCTGCTGGACAGCCCTGCCCGTCCCAATGATCTGCCTAAGCTAGAACTGCCGAGGGCTTGGGAACCCCGAGGCAGTTCGCGAGCTTCGCAATGTTGTGAAGCAAGAAGGGCCCGTGCTGGTCTTTGTTATGGAGACAAAGATCAAAAGGAAACGTGTTGAGAATTTGAAGCAGACCTTGGGGTTTGCTGGCTGCTTCGTAGTGGACAACGATGGACTCAGTGGGGGCATCGGTCTCTATTGGTCCAAAGATGTTTCTGTCGAGCTCAAGAACTACAGTTCGGCCCACATCGATGTTGTGGCACGCGATGCCCTTGATAACTCTGCTACTTGGAAATTCACTGGCTTCTATGGAGCGCCAAGAGCCGAAAATAGACATCACAGTTGGCGGTTCCTTCGTACCCTACATGGCCTGCCACACTCAGCGTGGTAATGTATGGGTGATTTCAACGAAACCCTTTATGGGAGCGAGCATTTTAGTCGTGTAGCACGACCGGAATGGCAAATGAGAGCTTTTCGCGATGCCACAGACGACTGTGCTCTCCAGGATCTTGGCTGGTCGGGAGTTCCGTACACCTGGGACAACCGGCAACCTGGAGATGCTAATGTTAAAGCCCGGCTGGATCGGGCCTTTGCCAACGAGGAATTCAGACAGAGGTTTGAACACTCTCGTGTGCGCCATGTGTGCTCAGTAGAATCTGAGCACTGCTTTGTGGTGGCTAATCTACGGCAGCAAAACTACAACAACAACTCACATATGCATAAACCCTTTCGCTACGAGAATGTATGGCAGTCCCACAGTGATTATGAGCAACTGGTTTCTGACACTTGGCGTGATCAAGTTCGGCAGCCAGGTTTATATGGCGTAATGGACTCTCTTGAAGCCCTACAGCGTAAACTAGCACCATGGGGTGTCCGTGAGTTTGGGTGCTTGAGAAGAAATGTCAGGCAACTTCAAAAACGGCTTGATAGGCTACGTTGCCAATCTATGGGATGTGGTCCATATGATGAGGAGAAGGTAACCATGTCAAAGCTTAGAGAAGCGCTATGACTGGAGGAGATATGGTTGAAACAATGCTCTCGTGTCCCCTGGCTGCGCAAAGGGGATCGGAATACGGCTTATTTTCACGCGCAAGCAAAGCAACATAAACGCATTAACAAGATTGCAAATCTGCAGCGATCGGATGGCTCGGTTTGCGCCTCGGGAGATGAAGATAAGGAGGAAATTCTTGCTTTCTACCAAGCACTATACACCTCCCAAGATTTTAGCAATAGTGATGATTTGTTATCACATGTACCCAGCCGGGTTACACTGGCCATGAATGACTTGATGTGTAAACCGTATGAAGCCTCGGAGATAACCACTGCAATATTCCAAATGGCGCCGTCGAAGGTGACCGGGGTAGACGAATTCACCGCGGGGTTTTATCAGCGCCACTGGAACTTATTGCAAGATGACATAATTCTGGCAGTGCTTGATTTTCTGAATGGTGGTGAGCTACCAGCTGGACTAAACGACACTTCCATCACGTTAATTCCAAAGGTACGTCATCCACAGAGTATTTCACAATATCGTCCCATTGCATTATGTCCAGTCCTTTACAAAATTGCCGTCAAGGTGATCACCAATCGGCCGAGGCCATGTATGGACGAGATTGTCAGTGAAGAACAAAGTGCTTTCGTCCCGGGTCGTTTGATCACGGACAATGTCCTGGTGGCATACGAAAGTGTTCATACGATGAAAAGACGGAAGAAAGGAAGAAACTATTCGTGCGCCATCAAACTGGACATGATGAAAGCTTACAATCGCGTCGAGTGGCATTTTCTTGAGGCCATGCTCTTGAGACTTGGTCTTGCCGGCAACCTGGTAAGACTAATTATGAAATGTGTTACCTCAGTTCGATTCTTTGTTCGAGTTAACAGGGAGTTGCTGCCTTTCTTTACTCCCTCCAGAGGCCTTCGGCAGGGTTGTCCTATATCACCATATATTTTCCTGTTATGTGCCAAAGGATTCTCTTATTCGCTGCTGAAATACTACGGAAACTACATTGATCGTGGTATCCGAGTTAGCTTCGGAGCGCCGTGGGTAAGTCACCTTTTATTCGCTGATGATAGTCTGATCTTCATCAAAGTGAGCACTGAGAGTGCATCTCGACTAAATGAGATTCTCAGGATTTATGGAGAGGCTTCCGGGCAATTTGTCAACAGAGCAAAAGGTTCTATTTACTTCAGTCCAAATACGCCAGCTGCTCTCAAAGGAAATCTGAAACAGATCCTAAATGTTCATTCAGAAGCTTTTTCAGAAAGATATGTTGGCCTACCCACTTCTGTCGAAAGAATCACCAGCGGTATATTCGACCACATAGTAGACAGGGCAAGGGATAAGATGCAGGGCTGGTCAGAAAGATTGTTTGCCTGTGCAGGTAGAGAGACCTTGATCAAATCCATCGCTCAGGCAATACCATCTTTCAGTATGACCTGCTTTCTCCTTACAAAAAATGTGTGCAAGAACTTGAGCTCGAGTATGGCAAAAAATTTAGTGGGGGAGCTCGCTGGATCGGCGCTCCTTGCACTGGATAGCGTTCTCCTACAGTCTCAAGGGAAGCTGTTGGCAAATCCAAGGCTTTAATTAGAAAAAGAGAGTAGACCCTATGATCAGTCGTTGAATCTGCACTATGTAAGCAACATGTATGATCTAACAAATAGAAGAATGACAGCAACAGATCAGAGGCAAGCTTGGCACAAAGTGGGAGAATCTTGAGCAGATGGGGATAGTTGGTGTGCTCCTACCTGATCTCCATGAGTCATCGAGCAGATTGGTAAAGTTGGTGTGCTCCTACCTGATCTCCATGAGTCATCCCAGAATTGTAGGTGAGAAGACAAAGGATCCAATCCGTAGAGAGCACAAAACTATGAGAGGACAAGGTAGAGAAAAAGTTGAATCCGACTCCAATTAAAAAGTCACGGTTGATCCAACTGTAGACCTGCAACAAAACAAATCAGCATAAGTAGTTTGAGAAAATAGGAAACTGGTACAGGCGAGGAAAACTATTTTGATGCAAAAAGCTCCTTGAGTACACGGTGTCCATATGCCTTCTGTTAGAGAGGGATGACCCTTTTGTTTTCCATTGGGGGGAGAGAGATAATCGACAGAAGGAGATCGTGGATTATGGGCATAGTTGGTGTGCTTTTACCAGATCTCCATGAGACACCCAAAAACTGTACATGAGAAGATTCAAGATCCAATCCGTGGAGAGCACAATAAGTTGAGAAGACACGATAGATAAAAACTTGAGTCAAAATCCAACGGAAAACCCACATTCAAACCTGCAAGAAAACAAATTCCATGTGAAAATACTAATCTGTTACAGATGAGGAAAACTATTTGATGTAGTACGTGTATACTTAATTAGATGAAGAGATCTCTAAAAAATAGAGATAGAGATTTTTTTTTGTTAGTTATTTTACGGGTCTTTATATTAGATAATGAGAATTGCTGCCCGGACCGATTAATATTATTGGCGCAATTGGGTAAAATCTTGAACTTCAATTTTTTTCTGTCAATAATTATATGTCTAGATCTGAACCGTAATAATTCGGTCCCACCAGATGAACGGCCCCTAATTTCTAATTAACGTGGTAGTTTTTAGGGAGTGCCTAATTAGTATAGGTATAGAGGTATAGATAGATAGATAGATAGATAGATAGATAGATAGATAGATAGATGGATAGATAGATTAGATAGATAGATTATTGAAAGAAACGCACGAGAAGTGCGTGATTCATTCAGTACACTGTAGCAAATATACGTAGCAGAAGACGGGGTTCTTATCTGGCAAAAAAATGAATGCTTGATTCCTTACAAACAACCTAATCTTGATCTAAAAACTTGCAGTCAACACCCTAATGCTTTTCTTTCCTTACAATTTGAACGGAAAATTTCGGCAGTATAACACGTTGGAAAGAAACGCATCCACCCGCCAGGGCACTACACAGGTGAAAAGCAATTCCTGCAACTGGAAAGGATGGGTCAATACATGAGCCAAAGCCGATTCATTTCTAGCTAGCTAACTAGCTACTAGTGTGTAGCAAATAACCAACAATAGTTTTCCATTTTTCCATCAAAAGGCATCCCAATCTTTATAACTCAAATAGCCAGGCTCATGCATTATTCACTGCGAGAGCCATAGCAGCGCGTCAAATTTGCCTTGCAAACAAAACATTTTCTACTATACAAAGTAATTTAAAACCGCAGCCATGTTTTATAGTTGAATCAATTACAAATTACTGTCTACATACAGATAAAAAAATCAAAACCACTTTGACTGCATCTTTCTTTACCAACAGTTTGAGCATTAGTATTATCTCTAAAGTTTTACAACTACTGGAGTTCAGCTAAGATCAAGACAACTAATTTTCTTTACCAATTCTTTTATCAATTGGTTCGTGGCTGTAAACCGTCAAATGGCCCTCATTACTTCTAAAGTTTGAGCTATTGTACTGTACTGAACTGAATAATTCAACAACTAATCTTTGCAACTCTAAGGTCAAGATGTGGCAACAGGAAAACATCTCGACCAACGCAAGGAACGATGCAGTGAACAAACGGCGATGCATATATCATTTCCACGTTAACCTTTGCTTGCATTGGCTTATGTGAATCTTCCGAAATAAACACACATCGACATGCTTGACAGGAACATGTTCCATCCATATCTCACCCAGCGTCGGGGTTTTCGCTGCTGTCACACGCTTAATGTCGGCATATCATCTCTGCCATCACAAGGAAAGTTAAATCCAAAAAAGGTGTGCTCCCACAGAGTGCTAGGCAGCCGGCACGATAAATATGGCCGCAGCGTCGACGACACAGTGTGTGTGAGGGACTCGATCTATAATCTCTCTAAGAATATAAGGTGTATTTGTTTTCCAAAAGTCAAAAGAGGTCATGTTTGACCAAGTTTCTAGAAAAATATATCAATATCCACAATACAAAATTTATATCATTTGATCCATCATGAAAAGTAGTTTCATATTTTATCTATTTGGTATTTCAGATGTTGTTTGTTTATTTATTATCTAATTTTTGAGCAAACACAGTGGGGAAAATCCCCACTGTAACTCTATTTTTCATTAATATGGTGAGACAGTTACAAATGACTATACAAGTATGCGATCAAAGAAAAGGCAAATCTACAAATAATCTAGCCAAGACTGCATCCCTTCTTTCAAACTACGTTTTGGCTTTTTGATAATCATGTCAAAGTGCTCCTTGAAGCTAGAGATACAGAAGGCCATGCTCTTTACTTTGTGATCAAAGATGATGTTGTTTATGTGTTTCCACAAGCTCCAGCAACCTGCAATTAAACATTATTTGAAGCAATTGACATTGTTTTATCTCTTTCCATCCAAGAGCATCTCCATGAGATCATAATTTGTATTCCATTGGAAACCAATGGCTAGCCAAAAATTCTGACTGAAATAACAGCTGAAAAATAGATGTATCAAATGTTCATTGGGCTCTTAATCACATAGAGCACGAGCATCTCCATGAGATCATAATTTGTATTCCATTGGAAACCAATGGCTAGCCAAAAATTCTGACTGAAATAACAGCTGAAAAATAGATGTATCAAATGTTCATTGGGCTCTTAATCACATAGAACACATCTGCTTGTCTCAATGTAGAAGTTTTTCCTTCTAAGGAGGTCTCTTGTATTAAGTCTGTCCTGAAGTAGTAACCAGGAGAATAATTTCTATTTGGCCAAAGAGCAAGACTTACATATCCAATGGAAAGGTTTTGGAGCATCAGTATGGTTTCCAATAGATTCCAAGTATACTCTTTTGTTGGAATATTTAGTTCCACCCCAGTAAAATTGCCAGGAGACCAATTGGTCCTGGTTGTCTCTCCTATCAATCAATACTCTTAGTTTGTTGCTTTGGTGGACAGCAATGGAAGATTTATTCTATAATCTTGGTCAAACATTCAAGTGGTTGACTCACGGAAAACAATACACCTTATATTCTGGAACGGAGGGAGTATTTCAGTAGCTACAAGATTTGATATAGTGGGATTACACGAATTGGGGAATCAGGGAACGAAGAATGGGCGAGGGAGGTAGGTAGGAGCCGGGTGTCGTGTTGCCGATGTCGTGATCCTCTAGATGCCTTGATCGAGTCATCACTTGGTCTTAAGTAATCGTCACCACTTGGTTCACCCACTCGGGCCCACTTGTCATAGTGTTCGGTCGTCGCTGTCGAACGGGCCTTGGTGCAGGTGGGGTTGCCTTGTCAAGGGTGGTGACATCACCCTCTTCTTGAGTGGTAGCTGGCCCCCAAGCCTCGGTTGCCGCAAAGCAAGTGTGGAGCTCCAACTTGTCTTCCCATGTATCCGTTGCAGCATCAGAGTTGGACCATCAGAAGCATACTTGCTTGATTATGGAGCCGTGTCGTTTGCGCCAGTGTGTTTGCAGGATCTCTATAGGAACATTTGGGACGTCAGTATTGGTATGTAGATGAGTGGAACGTGCGTACCAGGAAGGATGGTTGGCGCAGTTGCGACACATGGAAAACTGGATGCACTTGTGTGTGGCCGGCAACTGGAGTTCATACGACACGTCATTGACACGCCGGATGATATGGTGGGGGCCATCGTAGCAGAAAGCAAGCTTGTGGCAGGCACGGGTTGCAACTGAAGTTTGCACATACAATTGTAGCTTCAGAAAGACCGTATCATCAACGTGAAATGTGTGGAAGGTGCGTTTCCTACCAACCTGCTTCTTCATGCATTGTCTGGCACGGTTCAAGTGATGCTGAATTTGTTGCTGCATCACTCAATGTTCCTCAAGCCAGGTCTGGAGGGACGGTATTGTGATCATGTTGGTAGCTGTGATCCCCCAATGCCGCAGCTATCGATTGAACATAGCCTTGAAAGGAGACATCTCGATGGTAGAATGAGGGGAAGAGTTATACCAAAACTAGGCGAGTGGCATGTCGTTTAGGACAAGACTAGGTAAAGAGGTGCAGAAAGGGCTCTCACTAGTAGAAAAAGGGGCTTTCGTTCGGGCCTGGCCAGCCCATTAGTCCCGATTCTTCCACGAACCGGGACCAATGGATGCATTCGTCCAGATTCATGAGCCCAGGGGCCGGTCGGGGCCTCGTAGGCATTGGTCCCGGTTCGTATGGACCCATTTGTCCTGGTTCCAGGCACAAACCGGGACCAATGGGCCTCGCTCCTGACCCACAACTAGGCGAGTGGCAGCCAATGACTCTGTCGTTTAGGGCAAGACTAGGTAAAGAGGTGCAGAAAGGTCTCGAGACATTGGTTCACTCTTCTGACTGACCATCTGTTTGAGGGTGGTGCGCCGGTGCGCATGTCTGTGCCGATGTATTTGAATGACTCTTGCCAAAAATGCCTCATGAAAACAGGGTCACGATTTGAAATCACTGCACCAGGGAATCCATGCAACTTGTACACATGCGTCATGTAGAGCAGTGCAACCATGGCAGTTGTGTATGTTGGAATTTCATCCTTAGGATCACTCACATAAAATTGCATGAACACACGCGCACACAAAACTGATAGCCAAGGGCTTGTATCGTGCCCTTTTTCGTCTTTATTTATTTTCTCCTTTTCTCTCTGTGTTACAAATCTGAAGCACCGGCGTGCAAATATATAAGTGACCTCACGACCTACAGCTAGCTAACCTAAACCGACTCAAACTACTACGTACGTGCACTAAGGACAACTACTGCTGGCCAGACTCACGTTGGAACCTAACTAGGACACGGGCAGCATGCTAACTCCTGATAGTACACTGCTTGCAAACCGGCCACCCCATCTATATCTCAACTTACCTAGTTAATTACCTGGCCAGCTTGATCATGATTACACAAAACCAAACTAGCAAACTTTATACCACTTAAACACGTTTGGATTATTCTAACAGTGTATGTCTTAGCGAGCAGTAAGAAGTGGGCAAACTTTGTGAATTTGTCGACCGTCACCCAGATTAGTTGAATTAGTCTGATTGTGGTAGCCCATCAACAAAATCCATAGTGATGAATTCCCAAGAGTCGCGTGGCACTAGCAAAGGTTCCAGCACCCTGGGGTACGCAACGCATTCCGGCTTAGCTTGTTGGCAAACCTGGCAACACTTAGCATATTGCTTCACATGCGTCTTCATCTTTTAGGCCACACAAACAACTACCTGACAAGGTGGTAAGTGACTGGAAACCCGGAATGTCCCCCCATCAGGTTATCCTGAAACGCTGCCATGATCTGTTGTTGCATAGATGTACTACCACCCAACCAAATTCTTCCTATGAAGCGGAGCACTACGTGGATAATTCAAAACATGCCTTTGGGGTTAGTGTTGGTAGCCATCCGTTTGAGCCACTGTTGAGCGTGGGGGCAGTGGCGAATCTTGCACAAAATTGAAGGGTAGGCTCAAAACATCAAGTTTCTAAGTCTATTGAGCAAATTCATTGCAGTTTACATGTTAAACACCTCAGTATAATTCTCAAGTTGCATGTTTAGCTGAAATATGATTTTTGGAGGGTAGGCTTCAGCCTATTGAAGCCCCCCTAGTGGAATCGCCACTGCGTGGGGGTTGGCATTATAACTGTTGATTACTTCTTTCAACCATGTTGGCTGAGCTGAAAAAACTATAGAGTTTCTCAAAAGGAAGCGATCTTGAGAGAGCATCTGCGGCGCCATTCTCTGGACCTTTTTACATATGATGCAGTATTGCAAACCCAATAGCTTGGTGAATGCCTTCTGCTGCCATGGAGTGGACAAACGCTACTCTTCTAGGTGAATCAATATTTTCTGGTCTTTTTGAATAACAAATTCTGCATGCTGCAAATATGGGCGTCATTGCTCTATGCCTACCACAATGGCCAAATATTCCTTTTCATATCTGGACAACACACGGTATCTTGGACTCAATGATTTGCTCATAAAGGCAATAGGATGCCCCCGTGTTGCAACACAGCTCCAATTCCTGTATCACATGCATCCGTTTCCGCCATGAATGTTTTGGTGAAGTCCGGCAGAGCCAATACTGGAACTGAGATGAGCTGCTGCTTCAAAAGATTCAAAGCTTGCTCAGTGTTATTTGTCCAGACAAATGAGTCGATGCTTTGATGCTACTCGTCGTCTTGTTTCCAACAAGCTTGAGTTTGCTCAACTCGGAGCTCATTTGCAGAAGTTATGGTAGTTCTGGTTTTCTTGAGTGTGGTTTTTGTTAGGGTCCCAGCGGTAGTACCGTGGTACCCAGCGGTAGTACCGCTGAGGAGTCACAAGCGGCAGTACCGCTCCGCAGCGGTAGTACCGGCGGTGACTCCGCAGCAGTACTACCGTTGGCTTACCAGGTCCCTACCGCATCGATTCGAGGGGTCTTTTTTTGTGTCGGATTGTGCGGTACCTCGCTGCGGCAGTAGTGCGGCAGTACCGCTCCTTAGCGGCAGTACCGCCCTTCCTCCGTGGTAGTACCGCCCGGTTCCCTCTTTCCCTTTACCCTTCATTCTGTGCGGCAGTACCGCCGAAGGGAGCGGTAGTACCGCTTAACCCAGCGGTAGTACCGCTGTCTCCTGCGGTACTACCGCCCCAAGGTTCATGTTTTGTTGCTCCTTTTCCCTGTTTCTTCCACCTGAGCGGTAGTACCGCTCGTGGAGCGGTAGTACCGCTCATGTGCGGGCTGAGCACATAACGGTTGGATTTTCCCCCTCCTATAAAAGGGGGTCTTCTTCCCCATTGAACCTTATCCTTTGATCTCGTGTTCTTTCCCCATTGTTGACCTTCTTCGAGCTTGCTAACTCTCAATCCCTCCATGGATTCTTGCTAGTTTTTGAGGGAAAAGAGAGAGGAGATCTAGATCCACATTTCCACCAATCACTTTCTCCTCTATGTGAGGGGAACCCCTTGGATCTAGATCTTGGAGTTCTCCTTCTTGTTCTTCCTCTCATTTTCCTCCCTAGCATTAGTTGCTTCGGTGGGATTTGAGAGAGAAGGACTTGGGCACTCCATGTGCCCTTGCCATTGCATTTGGTGCATCGGTTTGAGTTCTCCACGTGATACGTGGAAGTTATAAGTTGAGAAGCTTATTACTCTTGGGTGCTTGGTACCCTTGAGCTTGTTCCTCTTGGGTGCTTGGGCTCCCTAGACGGTTGTTGGTGTTCGGAGCTCAATCATTGTGGTGCAAAACTCCGGGCAAGCGTCGGGGTCTCCAATTAGGTTGTGGAGATCGCACCGAGCAATTTGACGGGTACCGGTGACCGCCCCCAAGGGTTGCCAGAGTGTACGGGTTCGGTGACCGCCCCCAAGGGTTGCCATTTGTACGGGTTCGGTGACCGCCCTCAAGGGTCCCTTAGTGGAATCACGGCATCTTGCATTGTGCGAGAGCGTGAGGAGATTACGGTGGCCCTAGTCGCTTCTTGGGGAGCATTGTGCCTCCACACCGCTCCAAACGGAGATTAGCATCCGCAAGGGTGTGAACTTCGGGATACATCATCGTCTCCTCGTGCCTCGGTTATCTCTTACCCGAGCCCTTTACTTATGCACTTTCTTTGTGATAGCCATATTGTTTCTTCTCATATATCTTGCTATCACATAGTTGCTTATCTTTCTTAGCATAAGTTGTTGGTGCACATAGGTGAGCCTAGTTGTTTTAGGCTTTGTGCTTGGCAAATTAACCGCTAGGTTTATTCCGCATTTGTTCAAGCCTAAACCGTAATTATTTTAAAACGCCTATTCACCCCCCCCCCTCTAGGCGACATCCACGATCTTTCACCGCTGCGAGACCATTTTTGGTGGACAAATCAATTATCTCTCTATCTGCTTCTCGCAAAAAAAATATCTCTTCCATTGCAACGCACGGACATATGTGCTAGTGTATTATAAACACACAATGTATGGTTCAATTCAAAGAACAACGTTAAGCCACATCATCCAAATTATTTTAGCGATTAGATTTACAAGTTATAGTTAGGACCTAACCAACGATTAGAAACCGTATAATAGCATTGTCATTTGGCAGGCTTTCATTCAGCGAATTCATGTCCAATGCATCTCTCATAGAGGTTCCTAATGTAAAGTGACTTTACAAAGTAATAAATGAAGCTCTCTAGGTTATCATACCTATGACACTACCCACTGTGAAATATTAAAATAGACTAGTAACATATACATGTTATTAGTCTAAGTTAATCACACTATGACTAGCCTAATGCCCCTCAAGTCTGCATGTGTGTCTTCAGCCAGTGCATTGTTTTATGGGTTGAAACAATATGGGTGTGTGGTCTATCCTCGAACTCTCTGCCATATTATCTGGATAATCTCCGATTGAAATCAATATAATTCTGAACATGATGGTATAATGTCAAAACCAAACCCATAGTCTAATACAAAGAGTACTATCTGTATCCATGACCAAATCCGGGAACTATTTGAATTTTAGAACGAATGCCATCTGAGGCCCTTCGGTCTGATGTTTGGTCGGAAAATATCCATTATAGTTTTACCCCAAGATGATACTATATTATTTTTACTAGATAAATATATTGTTACAACTGGTGAATTTTTTCTTGATATGTATGAACAAACCTATAAAATCGACAAAAAAATAGATAATTCTTAGTCATATGAGATATTGCCGTGTCCAAAAAAAGCCAAGGAAAATTGCAGGCTTCATCAACTTCCTTTGAAGCAACACATCTTAATTCACATTTTGATGCCTCTCCAAGTCTCCAATGACAACAATACAAAAGACCATACATGTACACTTTTTGTTAACCCAACTCATAGGTTCTACTAAGGATGTCAATGGGTAGGGTATGGTGCCGGTAAAATAATCCCATACCCATACCCTTGTTTCTGATGGCGTAAAATCTGTCCATACCTACCGTTCATTTCACATTATAGAAACTTCACAGCCAAAAAGTTCACAAGAAGTCTACAATTACGAGAAGTTCACATCTAGAAGCTAACTAAAGTGACAAGTTCAATTAGTTCACAAATACACCTACTTCTCCCCCCTCGCCTGCCTCACATCCTTCTTTGTCCCCGGCTCGTCCCCGGCCCTCTTCAACCTCCTCAGAACCTTCTTCGGCGCCGGCTCCTGCTCGTCCTCAAACTCGTCCTCGGACTCGACAACGGACTTGTCAACGGTCCTCTTTTGTTTCTTGTTCCATGCCTCCGTTGTATAACAGTTGAAGGTCTTCCTAGGCTTTAAGTAAAAGTCGCGACGCTCAATAGGCTGACTAGGCTGACTAGGCTGAGGTGCATCATCGATAAACCCCCTCAGGGTGATCTCGTCGGGCGCCTGAAAAATAAGGAATGTGTTTGAGTGGAATTGGATCTAACACAAAATTCAACATTCAGTTTGAGTAAAGATGAATCATAAATTGGTAACATATAGCCTGTTTGTGGAACACACGTCATAAAATACGAATCATAGCATCAACTTTGTAAGATGCAACAAGTGATGTTAAGTTCATAACTCTGTATGGTAATTGGTAATACATGTAGATGGTAACATTTGTTTATGCAATCCCACCATGATAAATATTTTATATGAAAAAATTAAAAAATAAATGGTAACACAGATTTAATACCTCCTCTTCAAAAGCAGTGGAACTCGACCGGGTGGGCATGTCGGCCTCGATGGTACGGCAACCAAGAAGATGAGCTAAGGAACGTAACCGAATAGCGCTACGCCGTGACATTGCAAAATAGAGATTTTAGTGGATTTGAACACAAAGCATGTAAACAAAAGGCTCTCACGACATACCTTAATAAACTCTCTAAGGACATTCTCAGAATTCCCACCCCGAGGTTGTGCGAGTGCTTCATCGGCTTCACTAACCTGGCACGAGATCTCAGTGCGCTATGAAAACAAACAAGTCAACAAAAGAGCTCTAGTTATGTTGATATGTCGAAAAGGGCAAAACTTACTATAAATTTGATCGTAGGAGCAAATCCGGTTTGTGTGCCCTCTCTGATGAGCATGTTGTAGCTGAGGTTGGCAGTCTCTTCGAAACCTGTGGGCACCTCCAATATGCTCTTGTCATAAGCCGGCGGGCATAACTCCACACGAGACTCGCTAAGAAACCATTGAAGATATTTGTAAAATGTAGCTTCATCGTGCACTCGGCAATGTACTTGTCTGTTATTATTAGCCACCTTCACCAAGTAATTCCACTTCTTGATGTACTTTTCATGATATGACTCCCAGTTTCTTGATCTTCTTCTGCTTCATTTTGTCCAAGCTTCATATTAACAATCATAAGTATTGGCAGCCTGAAATAGTTTACAATGCTAAAGATAGAAGATGCACTCTCTCACCCGTGAAGCACGATATTCGTGTCCTTCCACTCCGGCGGTGTATCCTGAAATAACCCAAATTGAGTCATCACACGTTGTGGAAGGTGGTGCTCGACTGCATATAAGCATATCAATGGGCACCGCATCTGCCAAAGATGTGATTCCTCTGTGCATTTCGGGTTCAACTGGAAATCGGGGATGAAAGCGAAATTGTCCTGCAGTCCATATGGCTGCCACGTCACCTGTAACATAGTACAAGCAGGGAGCCAATAGAATAAATTGCTAAGGAAGACATGAAAATAATACTAAGAAAAAAAGAAGTATGCATATTAATGGAACGAAGCAAATGATAACTATTTTTGAAAGGACAGGTTTGGAGTTCCCCAAATACCACTCTTGGAGATAATTCCACAAAGATTAGTTTGTATTTAAGAGCGAGTGAATATTGACATTGCAATTATTACCTGCTGGGCGGTTAGCACGTCGAACTCATTGGTGTAGTCTATGTACATCCTCTTTTGGTCGCCGTTGAACTCCAAAACCTTGTCCCACTTGTACGCGCATGTAGGCTTCCATAGCGGGTTATCATGATCGTCCCAGGCGTCATAACGGATCACTTTCGGTCGTCCAACTGAAAAGTGTTCCCACATCCAAACTGAAAGTAGGACTAACGAACCACAAATGCTGGCATGATCTTTGCGCCTACAACATGCCTCATCCAACTGCACATAGAGGCACACACGGGACAATTAGAGAATGTTTGAAGATGTAATATAGAGAGAAAACTATGTACAATTGATTACCTGACGGTACAAGTAGGCCAGTGCCGCCAAACCCCAGCTTTGTTTACTATCCCAACCGGATAACGCCTTCAGCCACATCCACGGAGCGGTCCTACCACCACCATCAGCAAAAAGAGTCCTCGAGATCACATAACACAAGTATGCACGTGTATAATGTTGGACCATCTCCTCACTAGCATCGCCAGGGCACTGGCTAAAATGTTCTACGATCCAAACATAAGTCGCACCAGCGGGGACTCTGTATTTAGTTAGGTCATCCGGCACCGCAGGAACCGCACCGATAAGGTCAAACATCCTATCGCGCCAGTTAGCAGCATTAGTGATAAAATAGACAAGAATTCCCTTGATGGGAAGTGCAAGGATCATCGAAACATCCTAGAGAGTCACAGTCATCTCCCCGGTTCGGTGGTGAAAACTGTGTGTCTCCGGCCTCCGCCCTGCTTCCTGGAGCTTCTGCAACCCTGGTTATAACTGGTGGACTGCTTGGCCCTGCCCCTGGCGTGTTAAAAAGATTCATCGGCTCATACTGCAAAGGCAAACGGGACTGGTGCCTCCTTCGAAGAACCGCATTAGAGGCGCCTTGATCCAAGCTTAAGCGAAAAGCCTCTACCCTGATACGCTGTGACTCAGCATCCATCTGAGCCTACATTGCATTGATATCATCTTGGGCCTTGGGCCTCTGTTCCCTACGCTTCGCAATCTCCGCATTACTCTCCGCTTGGTTCTCTCATGTGACCTCGGTCCCCATCAAGGTTGTCAACTCATTCCTCAACTCCAACATAACCTGAGTCGGTGGTCTGGTTGAGCCGCCAGCACCAGCCGCCGCAGCCGCAGTCGAGCCAGATGTCATAGCTGTAGCTGTTGATGAGTTGAGAGTCGGTCATGTGCGAGCCATAAAGATAGCAGCCCTGGATGGCAGCTCATGGGGTCTGGAATACTGTTGCAATCAGAATAGCCCCAAGCCCGTCGTCTTGAAGCTAGTAAATCAACTCCGTCTCTCCGGTAGAGGACTCATCACCTGAGTAGATGAGAGTCTCTTGTCGAGATACAGAGTCCTCTGCAAGATCAATGCCATGCGTGAAACCGACGAAGACATGCTTCCGGCTGGGTTGAATCGGGTGGGTTGCGTGTGCCTAGCTGACTCGATGTGGTTGGTGGAGATGTCCGGCTCAGGCTCAGATCTGCCAATCTTTCCGATGAAGACATGAATTCCGCCGAAGGGGACTGGTACCCGTACTCGATTGAGTCGGCCTCGGGGCCCCAACCAGCGTCATCGACGTAAAGCTTGCCGCGACGACTCTTGGTTATCCTGCCAACGGCGTATCCCTCGATCCCTGGGAAAGAGCCCTTCAAGAACTCGAAACCATCGTGCGATGGCCCCACGGTGGGCGCCAACTGTCGTGGTTTTTTCACGGCAGATGCCCTAGTGAAAGGACTTAGGTGTGCAGCCATCGCTACTGTGACTAGCTTGAAGGGGTTGAACAGGACGAAAGACACGAGTTTACCCAGGTTCGGCCCCTCTGGATGAGGTAAAAGACTACGTCCTACTTCTAGTTGTATTGCTTGAGTATCGATTACAATGGAGCGAATCTGCTTGACCTAGCTCTCAATCGATTGTAACTTAAGTTTACCCGCCGTAGGGTCTCGCCTTAATAACACAGGTCGAGGCCCTGGGCTTACAGGAGTCCGGGTCGGGTCACACTTCTGGACCGACCCTGGTTCTAAATCACCTTGCCTTGCTAGGAAAGACGCCATTGGGTGGCTTACGGCTTTAATCCGGTTCTCCACATAAGTTGCCTCCTTGGCTCAGTTTGGGCTCCTTTAGGCCTGTCTAAGGCTTTCTTATTGAGTCGCCAACATTTTAACCCGGCCCATCTAGGGCGGGTTATAACACGGGGTTATATGCCCGACACCACCAGCATCTGGTCTCCGCGTCGGTAATGGTGTTTCCCAAACGTCGGTACTAGGTTTTTTCTACTAGTGGTAGCTGGATGTCCATTGTAGTCAACAAGTGTCTCGGTGCGATGAATTCCGCCAAGAGACTAGTGGTGTCACCATGTGCAAGATCAATGATCCATGCATTATCAGACAAAGCCGCCCTGACGAAACTTCAAAGTCGCACTTAGCTTGCTCGCATGTACTAGATGAAAGTCGAGGTACCAAATTTGAGCAGTAAGCTTCGACAACATCTCAGATATATCGAACACCTCAGTCAGGGGGATTTACTCATAGCGAGGCTCCGGATGGTAACAACTCGCAGGTCTGGACATATTAAAGGGGAGAGATTTTGGACTTGGAACTGGAAGTATGTGGAATTTTGAGTCTTTATGGACTTTGATCTCTCCGCATTTAGCAAGAAAAACATCTCCTCACAAGGTTTCACTCAGATGTATGCATATAGGTTGCACTAAAAGATATCCTGATTATATTTTCAGTGCCACATCTAGAGTGCATATATGTATCGATGGTCTATCAAACCCAATGTAACATGTAACAACCAAACATGTGGCCTATAAAACATGATTAAACGAGACGTTGATGATTTCGTGATGAGTTCCTCATACAAAAAAACTCTAGATTTTTTACTTATGTATAGCTAATAATAAACCTGAAACTGCTACCAAGATATTTTCGACACCATGTGCTTTATAAATCTCTACCA
>NC_041392.1:738515456-738559065 GCF_002162155.2 Triticum dicoccoides | reverse complement strand
TTCTTGGCAATTGAATTGAAATACCTGTTTAAGACATAATGTATTGAAACGAAAAAATATTAATGTGACTTCCAATAGGAATATAGCTCGCATGGTAATTTTCCACACCTTGAGCATAAAGAATAATATTACTAATATAATCAAGTATTACAACCCAATCTCGAGAATAAATAACAAGTATAAAAGCTTAATATAAATATTGCGTTTGTTTAGACTTGGCCTGACTAAATAGAAAAAATATTGAAATTTAATAATATATATTTACTAAGCACTCAACCTACCAAAGTTTGAAGATGTAGAATCACGCAACGCTACCGTCGGCCACAGTGGCCGCATGGTCTGGCGCCATGAGTTTAGATGGGTGATGCTCGTAGACCTCGCCTGGTCAAACCCAAGAGGGATGTCGGCGCCACCATCGATCAAGGTTTTGGGTACCGGGCGAAAAATTTGGTTACCGTCCGGTTCCCGCGTTTCTCCCTACCCCACGAGAAAGCTGCATCCCGAGCAAAAAAATTCAATTTTTTTGAAATTTTTGAATTTCAACAGCGATAGTCTGCTCAAGTACAGATGGAAACTCTTCTAAAACATGTAAGCTACTGTGGTCTGATGGTAAACATGGCCCTCCCGCGACCTCGCATACGTGGAGGACGGACTGGGAGAACTTACCACTGCGCCAACAGCGACTGCCTGAACTAGTTGAGCTCAGTACCTATATATTCCAAGTGTAGCCAAAACGTTGCCATCGATTCAGGAGTAGTTGCTCGATGATCTTAAGGTTAGAAGGCAACGAGAACAATGGCAGTCTTGCCGGAGTCTGGGTGCGGGGGCGGCTAAGTACGAGATGGGTAGGGGAAGCTTCTCATGACTAGGGATAGGGTTCCAACGCTATTTCTCTCGATTGTGCTGGAGTTTCACCCTCCGTACTCTAACAATGAAGGTTTGTATGGTTAAACAGGCCAATGATTTTAAAATACTTTGAAATGACATTTAATGATAACATTCGTAGAAGTCATGAAGCAAAATTAGGATTCCAAGACGCTTTCGTAAATAGTATTTTTGAACCATCAATTTTTTTTACCATGACTTCCAAGAATGTTATTTTATGATGAATTTTTTACAGCAACACAAAACATTTGTCGAATTTTGGCACCCTTGTTTTTCATTTTTTATTTTTTACTAACTTTTTTACTTTTACTATTCATCTGGGAGCATTTGAACTTGGGATCACATACTAAGTGACCAGCAGCGGCACAAACTGTACTGTAGGAGCACTATTAAGGGAGCATCTTACCGTTGAACATAGCAAGAGAAAAAAAGTTGGAAATGGTCTAGAGGTAGAACAGGAATCAGGGAAAGTCCTAGTAGTTTCAGACCTGAGAAATACATTATAAAACTTTTGCTTCTGGTTAGTACTACTACTTACAAACTATATTGTCGACATTCCAAAATGACCAACTCTTTGTACATATGCCAGACATTCAGAGGACATGATTGACGGGATGCGGATGGACCTCTAGAAGCCAAGATACAGGAACTTTGATGAGCCCTACATATACTGCTATTACGTCGCGGGCACCGTGGGTGTGATGAGGCTTCCAGTGACGGGCTTCTCGCCCGAGTCCAAAGCAACGGCTGAGAGTGTCTACGGTGCCGCTCTGGCTGTCGGGCTCACAAACCAGCTCACCAATATACTCAGGGATGTCGGAGAAGAGTAAGCCACCCACTCATTACCACTAAAATGCAACGGTCTTCCCTTTCTCTGAAGAACAATGATGATATGAGTATTAAAATAGGAATGTCTTGAAATTTTGTGTCTTTGGAATATTTCTTTTCCAGTGGCAAAGAAGAAGGATATATCTACGTCAAGACGAGCTCGCGGAGGTGGGGCTCTCCGACAAAGACATCTTCAAAGGAGTCATCACCGACAAGTGGAGGAAATTCATGAAGAGGCAGATCAAGAGGGCAAGGATCGATGTTCTTCGAGGAGGTGGAGCGAGGGGTGACTGAGCGTAGGAAGGAGAGCCGGTGGCTGGTAAGTGCCCTAATGCCACAACTTGAAAGCCAAAAAGAGCTACATATAGAGTTCTCATCGATGTTAATTATTAGTAACAACGAAGGAGCTATGTGTAGTTCAAGACCCGCAAAAAAAAACCTATGTGTCAAGGGGGGTCGCCGCCCCTCATGTATAATCATTGAAAAAAATATATTAGGGGCTCAAATAGAAGAAAGTATCACTTGAGTGATAATATGGTTTTGCATTGCAATTGCAGGTTTGGGCCTCTCTGTTGCTATATCGACAGATCCTCGACGAGATCGAAGCGAACGACTACAACAACTTCACCAAGAGGGCCTGTGTTGGGAAGGCGAAGAAGGTGCTGGCGCTTCCTGTTGCGTACGGGAGATCGCTGCTCTTACCGTATTCACTGAGAAATAACCCGGACCTAGAAGAAACAACAAAGCAAGATGAAGATGGTCAGGATAGGCTAGATAGAAACAAATTGGGTGGTGTCGCGACATCTGCCTTCGAGCTCTTCATCCGGTTAGTTGGATAGTCAATGCGGCGAATCGGCACATTCCTCTGCAATCAATGTTGACATGAAGGGCTGGGGAAGGAAGGGAGAAGAATACTGCAGCAAACCTCGATGGAGACCGAATGTTTACATGTATATTATTATTGCTAGAACATGTGCGTTTGAAGACAGAACAAGATGTATATATATACTCGTTGTCGGTCCTGAATTCGGAAAACAGGTATATTATTCTGTAAGCGTATATATTCGAGCAATACAGTTTGGAATGCAGAACTGAGAAAATATGACGCTGTTTCTAAACTTTAGAAGGACATAGCCCTCAAGGGGAACATTCAATGAATACAGGGGCGATGGGACATAGATCAAGGAGGTTCCTTAGGACTAGCTAGCTAGCAGTCCTCAAGAATAGGTTCTACAGTTACAAAGGAAACACACGTTACATGTACTACATGACAGTCACCTTATTACAACTCAACAGCAACTCTCAAAGCTAACCTCCCTCAGGGAAGTTGCCATTGAAGGAGAGCTAACAACCGAAGCCCACAAGTGCTCGCCTCGGGGCATAGGAGTGTAAAGGCCGACGATCGGAATCAGCTTACCATATCCATGATCATCGCACACCCTGGTCGCCTGCCCTGATTGTACTTGGATTGAGAAGAGGCCTGCAGCAGTGGTCACGAATATGACATTTGCTCCCTCGGTAAAGCCCAACACATGCACCGGACATTTTGCACCCACTGGAGCACCATTTACTAGGGACAAACTTTCCAGGTAGATGATTCGGCCAGGCACCCATCGGGCATCCATCACCTCCCATGACCACAATTGCAGATGCGGATCCAGTTTTTCGACGAGTCCTAGTCCACCGCCCTCCGCCAGCATGAGGTTGCAAGTGGGTTCACCCTTAGAGTTGCAAGAGTCTGGTGTGTCGAACCAAGTCAGTCCATGCCTTGCCAGGTCATACTCCAGGATAAACCCACCACATGTCATGAAGTACAAGAAAGACCTCCCAACAAGCACGCTAGAATAATATGTGAAGTCCACAATGAATTCTTTGTGCATTAAGGTCGGCTCGCCCCAGGCGCCAGTCTCAGATGAGTAGATACATGCCGACGTCTCAGCGTCTTCATCAAAGACGGAGAAGACAAAGACCACGCAGAACGGACCGCCGTGGCAGTCGTGGTGGTTGCACCCGTCCGCTGCGCAGAACACGGCTGCGGTGGTGTTGCCGAACTGGAACGCCACGGGGATAGGTACGCGCTGCTGGGCACCCGTGATTGGCTCCCACACCAGGAATTCCTCAGTACGGTCCTCAGAGAGGAAGAGGGCGCGGCCATGGCGGCAGTCGACGGCCTGCCAGAGCAAGCGGTCAGGGGCGGCGATGCGGTGGCCGGGATGAAGGTAGGGATGGCCTCATCGTGCCAGTCATGGAGAACCCCGAGCGCGGTGGGTGACGGATGGAGATTGTGGAAGCTACGCCGGAACCAGCGTTGGGAGACGGCCTCGCTCCAGGACTTACAGACGAGGGAGGCACGGAGGAGGCTGGCGGGGTCATCGGGCGGGATGCGGAGCAGGATCTCTCCTACGAGCTCGTCCGGGAGGGCTGGCGGCGGTCCTTTTTTTCTCAAATGATACTCCGGCAGCGGTCCTGGTGCCATGGTGGCCGCTAGCTAGGTTTTTCTCTGTTGACCTTGGCGGCTGCTGTTGGCCCAATCTCACGCGTACGGCAATGAGACGTCCTCGCTCCTGCTTGGCAGCTGCTGTTGCTTTTCACGATGTGTCATGTCATGTATATATAATAGCTGAGGCAAGCAAGCTAACCGACCACCACTTGGAATCCTAGTCTAGCTAGGTGAAGGTGATGGCTCTGAAACCAGCAGGGACGGACGAGTGGACAATTGTGAAACAAAGATCTCGATCGATATAAGGCTAGCTGTACGTTGTACGTGTATACGTACGTACGTACGTATGTGGCGCCGATCGAGCGCGCGTGAGTCAAACTTGCGATGTCATGGAATTCGTTTCGGTGTTTTGACCTAAATTAAGGCTTTGTATTGCAAGCCGAGTTGATCGGGCATGTCGGTGCCTCGCTCCATCGAAAACAGTTACGTACGTAGAAATGGTCGCGTGTATATATACTCGTTGCGCAAGTCAACCAATTCACTTCGGAGGCGCCGGAGAGGTGGATGGTGGCCGGAAAGATCCTCCACCGGAACAAACTCCATATCAACACCATCTCCAACGCTCTCCGGCCTGCATGGGGAAACCCTAAGGGCCTGGTGTTTCGCATAGTAGGGGAGAACACGTTCGTCGCGGAGTTCGCAACACGGCGCGACCGTGATCGTGTGTGGGACGGATCCCCATGGCACATCAGCAAAAACGCAGTTGTACTGTCGGATTTCGACGAGTGCATGTGCCCGTCAGAGCTCAAGTTTGACAAATTAAAAGTTTGGCCTCGAGTTGTTAACCTCCCATTCAATCTGCGGAACGACTCACGGTGCAAAGCTATTGCAAAACAGATCGATAAGGAGCCCACTTCAATCCACTTCGATCATGAGCGCGGCTATCTGCGAGCCTGAGTGACTCTGGATGTAGCCAAACCTCTCAGGAGGTGGATTTTGATTGATTCAGCAAGGAGGGGTACCACAGATCCTTTTGACATCCAATATGAAAACATACCCCACTTCTGCTTTTCCTGTGGTCATCTAGGCCACTCTGATCTATTCTGCCCGACGCCTGGCACAAGAGATGAGAACGGAGATCTGCCGTTTGGCAAGGGACTCAGGCCGCCGGAAGAGAAAAAAGGAGATGCATCTTCTGAGAGTTCTTCAAAACTCCAACAGGCAAGATCAAGCAAGAATGATACCAGGAACTCCAGCACTGCAGCAGATGGTGGAGCAGAGGTAACCTCACCCATGAAATGCAAAACTGCACCTAAACGGAAAGGAGGGACTCCCACACAGGTTTATCGCGGAGTGGATCTTCCTCTCCTGACAAACCACACTGCTACAGATAGTGATGGGAAGGATAACACGGAGACGTCTATGCCTCATGAGGGCGAAGGCAAGGAGGAGGATGATGTGGTGACTGAACCGAAAAATAAGAAGCCAACACCAAGCAATTCAGGAACTTCGGCAGAGGCTGCTGGACAGCCCTGCCCGTCCCAATGATCTACCTAAGCTGGAACTGCCGAGGGCTTGGGAACCCCGAGGCAGTTCGCGAGCTTCGCAATGTTGTGAAGCAAGAAGGGCCCGTGCTGGTCTTTGTTATGGAGACGAAGATCAAAAGGAGACGTGTTGAGAATTTGAAGCAGACCTTGGGGTTTGCTGGCTGCTTCGTAGTGGACAACGATGGACTCAGTGGGGGCATCGGTCTCTATTGGTCCAAAGATGTTTCTGTCGAGCTCAAGAACTACAGTTCAGCCCACATCGATGTTGTGGCGCGCGATGCCCTTGATAACTCTGCTACATGGAAATTCACTGGCTTCTATGGAGCTCCAAGAGCCGAAAATAGACATCACAGTTGGCGGTTCCTTTGTACCCTACATGGCCTGCCACACTCAGCGTGGTAATGTATGGGTGATTTCAACGAAACCCTTTATGGGAGCGAGCATTTTAGTCGTGTAGCACGACCGGACAGGCAAATGAGAGCTTTTTGCGATGCCACAGACGACTGTGCTCTCCAGGATCTTGGCTGGTCGGGAGTTCCGTACACCTGGGACAACCGGCAACCTGGAGATGCTAATGTTAAAGCCCGGCTGGATCAGGCCTTTGCCAACGAGGAATTCAGACAGAGGTTTGAACACTCTCGTGTGCGCCATGTGTGCTCAGTAGAATCTGAGCACTGCTTTGTGGTGGCTAATCTACGGCGGCAAAACTACAACAACAACTCACATATGCATAAACCCTTTCGCTACGAGAATGTATGGCAGTCCCACAGTGATTATGAGCAACTGGTTTCTGACACTTGGCGTGATCAAGTTCGGCAGCCAGGTTTATATGGCGTAATGGACTCTCTTGAAGCCCTACAGCGTAAACTAGCACCATGGGGTGTCCGTGAGTTTGGGTGCTTGAGAAGAAATGTCAGGCAACTTCAAAAACGGCTTGATAGGCTACGTTGCCAATCTATGGGACGTGGTCCATATGATGAGGAGAAGGTAACCATGTCAAAGCTTAGAGAAGCGCTATGACTGGAGGAGATATGGTTGAAACAATGCTCTCGTGTCCCCTGGCTGCGCAAAGGGGATCGGAATACGGCTTATTTTCACGCGCAAGCAAAGCAACATAAACGCATTAACAAGATTGCAAATCTGCAGCGATCGGATGGCTCGGTTTGCGCCTCGGGAGATGAAGATGAGGAGGAAATTCTTGCTTTCTACCAAGAACTATACACCTCCCAAGATTTTAGCAATAGTGATGATTTGTTATCACATGTACCCAGCCGGGTTACACTGGCCATGAATGACTTGATGTGTAAACCGTATGAAGCCTCGGAGATAACTACTGCAATATTCCAAATGGCGCCGTCGAAGGCGACCGGGGTAGACGAATTCACCGCGGGGTTTTATCAGCGCCACTGGAACTTATTGCAAGATGACATAATTCTGGCAGTGCTTGATTTTCTAAATGGTGGTGAGCTACCAGCTGGACTAAACGACACTTCCATCACGTTAATTCCAAAGGTACGTCATCCACAGAGTATTTCACAATATCGTCCCATTGCATTATGTCCAGTCCTTTACAAAATTGCCGTCAAGGTGATCACCAATCGGCTGAGGCCATGTATGGACGAGATTGTCAGTGAAGAACAAAGTGCTTTCGTCCCGGGTCGTTTGATCACGGACAATGTCCTGGTGGCATATGAAAGTGTTCATACGATGAAAAGACGGAAGAAAGGAAGAAACTATTCGTGCGCCATCAAACTGGACATGATGAAAGCTTACAATCGCGTCGAGTGACATTTTCTTGAGGCCATGCTCTTGAGACTTGGTCTTGCCGGCAACCTGGTAAGACTAATTATGAAATGTGTTACCTCAGTTCGATTCTTTGTTCGAGTTAACAGGGAGTTGCTGCCTTTCTTTACTCCCTCCAGAGGCCTTCGGCAGGGTTGTCCTATATCACCATATATTTTCCTGTTATGTGCCAAAGGATTCTCTTCGCTGCTGAAATACTACAGAAACTACAGTGATCGTGGTATCTGAGTTAGCTTCGGAGCGCCGTGGGTAAGTCACCTTTTATTCGCTGATGATAGTCTGATCTTCATCAAAGTGAGCACTGAGAGTGCATCTCGACTAAATGAGATTCTCAGGATTTATGGAGAGGCTTCCGGGCAATTTGTCAACAGAGCAAAAGGTTCTATTTACTTCAGTCCAAATACGCCAGCTGCTCTCAAAGGAAATCTGAAACAGATCCTAAATGTTCATTCAGAAGCTTTTTCAGAAAGATATGTTGGCCTACCCACTGCTGTCGAAAGAATCATCAGCGGTATATTCGACCACATAGTAGACAGGGCAAGGGATAAGATGCAGGGCTGGTCAGAAAGATTGTTTGCCTGTGCAGGTAGAGAGACCTTGATCAAATCCATCGCTCAGGCAATACCAGCTTTCAGTATGACCTGCTTTCTCCTTACAAAAAATGTGTGCAAGAACTTGAGCTCGAGTATGGCAAAAATTTTAGTGGGGGAGCTCGCTGGATCGGCGCTCCTTGCACTGGATAGCGTTCCCCTACAGTCCCAAGGGAAGCTGTTTGTGGTAGGACTAGTGTTCCTACCGGCTCTACTGCGTAGGTTGTAGGGGCAAGGAGGAAGTGGGCGCGGCGAGGAGCGGGCGCGCCGGCAGCAGGGCGCCGTCGCGGCTAGAGTTGAGGGCGGCGGCGGCTAGGCTGCGGCGGCTAGGGTTTGCAGCTCCTCTAGGAGCCGGGCAACAAAAGATAATAATAGTCTTTATTGCCTCCTCCAAAAGAGTCTTACAATCTATATTTATATCCTACATAACTTGTAGAAGAATCAATCCTGAGATAACTTGCCTAATCTGAATAAAACTAAGATAACTTACGGGCCTAAGCCTGCCTGTTGGGCTTGCGGCGGCCATAGACCTGGCCGGTCATAACATCTCTCCCCGCCTGCGCAAACAGCTCGTCCTCGAGCTGAAAGTCTGGATAGTGTTGACGGAAATCCTCACGCTGCTCCCAAGTCGCCTCCTCCTCCGGAAGGCCCGCCCACTGAATTAGGATGAACCAGACGCCACGACGGAGCTGAGCCTGCAACACCTTTGCTGGCTCTGGAAGAATGCGACCATCGGCGGTTGGAGGAAGCGTCGGAGGAGCCGCCGGTGGCTCGCCACGGAAATGTTTGAGCAGCCCCACATGGAACACGTCGTGGATGCGGGCGCGGGCGGGAAGCTGAAGACGATAGGCCACCTTCCCAATGCGCTCCACGACAGGGAAGGGCCCGGCGTAGCGAGGGCCAAGCTTGAGCTTTGCGCGCGGGTCCAGTGACTGCGTAGAGCGGTGGAGAAGACGCAGCCACACCCAGTCACCCACTGCGAACTCCGCCTCGCGATGATGATCGTCGTAGTAGTGCTTGGCCGTCTGCTGGGCCTGAAGGAGGCGCTGACGGACCTCAGCCAGCATCTCATCACGGGTGCGGATAAGGTCACCCGCTACTGCTGTCCGAGCCGTCTCCGGGTCGACCGGAAGTATAGGCGGGGGTGGTCGACCATAGACCACCTCAAATGGCGTCGCGCGCAGGGCAGAGTGATAAGAAGTGTTGTAGCAGTACTCCGCCCAAGATAGCCAGTCCACCCAAGCGCGAGGTCGATCACCTGTCACACAACGCAAATACATGGCAATGACCTTGTTAACCACCACAGACTGACCGTCTGTCTGAGGATGGAACGCCGTACTCAGGCGGAGCTGGACACCCGCCATCCTGAAGAGGTCGCGCCAGACATGGCCCGTGAAGACTGGGTCCCGATCACTGACGATCTGTCGGGAACCCGTGTAGACGGACTATGCCGTCGAAGAAAGCCCGAGCCACGGATGCCGCTGTGTACGGATGGCCCAACGCGATGAAGTGGGTGTACTTAGAGAAGCGATCGACCACCGTGAGGATGACTGACTTGCCCCCTACCTTGGGAAGGCCCTCGATGAAGTCCAAGGAGATATCCGCCCAAACCTGAGACGGCACCTCCAAGGGCTGAAGGAGCCCCACCGGTCTCAGGGTCTCTGTCTTGTTGCGCTGGCAAGTCTGACAAGACCGAACCCAGTCGCAGACCAGGGCACGATCGCCAGGGATGTAAAAGTCGGCGCGAAGACGATGGAGGGTTTTCTGCACACCCTCATGGCCCGCCGAGTGAGCGATCTGCAACACCTGGTGATGGAGATCATCATGCGCCAGAACAAAGATCCGGTGTCCATGCGGGAGCAGTCCGTCAGAGAAGCGCCAGGGCTCCTCCAAGTCGCCGACCGCGAGCTGCTGCTGAAGAAGTGCAGCGTCATCGGCCGTCGCAGTGGCGCGTCGAATGTCGGTGAAGAGACCGAACGATGGCCCGGAGCGGATGCACAGGGCCGTCCCGGCGGACGCGTCGGCGGTTGGCGCGAGGTCGGAATCGCGATGGGATAGCGCGTCGGCCACGGTGTTCAGACGGCCCAGCCGATACTCGACGGAGAAGTCGAAGCCGAAGAGCTTGCTGCTCCACTGGTGCTGCGGTACGGTCGACAGCCGTTGATCCAGCAAGAACTTCAGGCTGTAGTGGTCCGTGCGAATGTGGAAGGTCCGCCCCCACAAGTATGGCCGCCAATGACGCACGGCCTGGACGAGGCCAATGAGCTCCCGCTCCTAAGTGGCCAACTTAAGATGGCGCGGAGCAAAAGGCCTGCTGAAGAAGGCGAGGGGCCCATCGCCCTGATGAAGTACGGCGCCGAACCCGGCGCCCGAGGCATCACAGTCCACCACGAACGGACGGTCGAAGTCGGGCATCTGGAGGACAGGGCCCGTCGTGAGGGCCCCCTTGAGGGCCTCGAATGCCGTCGTCGCCTCAGCGTCCCAGGCGAAGGCGTCACGGCGAAGGAACCGCGTGAGGGGCGCCGCGATGAGTCCGAACTCCCGGATAAATTTCCGGTAGTAGCCAGCGAGTCCGAGGAACCCGCGGAGAGCCCGCGGTGAGTGAGGCGTCGGCCAGGCGGAGACGGCCGCCACCTTATCGGCGTCCATAGCCACTCCGTCGACCGAGATGACTTGGCCGAGGTAGGCGACGGTAGGTGTCCCGAACGAGCACTTTGAGCGCTTAAGGTGGAGGTGGTGCGCCCGAAGCTCGTTGAAGACAATGGCGACGTGCTGGAGATGTTCGGCCCAGGTGGTGCTTTAGATAAGAATGTCATCAAAGAAAACCAGCACAAACCGCCGTAAGTAGGGTCGAAGGACGTCGTTCATCAGGGCTTGGAAAGTTGCCGGGGCGTTGGCGAGGCCGAAAGGCATCACCAAGAACTCGAAGTGTCCATGGTGGGTGCGAAACGCCGTCTTGGCGATGTCGTCCGGATGCATGCGCACCTGATGATAGCCCGACCGAAGATCGAGCTTGGTGAAGAAGCATGCCCCATGGAGCTCATCCAAGAGCTCGTCGACCACCGGTATAGGGAACTTGTCCTTGAGCGTGAGTGCATTGAGGGCGCGGTAGTCGATGCAGAAGCGCCATGTGCCGTCGGACTTATGGACGAGAAGCACCGGCACCGTGAAGGGTGACGTGGAGATCCGGATGATGCCTGCGGCGAGCATCAGGGCACACTGGCGCTCCAACTCATCCTTCTGCAGCTGGGGGTAGCGGTAGGGTCGTACCGCCACCGGAGTGGAGCCTGGTACAAGGTGAATATGATGGTCGTACACCCGGGCAGGCGGAAGACCCCGCGGAGCGTCGAAGAGGTCGCTGTGCTTCTCCAGAAGAGAATCCAGCAGGGGGTGCTCAGCCTCCGAGGACGCGGCAGCCAACTGGAGATGTGGCACAGCAGCCGCGGCGCCCCCAATGCCCTCCCACCGGATGCGGCGGCCCTGCCGCCAGAATGTCATCATAAGTGCGTCGAAATCCCATAGGATGGGGCCGAGTGTCCGGAGAAAGTCCACCCCGACGATGAAGTCGAAGCAGCCGAGATCGATCCCTGCACAAGTGATGGAAAAGTGTTCGCCGCCGATGGAGATGGGAACGTCACGGGCTAGCCCATGGCACCGGAGGCGATCACCGTTCGCCACTGTGATCCGCAGGCGCTCCCCGCCCGTCGTCGGGAGGGCTAGCCGACGCATGGTCGATTCGGGCAGAAAGTTGTGTGTGGAGCCCGTATCTAGCACGGCCACCAGGCGCTCGCCATGGATCATCACCGGCAGCAGCATGGTCTGCTCGCCCCGGATGCCGGCCAGGGCGTGAAGGGAGACGACGCACGCCATCGCTGCGGAATCCGCGGCCGCGTCCTCGGGCGCCGCAGGCGGATGTAACGGGTCGGGCGAGTCGTTCTCCTCGGTGTAGTCGACCGTCTCTAAATAAAAGAGGCGGGGGTAGACATGGGTCGGCGTATAGGGCTCATCGCAGTTGAAGTAGAGACCCTGATGGCGACGCTCCTGCTGCTCGGCCGGTGACAGCCGACGGAAGGGCCGTGTGGCAGCCGGGGATGTGGCCGTCGCGGATGGAAGAGGCCGACCCGGGGCTGAGGAAGTCGGTGCTGGCCGACTGGGCTGGCGGCCACTCCGTCCGAGTGGCGGCTGCAGTGCCTGGGCCCGCTGCTCGAAGGCCCGGGCGTAGTACATGGCCGTCTGGAGATTGGGGGGATCCCGGAGCTTGACATCCACGCGGATATGGTCCGGCAGACCGCCCACAAAGAGCTCGGGGCGCTGGGTCGCGGAGACGCCCGGCGCGTGGCATGCCAGGGCCTGGAAGCGATCGGCGTAGTCCTGCACCGTAGATGTGAATGGTAAACGGCCGAGGGCCGCCAGTCGGCTCCCGCGGATAGGGGGCCCAAAACGGAGAAGACAGAGCTCCCGGAAGCGCTCCCACGGTGGCATGCCGCCCTCGTCCTGCTCGAGGGCGTAGTACCAGGTCTGTGCTGCGCCTCGAAGATGATAGGACACGAGCCAGGTACGATCTGAAGCGAGCGTCCGCTGCCCTCGAAAGAACTGTTCGCACTGGTTGAGCCAGTTGAGGGGGTCCTCCGTGCCCTCGTAGGTGGCGAAGTCGAGTTTGGCGAACCGCGGCGGTGTCTTCTGCGGTCCGCCGTGCTGAGCAGGCGCGGGGGCTCGAAAGAGTGAAGCCGGAGGTGCCTGATCGGAGTAGTTCGGGCACTGGCCGGCGGGGCCGGATGGCCCGCCGAACTGCGGAAACGGAGTCGGCTCAACCGGGGTCGTGGTGTAGACCGGTGAAGGCGAAGACCCCGCCGCCCATGCTGGCAGGGGGGACGGGGACGGGGGAAACCGGACCTGATGGATCGGTAACCCGGTAGTCGAGGCCGCGCCCGAGGTGGTCCTGGCTGATGAGGGCGCGGAGAACGGCGGTGGACGCAGGCCCTGGGACGCCGTCGACGGCGGCTGCTGGGCCGGCCATGCGGGGAACGGTGTCTGCTGAACCAGCCAGACGGTGGGCGGCGGCTGCTGCAGCCAGGAGGCGGCCGAGGTGGCCGGCGGCAATGGCCAGAGGGGCGTCGCGGCCGGCGCTGGCCCGGATGCCAATCCCGCCTGGATCGGCCCGAACGGGGGCCCGCCGTACGCGGCCGCGCCCTGGTACGGTCCTGGTGGTGGCGCAAAGGGGCTCGCCCCGCCCCCGTACTGCGGCTGCTGCTATAGGAGAAGACCAGGGGCGGCGATCGGGGCCGATGGCGTTTGAGCATAGGCCCCGGCCCCATATTACTGGTGGAGCTGAAGCCCATGGACGGCGGTGACGAGGTGATGTAGCGTGGCGGCGAGTTGCTTCGGAGACAAGGCGGCCAGCGGCGATGGTGGAGATGCGCCCGGAGACGCCGGTGCAGGTGGTGCCGAGGAGGAGACGGGACACGCCAGCGAGGTCCCGGCGGATGCGGTCGGCGCGGTGATGCTTGGCGCCATCGTCATGGGCGCGGTGGTGCCGACGGGCAGCGGCGGCGGTGATGGCGGCATCGACATGATCGCAACGTGGTCTCTGAATACCAAATTGGTAGGACCAGGGTTCCTACCGGCTCTACTGCGTAGGTTGTAGGGGCAAGGAGGAAGTGGGCGCGGCGAGGAGCGGGCGCGCCGGCGGCAGGGCGCTGTCGCGGCTAGGGTTGAGGGTGGCGGCGGCTAGGTTGCGGCGGCTAGGGTTTCCAGCTCCTCTAGGAGCCGGGCAACAAAAGATAATAATAGTCTTTATTGCCTCCTCCAAAAGAGTCTTACAATCTATATTTATATCCTAAATAACTTGTAGAAGAATCAATCCTGAGATAACTTGCCTAATCTGAATAAAACTAAGATAATTTGCGGGCCTAAGCCTGCCTGTTGGGCTCTGAAAAATTCTGACTGAAATAACAGCTGAAAAATAGATGTATCAAATGTTCATTGGGCTTTTAATCACACAGAACACATCTGCTTGTCTCAATGTAGAAGTTTTTCCTTCTAAGGAGGTCTCTTGTATTAAGTCTGTCCTGAAGTAGTAACCAGGAGAATAATTTCTATTTGGCCAAAGAGCAAGACTTACATATCCAATGGAAAGCTTTTGGAGCATCAGTATGGTTTCCAATATATTCCAAGTATACTCTTTTGTTGGAATATTTAGTTCCACCCCAGTAAAATTGCCAGGAGACCAATTGGTCCTGGTTGTCTCTCCTATCAATCAATACTCTTAGTTTGTTGCTTTGCTGGACAGCAATGGAAGATTTATTCTATAATCTTGGTCAAACATTCAAGTGGTTGACTCACGGAAAACAATACACCTTATATTCTGGAACGGAGGGAGTATTTCAGTAGCTACAAGATTTGATATAGTGGGATTACACGAATTGGGGAATCAGGGAATGAAGAACAGGCGAGGGAGGTAGGTAGGAGCCGGGTGTCGTGTTGCCGATGTCGTGATCCTCTAGATGCCTTGATCGAGTCATCACTTGGTCTTAAGTAATCGTCACCACTTGGTTCACCCACTCGGGCCCACTTGTCATAGTGTTGGGTCGTCGCTGTCGAACGGGCCTTGGTGCAGGTGGGGTTGCCTTGTCAAGGGTGGTGACATCCCCCTCTTCTTGAGTGGTAGCTGGCCCGCGAGCCGCGGTTGCCGCAAAGCAAGTGTGGAGCTCCAACTTGTCTTCCCATGTATCCGTTGCAGCATCAGAGTTGGACCATCAGAAGCGTACTTGCTTGATTATGGAGCCGTGTCGTTTGCGCCAGTGTGTTTGCAGGATCTCTATAGGAACATTTGGGACGTCAGTACTGGTATGTAGATGAGTGGAACGTGCGTACCAGGAAGGATGGTTGGCGCAGTTGCGACACATGGAAAACTGGATGCACTTGTGTGTGGCCGGCAACTGGAGTTCATAGACACGTCATTGACACGCCGGATGATATGTTGGGGGCCATCGTAGCAGAAAGCAAGCTTGTGGCAGGCACGGGTTGCAACTGAAGTTTGCACATACAATTGTAGCTTCAGAAAGACCGTATCATCAACGTGAAATGTGTGGAAGGTGCGTTTCCTACCAACCTGCTTCTTCATGCATTGTCTGGCACGGTTCAAGTGATGCTGAATTTGTTGCTGCATCACTCAATGTTCCTCAAGCTAGGTCTGGAGGGACGGTATTGTGATCATGTTGGTAGCTGTGATCCCCCAATGCCGCGGCTATCGATTGAACATAGCCTTGAAAGGAGACATCTCGATGGTAGAATGAGGGGAAGAGTTATACCAAAACTAGGCGAGTGGCATGTCGTTTAGGACAAGACTAGGTAAAGAGGTGTAGAAAGGTCTCTCACTATTAGAAAAAGGGGCTTTCGTTCGGGCCTGGCCAGCCCATTAGTCCCGATTCTTCCACGAACCGGGACCAATGGATGCATTCGTCCCGATTCATGAGCCCAGGGGCCGATCGGGGCCTCGTAGGCATTGGTCCCGGTTCATATGGACCCATTTGTCCTGGTTCCAGGCACAAACCGGGACCAACGGGCCTCGCTCCTGACCCACAACTAGGCGAGTGGCAGCCAATGACTCTGTCGTTTAGGGCAAGACTAGGTAAAGAGGTGCAGAAAGGTCTCGAGACATTGGTTCACTCTTCTGACTGACCATCTGTTTGAGGGTGGTGCGCCGGTGCGCATGTCTGTGCCGATGTATTTGAATGACTCTTGCCAAAAATGCCTCACGATTTGAAATCACTGCACCAGGGAATCCATGCAACTTGTACACATGCGTCATGTAGAGCAGTGCAACTATGGCAGTTGTGTATGTTGGAATTTCATCCTTAGGACCACTCACATAAAATTGCATGAACACACGCGCACACAAAACTGATAGCCAAGGGCTTGTATCGTGCCCTTTTTCCTCTTTATTTATTTTCTCCTTTTCTCTCTGTGTTACAAATCTGAAGCACCGGCGTGCAAATATATAAGCGACCTCACGACCTACAGCTAGCTAACCTAAACCGACTCAAACTACTACGTACGTGCACTAAGGACAACTACTCCTGGCCAGACTCACGTTGGAACCTAACTAGGGCAGCATGCTAACTCCTGATAGTACACGGCTTGCAAACCGGCCACCCCATCTACATCTCAACTTACCTAGTTAATTACCTGGCCAGCTTGATCATGATTACACAAAACCAAACTAGCAAACTTTATACCACTTAAACACGTTTGGATTATTCTAACAGTGTATGTCTTAGCGAGCAGTAAGAAGTGGGCAAACTTTGTGAATTTGTCGACGGTCACCCAGATTAGTTGAATTAGTCTGATTGTGGTAGCCCATCAACAAAATCCATAGTGATGAATTCCCAAGAGTCGCGTGGCACTAGCAAAGGTTCCAGCACCCTGGGGTACGCAACGCATTCCGGCTTAGCTTGTTGGCAAACCTGGCAACACTTAGCATATTGCTTCACATGCGTCTTCATCTTTTAGGCCACACAAACAACTACTTGACAAGGTGGTAAGTGACTGGAAACCCGGAATGTCCCCCCATCAGGTTATCCTGAAACGCTGCCATGATCCGTTGTTGCATAGATGTACTACCACCCAGCCAAATTCTTCCTATGAAGCGGAGCACTACGTGGATCATTCAAAACATGCCTTTGGGATTAGTGTTGGTAGCCATCCGTTTGAGCCACTGTTGAGCGTGGGGGCAGTGGCGAATCTTGCACAAAATAGAAGGGTAGGCTCAAAACATCAAGTTTCTAAGTCTATTGAGCAAATTCATTGCAGTTTACATGTTAAACACCTCAGTATAATTCTCAAGTTGCATGTTTAGCTGAAATATGATTTTTGGAGGGTAGGCTTCAGCCTATTGAAGCCCCCCTAGTGGAATCGCCACTGCGTGGGGGTTGGCATTATAACTGTTGATTACTTCTTCCAACCATGTTGACTGAGCTGAAAAAACTATAGAGTTTCTCAAAAGGAAGCGATCTTGAGAGAGCATCTGCGGCGCCATTCTCTGGACCTTTTTACATAGAAAAAAGTATACTTTTCGTCCCTCAACTCTTCGCAAAGTTTAGTTTTCGTTCCTCAACTCTAAAACCGGATAAAGTGCACCCCGAACTCTCAAAACCGGTCACTTTTCGTCCCTGCTGCTGAGTCAACCCAGTTTTGACCGCGCGTAAACAGTACACTCGATGAACAGTAAATTCGAAAAAAATAGCAAAAAAATTCAAAAATCTGAAATTTTATGGCATCGGAAATACTCAGGTGCGCCACGTGCGTGCAAATTTTCATCATGTTTGGAAGTTCGAGAAGCACGCAGCAAAAAAACAAAAGTAAATGTACACTAAAGTGAACAGTAAAATAAAAAAATAGCAAAAAATTCAAAAAATTCTGATTTTTTTTGGCATCGAGGACGCTCAGGTGGGCACGGTGCATGCAAAATTTTGTGGTAAAATGACATCCGAGAAGGTCGTGCAAAAAAAACAAAATAGCGTACGTGTGCGTGCCGCTTTGGGTGGTTTCCAAACCCTCGGATCTTATTTTACCACAAAATTTTGCATGCACCTTGCCCACCTGAGCATCCTCGATGCCAAAAAAATTCAGAATATTTTTTATTTTTTTGTTATTTTTTTACTGTTCACTTCAGTGTACATTTACTTTTGTTTTTTTTTGCTGCGTGCTCCTCGAACTTCCAAACATGATGAAAATTTGCACGCATGTGGCGCACCTAAGTATCTTCGATGCCATAAAATCTCAGATTTTTTTGAATTTTGTTGCTATTTTTTCAAATTTATTGTTCATCTGGTGCACTGTTCACGTGTGGTCAAAACCGGGTTGACTCAGCAGCAGGGACGAAAAGTGACCGGTTTCAAGAGTTCGGGGTGCACTCTGTCCGGTTTTAGAGTTGAGGGACGAAAACTAAACTTTGCGAAGAGTTGAGAGACGAAAAGTATACTTTTCTCTTTTACATATGATGCAGTATTGCAAACCCAATAGCTTGGTGAATGCCTTCTGCTGCCATGGAGTGGACAAACGCTACTCTTCTAGGTGAATCAATATTTTCTGGTCTTTTTGAATAACAAATTCTGCATGCTGCAAATATGGGCGTCATTGCTCTATGCCTACCACAATGGCCAAATATTCCTTTTCATATCTGGACAACACACGGTATCTTGGGCTCAATGATTTGCTCATAAAGGCAATAGGATGCCCCCTGTTGCAACACAGCTCCAATTCCTGTATCACATGCATCTGTTTCCGCCACGAATGTTTTGTTGAAGTCCGGCAGAGCCAATACTGGAGCTGAGATGAGCTGCTGCTTCAAAAGATTCAATGCTTGCTCAGTGTTATCTGTCCAAACAAATGGTACTCCTTTCTTGAGCAAGTTGAAGAGGGGACACGCAATGATGTCAAAGTGCTGGACAAAACGCCTATAGTACCCTGCCATGCCCAGGAATTGTCTCACTGCTCGAGCATCAGTTGTGTAGTCCACTGTTGCACTGCATTGATCTTGGACGGATCGGTGGTCACCCCCTTACCACTGATAGAGTTCCCCAAATATGAGATTTGTTGCTAGCCAAATGAACATTGTGAGCGCTTGACATGCCACCGATCCCTACGGAGGAGCTGGAACACCTGTCGGAGATGCTTGATGTGGTCGGGTAGGGTTTTTCTAAAGATCAAAATATTGTCGAAGAAGGTCAACACACAGACACACATTAACGGGTGGAGGGTATCAGTCATTGCTCCATTAATGGTGCCCGGAGTGCCAGCGAGGCCAAAGGAAAGCACCTTGAACTCAAAGTGGTTGTGATGCGTTTGGAAGGCTGTCTTGAATTCCTTGCCCTCTGCCATGCGTATTTGATGATATCCGGCACACAGGTCCAACTTGGAGAACCACACGGCACTGTGCAACTCGCCCAAAAGCTCTCCAATCACCAGTATTTGGAATTTGCTGATGCAAGTCATGGTGTTGAGATTCCTATAGTCGATGCAGGGTCGCCACATCCCATCCTTCTTATTCACAAAGATGACAGGTGAAGAAAAGGGGCTCACACTGCGTTGAATGATCCCTGCGCGAAGCATTTCAGCAACCTGCCGTTCAATCTCATTTTTGTGCTCTGACTTGTGACGGTATGGGCGCATACTGACAGGTTATGCTCTAGGGATAAGAGGTATAATGTGGTCACAAGCACGCTTGGGGGGTAGCTTCGTGGGTTCTTGAAAAATGTCAGCAAATTCTATCAACACTACATGAAGTTCTGCTGGTCTTGGGAGTTGACTGTCATCAGTTGCATCGGAGGCAAAGCATACGTGGACACCATGTGATAGAGCCCCAGCACGGTACAAACCCTGTGTTGCACACTGTTGATCTGAAGGCACTGAACTGAAGATGCATGACCACGGAGGAATGCCGGACCAGCAGGTGCGGTGAGGGCCAGATTTTAGCCTTCCAATCCACGGTCATCGGGCTGTGTGATTCGAGCCAATCCATCCCTAGGATAGCATTGTAGGTACCTAACGGCAGTATCTTCATATATGTGGTAAACTTGCAGCCCTCGGAAGTCCACACACAATCTGGAATTACTTGATAGCAGCACAGTTCTGCCCCACCAGCAACTTTGGCACGACATGGTCTGGGCAAATCTTGCACCCCTTGATGCTTCTACGCAAATTGTTGGTCCATAAATGATGTCGAACTTCTGGAATCGACAAGCATCAGTACGTCACGCCCTTGTATCCATGTGTGCAACTGAAGAGCTTTAGGTGGAATTCCTCCTGTGAGCACTTGACGGGAGATTGCCATAACTGCCTCTGTACTTTGGACATGAAGCATTGGTGATGATCTATGATCATATTTGATTAGGAATTGGCACTGTGGTGGTCTCTTAGACTTTTTTTTTGTATTCCCATGGTTGGTAGAACTGTTCTGTTTAGTTAACTAATAGAGGTTTCCTCTAGCTTCTATGCTTCGGGTTACTGTACTAGTACTTACGACTCCTGTTTAGGCACTAGATTATATTTCTGGACTGGTATATGTATATAATTATATGGCTACTACAATACTACTGTACTTGTTCTTTTTTTTGAACGAAGGCTTCAGAGGAGCCCGGCTTTGAATTAACAAAGCCATCAAACGGACAGGGATTACACAAGGCCACCAATACAACCAACACGGAATAGAAAAGAAAAGCTTCAGCCGATACAGAGTGTTGCCCAGCAGATTACAAGCACCAAAGACTACAAGCCCCACGCAAAAATCCTAAATAAGCTCTAGTTTGTAGTCGACGGAGTCCTCCAAGTGAACTTGACCCAGAAGAGCGAACAGAGAGGAACATCAGACGGCGCCAGTGCCCAACGACAAAGGACCGCGCCCTCATCAATCCAGGAAGGTGGACACCGAAAACATGTCCCTGTTCTCCAAATCCGGAGGGGACCCCTGCCCTTCGCCTTGGCTTGGAATGCGCCGGACCGCCGGAAGATGGAATTGCTCACCCTAGAGCAAAGAACGAACACGGTTCTGGCCACCAAGGGAGATACTCAGCCCGACCTATCGCTGCACGAAGGAAACCGAAGATATCCATACCGGGGCTCACTGATACAAGCACAAAGAGGAAAAACTGCACAAAGGAGCTGTCACTGAACAAACATACAACGAAAAGAGATGGAGCACCACAATTGGAATTAGCTCAGGCCCGCAGAAATCAGCCATGTTTGTGTCATTGCATCGAGCAGTTGCTAGTGAGGACCCCTATCCCCTCCCTGCCCAAGGCAATGGCGCCAATCAAGCAGAAGCTGACCGGCAACCGAACAAATCAAGGGATGTCGAGCTGCACTAATTCAGAAACAAAGCACCATGTTCCATCTCCCTCGCCGAAGATGCAGCCACCACGATGCCCCACTGCACGCTCCCACCTTGCCCAAGACGGCACCTTCAAGAAGGAGGCGACGCACGCCGCGCCGTTGCCCTCCAGTCTAAGCAAGACAAGGGATTTCTCCCGGGAAAGAGGCGGAAGGGAGAGGAACCGAACCTCGACGACGCCTCCGTGGAGGGGAACGACACCGGCCGGTGTCGCCGCCGCCGTGGCCAGAGAACCAGCCAAGGATTTCTCCCAGTCCAAGTTCGCGACTCCTGGCAGTCCACCATCACCGACGCCCTCGACCTGAGGCCTTCGACGACCAGATCCGGCGTGCAGCAGCGCTGCGGGGGGAGGGAGGCCGCCTTCAGATCCGGACGCAAGCCAAGAGGACGACCACCCGCTACGACCGGCGACAGCTCCCGTCGTCCCTCGCCGCCCACGCAGCCGAGGAGACACAGGGGCTACACCTGCGACGCTGCTCGCTATAGAAGACGGCGCCGCCTCACCACCCGAGGCCGCCGCCTCGGCGCCCGAAGCCCTCCGCGCGGGACCAGCCAGATCCTCGCCGCCACCGTCCTTGGTGGCCACGCGGAGATCGTCGGAGGCCTCCTCAGGCGGCGGCGAGGGGGGGAAGGAGGAGGGGAGGGAGGGCTGGCGGCTAGGGTTTCGTCGCCTCCCGAGTCGCCCCAAGTGGAGCGGCGCGGGGGCCGGGGGGGAACCTGTACTTGTTCTTTTACTACTATTGTTTTAAGTATCATTGGTTTAAAGGATATAGTCCTCTATTTATAGATAATTATATTGCTTTGTATAGTTTGTATTTAGTTCTTGTTTAATTATAGCCTCGCATTTATTTTCTATGCACTCCTTCATTCTCTGTATATATATGCAGCTTGTCTTGTTCAAAGAAAAATGTACGGCTGAGCTGCAGAGAAGAAATTTATCATCAAGTCGATAAGAGAACGAAAATCAACTGGTGGTGGCACTGTTCTGCCTCTTGTACGCATCAGAGGACTTGGAAAGACAACTCTTGCTCAGCTTACTCTCTCCGTCCAAAAATAAGTGTACATATAAAAAATTTAGGATAGATTATGAAGTAGAGTAAAAAATGCATTCGGAAGCGCAAGTCATCATATCTCACTTCTTTAATTACCAACCCCTAATGAGTTAAGTGCATGTAAAAAGTGAGAAGACCATGAGTTAAATATTATTGGTCTTGATTACCGTGTGATGAGAGAGAAGCATTTTTTTCTACTTTGTGCATTACGAAGGTAGAAATACACTCTTATGATTTTTTTTATTTAATGCCAAAGGTACACTTATTCGTAGACGACGGGAGTATATACAATGACTCAGCTCTGGAGGAATAATTTGGCCACATGGTATGGATTTGGTGTCTAACAACTTTGATAAAGTGAGACTCACAAATGAGATGCTAAATTTTGTGTCCCAAGAAACACACCAAGGGCTTTGCAACTTTGCCTAGCTTGGGGAGGTCTGGAAGGGTAATATCAAATCAAAGAGGATTCTACTTGTTTTAGATTAGGTTTGGGATGACAAAAACGACTGTCAATGGTCTCAGCTATTAAGTCCTTTCAAATATGTTGATTTAAACATCAATTTGATAATCGTGACAAATAGAAAACCATCTACTACAAAAAGGAGAGGGACAACTGAATCAATTAAGTGAGGTGTGTTGGAAAAAGATGATTTCTAGTTACTATTTAAAGCATGTGCATTTGGTGATGCGAAATAAAAGTCTAAGCAACATATGACAGAAAATAGCACATAAATTAAGGGGGGGGGGCATTAGCAGCACATACTGTAGGAGCACTATTAAGGGAACATCTTACCATTGAACATTGGACTAACAATCTGAGGAATTTCGAGAAAGGTTGTTTTGGATTGGCTCAAAATGGAGTATTAAGAAGATACATAACACATTGAGCACACACCCAACCTCTACATACTAGGATGCACACAGCCAACATCAACTCACATACGCAAAAAGATGTCGGCAACTAGCAAAGTCATATAAGACAAAATCTATGTGTAAGTTGGGAAAAAGGAAAAAAAAAGCCCCAAAGCGATTAGATATGCGATCGACAAACTACAACAATGACCATATCCGCACTAACCATTTCATGACACCACATGGACGATGAGGTTCTTCAATGGAAATGCCTTCAGGAAGGGAGCGGCACTCAAGCGCCACGGTCATTGGATCCAACTATAAGGTTAGAATCTAGATTTTCACCCTGAAGAATCAGTGAGCGTATCGGAGCAATGTCTTTAATAAGGTAACGATGTAATAAAAACATCATCATTGCTAGGTATAACCACTCAGGTCTGACCTAGGCTTTTGCCTCGGAGCTTGAGACCGGGTGCTTGAGTAGAACCACCATTGAAGTCACTCGTGTGTTGTTGCCAGCACTTTTCTGCGATCCCGACAATTACATGTGATGAGACTGCCGCCACTGCACAACCATCCCTCTGCATCAAGTCGTCATCCATACTTTTATTCATCACCGAAGTCAATCCTCTGGAAGACCTTTCGATGACCACCGCTATCGTGGAGACATACGAAGTCATTGCAGCACAGTTTAGAGGCACAACCATCCGTCTGGTCGGATTTTGATAAGCACCACCAGGCCGTGGGCCGTAGTGCTGCCAGCTAGCCACCGCACGTGCGGAATGGCAACACCTTGACATCGTGGTCCACATCCAGCAGAGAGCCCAACGCATGTCGGCCTCGGTGACACATTTGATCAGATCTGGCCAGAGACCAGCCCGCACACAGAGATCCATGTGCATCAAAACCCATCCTCCACGGATCCACATCCATGACGCCACACCCACCCACCATCTCCAAGTGGTTGCCCTATGCCGCCGCCGGGAGAAGTTGTCGTCGTGTTTCCGTGGATCAGATTAGGGACACGCCTCGCGAGTCATAGTGCCTCGTGCCACCCAACCGTCATGAGACTGAGGTGATCCCCGCGACCGCCGTTGTTCGCCTGGGCTTAGCCCGACAGCTTCCTCCGGTAGCGAGGAAGGGGAGGAAGGAGGAGCGGCGGGTACCACAGCTAGGGTTTGTGTGCCTCCCGAGTGGCCCGTGCGGGGGATGACGTCGGGGTTGTTTCATCGTCTCTTCCCGAGCCCTGTGTTTCCTCAACATTCCGAGGAATGAATAATGGAAATCTATGCAACTCACTAGTGGCATCTGTCGTCTTTAAAGCTTTGCTATGACAAGTTGTTTTTCCATTTACAACAATGCTTCTCATATTGTTCTATATTCCCATACAATTATCGATTTCCTGCCGAGGAGTTAGTTCGTATGTGAATTTCATAGAGATTTGTCAAGTGTGATCATTCAATTTAGAGTTTCTAGGAGATGGGGCGTTCCTAACTAACTGACTTGGTGAACCTAGGCTTCTTTGAGCATGTTAAAGCAAATGAAGAAGTCTTCTCTTCGAGCAAACAAACTTCCTATGACATTAATGTTCTTACGCATGATTTTGCAAGGGTTATTTCAAGAAGGGAGTCTGCAACAATGGATGGTATGTGTTGAAATATTGCCAACAATACACGATTTGCCAATACTAACTAATTATGTATATCATATGGATGATCAAACTATCATTCTATCAACAGAATCCCATAGTGAGAAGTTTGAACAAAAATGAAGTGCATTTGCATCAGTGTCATAATTGAGGACATTGGTGTTAATTGGGCAGTATGTATCTTTATTCTTTAAAGCCTTCCAAGAAGTAATCCATAATGAACATGATTTGCGAGTGTTGCATTTGTCTGCAACATCTGTTGATTTTCATTCCTTCCGCATGGTTGGGTAAATTGTACACATCTCCGGTATCTAAAACTTCATGATGCTCATGTTGAGCTTGGTTCACCATCACCGCCTCAAATTTCAAGCAAGTTTTTCAATCAAGCATTGGATGGTTGGCGTACCTCTTTGCAGACAATTCATCTAGAGAACTGTGTGAAGTGTTAGATACTTCCATTTTTGGGATGGTTTCCTTTTCTTACAGGGTTGAAGTTAAGCAACATGTGGAAAGTAAGGGAAGTATCAGTACCGCCATTGGAGGAGCTAGTTTTTAGTTGAAATGCCAGACTTGGAGAGTTGTGTTTGCACTTCACTAGGAGATCTGAACTCTAGTTTAAGGGTACTAGAGATCCAGAGTTGCCATGCACTCAAGATATTTGATTGGCTTGAGAAACATCAGGGCTTCAAAATGGAGAAGGATTCATGGTTGCCCAGTCTTGGGAAATTCATTGTCTGCGATTGTCCTCACTTGCAAGTATTTGATCCCTCTTCCCTCTTCGGCCTTTTTTTTCTGAATATGTCTCGATTCGACGCTAATCAAAACAAGTTTCGTGCAATATTGGAAGGAACAGGTCGGTTTTTTCATTCATAGATGCTACCATCAGATACATCTATATCTATACCTACTAATAAAGCAAGGTGCGTTTCGCCAATATTTTCATCCGTTCACCGTCGAAAAAAGATTCTTTCTATCCGAGGTGGTACTAAATTTTTATGCGTTTGTCCACTAGAAAAAGAATTTTCGTACGTGGGCTGCGCGCGGTGGCGCAACAAAGCCAGCCCACTTATTTTTCTGCCCAAGCAGCTGGGAAAACTCTATTTTCTGCACGGTGGGACAAATAATCAGAGTTTCGCACAGGACAACCAATAATGGGCTGGCCCATTTTTCTTTTTTTTCTGAGTTTTACTTCTATTTTTATTCTCCTTTCCCTCTACATTTTTCCCTTCAAAGTTTATTTTTATGTTAGAATTTATTTCGTAAATTAAAATTCTAAAAAAAATGTTCAGAATAAAAAAGAAATTTTTGGAAAATATTCTGAATTCCATAATTTTGTTTCTAATTTAAGAAATATTGGGAAATTGTAAAATGCTGCACCTTTTTAAAAAAATTGTTTTCTAAAATTGTTAGGGATGTCAAAAAATAAAATTGCATTTAAAAAAAATTCAAATTTGAAAAATATTCATGTTTTAGTGAAATTTCAAAATTAAAAATAATGTTCGTGTATAAAAGATGCACATTTTCTGAAAATCTTATGAATTCTAAACACATAATCCTGTTTAAAAAAAAGGTTCACAAATTCATATAATGTTTATTTTTTCAGTGATTTACTTCTATTTTTAATCTCCTTTTCTTATATCTTTTTCCCCTTCCAAGTTTATTTTTATTTTAGAATTTATTTTGGACATTAAAAATTCTCAAGAAAGCAATATTTGGAAAATGTTCAGAATTCCAAAATTTTGTTGCTATTTTTGAAAAATTCGATAATTGCAAAAATTCACCCACTTTGTTTTAAAAGATTATTATTTTTCAATATTGTTCGGAATTTCGACAAAGAAAATGGCATTTCGAAAAATGCTCCAAAATTCAAAATAATTCCTGGTTTAGTGAAATATCAAAATTAAAAATAATATTCGTGTAGAAAAGATATACATTTTCTAAAAATCTTATGAATTCTCAACACATGTTCCTGTTTTAAAAAATGTTCACAAATTCAAATAATGTTCATGTTTTTATTAAAAAAATGGTGTTTTCATAAAATGTTTTTGAATTTTAAAAGATGTTTCCTTTCATATTATGTTCGCGTTTTTTCGAAAGTGTAGTTAATTTTTAAAAACCTGTTTAGCATTTAAAAAGTTATTCATGATTCTTAGAATATTCAGAAACTAATACCTTAAAATCCCCTCGATTCAATGGATTGAAAGGAATAGTAGATTCAATAACTCATGCGTCTTCTCTGACATAACGAAACTCTTAAATGCCCTCGTTCAATGAATGGAAAAATAGCGGATTGATTCCTTCACACGCGGCGAAACCGATAAGCTAAATGTTTCTTTTTCGTGTGCACACATATAATTCTCACTAACTTTAAATGCATAGTATTTTATCTCCCGTTGCAACGCACGGGCATAGTTGCTAGTAATACTCTAAAGAAGGCAAACATTACGTATGTATGATAATGATTGTGTGTCAAACTGTCAGAGTTTCACTTGGCATTTACCTGTCGACCAACGACTCAAAGTAATGACTGAGCAGTCATATCCATGATGAATGTAGAAATTACCTTGTCCATCATTTTCCTAGTCGTTCGTTTTTCATTCCTGGGTTTCTGCATGCAGAATAATTCACAGCCAAGGGTGAATGTAGAAATCTGAATTCAGAAGTTAAACTGGTTGTTTCATCCAAAAACCCGCAATGAGTCTCAGACGAAGTGCTTCATGGTCAACGATTTCAAAGGCAATTAATTTCATCCAGTGGTCATGATTCACGACTTTATAAATGTTACATTACATGTGGATGATGGATGATTCAGGTTTTTTCTTTGCAGGTGTGCGTCAGCCTCTTGACGAACCTGAACCTGAACCCTGAAGGTCCAAGATTCAAAACAGGGCCTCCTCTGTTTTCGTTCCCTCTTGCCTACTTGCAAGATGACGACAACGACGACGACGGCGGCCTTGGAAGATCATGAATGTTTGCTGTATGCTGATCAGTGCATCCATTCTCCCTGCTGTCGACTTACTTACAAGGCTGAAACTTAATTATTAAAATGCAGTTCAGTTCTAGCAAAGCAAGAACCTGAGAAGAAAACGTTCAAGTGCTACAGCTGCTGCCTCATCCTACCTAGCCTGTTAACTCTGACGAACCTGGCGTACCGCTTGCTGTTCAGATACGTAAACATTACTATTAAGCTGCAGCATAGACTATCCATTCCTGGATTGCGCAATTGATAAGAGCATATATAGTTTCTAACTAGTGAGTGTCCAGATGAGTGCGCATGCATGGCTGAGAAAACAAAATTAAATGACAGTTGGTGTATTTTAGAGGAAAGACCTCAAGACCCAGCTTTTACTGAAAGCTTTACGAGGCCATCAACGTTCTGCAACACCAGATAGATCCCGCAAAACAGCCAGAAAACAGCTGACAAAATACTCTGGATAAAATGAAAACCACCAGCTAAAGCCACCACACCGCTAACTGGCAGCAAACCTTGAAGTAGTTCCCATTCACCAAGGATAAAACCACCCCATTTTGTTGCTCACAAGTCACAACAAGAAAACAGGGTACTGAACTGAATTCCTAAAGGTGTGTCCACCAGCCAGACTTAAGAAATTCCCACCCTATAAGCCAACCCTGACTTAAACCATCTTTTTATGGCATGCAAGGTTCTCCAGAATTGAGAAGATCTGGCACAGCCTGTCCTAGAATAGGTGGGTTCAGAGTGAGGATTGTGCATATTTGAGAAAGCATGGTGACTCCAAGAGAAAATAAAAATATGTTTGGTGTAATTTCAAGGAAAAGACCAAAAGGCCCAGTGGCTTAACAACATACCTGCATCCATATCCGGCCAGCTAGCTAGTTGTTGTCTGGCCACAACATTTTTGTCTGATAAGTATCTTTGTCTGACGTCGTGGTGGCGTCGACGGCAGCTAGACCGGGCAAGGTAGATGCAGCAGTACATCACTGAAGATGGATTGGTGACAGGTGGCTGCGGCGGCCTCATACCTGGCAGGCGTCCTGGTTGAGGAGTGCGCCGGACTGGTGGGTGCCCCATACCCGGCAGGAGTCCTGGTTGGGACCTCAGGTCTTAGAGGGTGTTTGTTTCAAGGGACTTATTGGTCTAGGGACTTAAATAAGTCCCTATAAGTCCCATCTAAAACCAAACAGGAGGGACTTATAGGGACTTAAAGTGGGCATTTGGGACTTATGGAATAAGACTCTCAAGGAGGGACTTATAAAGACTTATAGTTGTAATATGGCCTTATAAAGACTTATAAGTCTCGGGAACCAAACATGTAGGGACTTTTTAGGAACTTGAGACATATAAGTTGGGACTAAAAAAAGTCCTAGGACTTATGAACCAAACAGGGCCTTAGATGTTAGGTTTGGCTGCGAGGTCTGTTTGGTATTAGGCCCAGACTATCAATATCCCTTCATCAACTGGATAGGAGTAGCGACATGTGTTGCCTAGACGGTGGCTTTTAGTCTTACTGTTGTATGACTTTGTAAGGTCTTGTGTGAATAATTAATAAAGTGACTGCATGCATCGTCCTGATGCAGAGGCCGGGGGTCCTCCTCCTTTTCTAAAAAAAAGTATCTACAACCATCGACATCACAAGAAACTCATCACCAGCTTGAGTTGTAAGTACCATATATCCCAAGATTTCATTCTTTCAAGAAAGAAATGAAGAAGGTCAGATCAAGAGAAAGGGTGTGCTCTTACCACAAGAGGGCAGGCAGATCAAACATAGCCATGGTGACCATGAATTGTGTCAAGAAAAAAAAAACAGACGAGAGGTTGTGTCGTCGTAAACAACGTGCGTGCGTATCGTTCCTTTTTTTTCTTTGTTAAGAACCGGCGAGAGAGAGTATGTTAGGCACGCAGGCATGCATGCTCCTTTCTAGTTGGCGCATGCACGTAGTTGGCGAACGCATCGATTCGGACGAGAGGAAAAAAAAACAGCAATCGACTTGTCAAGCAAACTTATTGAATACAGATCCCTCCTAGATGCAGCTGGGACATAGATGTACAAGAGTACAAGACAGCTAGCTAGCAGACCTCAAAACTAGCTAGGTCCTACAGTTACAACTGAAACACACGTACATGCATCTACAAGAGTACAAGACATACACCGTACAACTCAACAGCAACTCCCAAAGCTAACCTCCCTCAGGGAAGTAAAGTTGCCATTGAAGGAGAGCTAACAACTGGAAGCCGCCACTTTTCTCAAGTGCTCACCTCTGGGCATAGGTGGGTGATGGATGGAGATTGTGAAAGCTGCGCCGGAACCAGCGTTGGGAGACGGCCTCGCTCCAGGACTTGCAGACGAGGGAGGAACGGAGGAGGCTGGCCGGGTCGTCGGGCGGGATGCGGAGCAGGATCTCTTGTACGAGCTCGTCCGGGAGGGCCGGCGGCGGTCCTTTTTTTCTCAAATGATACTCCGGCAGCGGTCCTGGTGCCATGGTGGCCGCTAGCTAGGTTTTTCACTCTTGAGCTTGGCAGCTGCTGCAGGCCCAATCTGACGTGTACGTACGGCAGTGGCGACGAGGCGTAGTGTACACGACGGGCAGCCGGCTGGAAGCTAATTAAGCGCACGCGGGCGAGAGCTGGCAAATTTGCTAGCCTTCGTCCTTCATGCATATCTTTTGGCGGTATGTATATATATATAGTAGCTCAACTGGGAAAACCCGGCCCATAGCGGCTACGGACACTGAATCCTACTCTAGCCAGGTGAAGGCCATGGCTCTGAAACCAGCACGGACGGACGGGTGGACGATTGTGAAAAAACGATCTCGATCGATATGTTGTACGTACGTTGTATTGTACTTGTATACGTACGATATACGTGTCCTCCTGGATCGATCCATCATTTATTTTCTTTTTCAATCGAGCCAATCGTCTCTGCAAAAAAAAAAATCGAGCCAATCGAGCGCGCGTGGGTCAAACTGCGGGCCATGCCATGGAATTCCTTTCGCGAGTCAACCAATTCACAAGTACACTATCATCTTGTCCTGCATCAAGGAAGGAATGTGGAACCAACTCAGCGGCCGCCTCCCAAAAAGCTACGGCTCTCTGCCTCCTGCCGGCACCGGCGTCGGTTCGTCCTTTTTTCGGTGGCTTTAGGACCATGGGGGCGGAATGGATCTCGGCCCTTGCCGGTGGGAGGGCTTCGTTTTAAAATCTTTTTTCAAGATTTGTTAGGGTTTGTGTCCTGCTCAGGAAGGCGAGACGGCGGCTACTCTCTAAAAAAGGAATAAAGGTCTCCTGCCTAGCCCCCGTTCCGGTGATACGTCTAGCATCATCGGTGGGCGTGTCGAGGTGTGTCTCCGGCAGATCTTTCTTTGGTGGGTTTGCTAGGATATGTTCGTCGTTCGTCTTCGTTCGTGTGTCTTCAGGTTGGATCCTTCTGATCTACACTCTTCATCCGTGGCAGTTGCTATTCTGGTGCATTGATTCTATGGGGCCTTAGCACGACGACTTCACGACTATCTACTACAACAAGGTTTGCCCGGTTCCGGCGAGGGAGGGGCGATGACAGCAGCACGCCTTCGGCTCGCTTCAGTGTTTGTAGTCGTCGCTAGGTGGTCTACGAATCTGGATGTAATTTTTATTATTTCTAGTGTTTGTTGTACTATCATGTTTGAAGATGAATATATTGAAAGTTTTTTTTTAAAAAAGGAATGTGGACGTCTCTTGTGCTACACTGTAACAAATATTTTCTTTTTGAAAGAAACACAGAAGAACTGCGTGATTCATTCAGTACACTAACAAATATACGTAGCAGACAACGGAGTTCTTATCTGGCAAAAAAATGCTTGTTTCCTTATGAACAACTTTTTTTTGCGAAAATACAAACAACCTAATCTTGCATCCAAGACCTTGAAATCTTGCAGCCAACACCCTAATGCTTTTCTTTCCTTACAATTTTAGCTGGAAATTTCGGCAGCATAACGCGTCGGAAAGAAACGCATCCGCCCGTGACGGCACCAAACAAGTGAAAAGCAATTCCTGCGACTGGAAAGGATGGATCAATACATGAGCCAAAGCCGATCCATCTCTAGCTAGCTAACTAGCTACTTGTGTGCAGCAAATAACAGACAATAGTTTTCCATTTTGCCATCAAAAGACATCCCAATCTTTATAACTCAAATAGCCAGGCTGATGCATTAATCATAGGGGCGCCATACCAGCGCGTCAAATTTGCGTTGCAAACAACACATTTTCTACTGTACAAAGTAATTTAAAACTGCAGCAAAGTTTTATAGTTGAATCAATTACAAGGAAAACAAATTGCAGTCTACATATAGATCAAAAAGATATCTAAACCACTTTGACTGCATTTTTCTTTACCAACAGTTTGAGCATTATTATTATCTCTAAAGTTTTACTACTATTGGAGTTCAGCTAAGATCAAGGCAACTAATTTTCTTTACCAATTCTTTTATCAATTGATTTGTGGCCGTAAACCGTCAAATGGCCCTCACTACCTCTAAAGTTTGAGCTATTGTACTGTACTGAACTGAATAATTCAACAACCACCCTTTGCAACTCTAAGGTCAAGATATGGCATCAGGAAAACATCTCGACCAACGCAGGGAAGGAAGTAGTGAACAAATGCCGATGCATATATCATTTCCACACTAACCTTTGCTTGCATTGGCTTATGTGAATCTTCCGAAACAAACACACATCAACATCCTTGACGGGAACATGTTCCATCCATATCTCGCCCGGCGTCGGGGTTTGCGCTGCTCTCACACGCTTGGTGTCGGCATATCGTCTCTGCCATCACAAGGAAAGTTTTTTTTCCAAAAAAGGTGTGCTCCCACAGAGTGCTAGGCAGCAGGCACGTCAAATATGGCCTTAGCTTTGACGACACAGTGTGTGTGAGGGACTCGATCTATAATCTCTCAGAATATAAGGTGTGTTTGTTTTTTCAGAAGTCAAAAAAGGTCATGTTTGACCAAGTTTTTAGAAAAATATATCAATATCTACAATACAAAATTTATATCATTTGATCCATCATGAAAAGTAGTTTCATATTTTATCTATTTGGTATTTCAGATGTTGTTTGTTTATTCTATAATATTTTTTTTCTGAGCAAACACAGTGGGGAAAATCCACACTGTAACTCTATTTTTCATTAACATGGTGCGACAGTTATAAATGGCTATATAAGTATGTGATCAAATAAAAGGAAAATCTACAAATAATCTAGCCAAGATGGCATCCCTTCTTTCAAACTAGGTTTTGCCTTTTTGATAATCATGTCAAAGTGCTCCTTGAAGCTAGAGATACAGAAGGCCATGCTCTTTACTTTGTGATCAAAGATGATGTTGTTTCTGTGTTTCCACAAGCTCCAGCAACCTGCAATTAAACATTGTTTGAAGCAATTGACATTGTTTTATCTCTTTCCATCCAAGAGCATCTCCATGATATCATAATTTGTATTCCATTGGGAACCAATGGCTAGCCAAAAATCCTGACTGAAGTCATAAATGAAACATAGATGTACCAAATGTTCATTGGGCTCTTCATCACATAGAACACATCTGCTTGTCTCAATGTAGAAGTTTTTCCTTGTAAGTCTGTCCTAAAGTAGTAACCAGAAGAATAATTTATGCTTGGCCAAAGAGCAAGACTTCCATATCCAGTGGAAATGATTTGGAGCATCAGTAGGGTTTTCAATATATTCCAAGTATACTCTTTTGATGGAATATTTAGTTCCGCCCCAGTAAAATTGCCAGGAGTCCAATTAGTCCTGGTTGTCTCTGCTATCAATCAATACTCTTAGGTTGTTGCTTTGTTGGACAGCAATGGAAGATTTATTCTATAACCTGGGTCAAACATTCAAGTGGTTGACTTGCACGAAAAACAATACACCTTATATTCTGGAACGTAGTGAGTATTTCAGTAGCTACAAGATTTGATATGGTGGTGATACAAATTCGAGATTACACGAATTGGGGAATCAGGGAAGGAAGAACAGGCGAGGGAGGTAAGTGGGAGCCGGGTGCCATGCCGCTGATGTCGTGATCCTCTAGATGCCTTGATCGATTCGTCACTTGGTCTGAAGTAATCGCTGCCACTTGGTTCACCCACTTGGGCCCACTTGTCATAGTGTTGGGTCGTCCCTGCCGAACGGGCCTTGGTGCAGGTGGGATTGCCTTGTCAAGGGTGGTGACATCCCCCTCTTCTTGAGTGGTGGCTTGCCCCCAAGCCGCGGTTGCCGGAAAGCGAGTGTGGAGCTCCACCTTGTCTTCCCATGTATCAGTGATAGCATCAGAGTTGGACCATCGGAAGCGTACTTGCTTGATCATAGAGCCGTGCCGTTTGCGCCAGTGTGTTTGCAGGATCTCCATAGGAACAATTGGGACGTCAGTATTGGTATGTAGATGAGTGGAACTTGCGTACCAGGAACGACGGTTGGCACAGTTGCGACACATGGAAAAGTGGATGCACTTGTGCGTGGCCGGCAACTAGAGTTCATACGACACGTCGTTGACATGCCATATGATATGGTCGGGGCCATAGTAGCGGAAAGCAAGCTTCTGGTAGGCACAGGTTGCAACTGAAGTTTGCAAATATAACTGTAGCTTCAAAAAGACCATATCGTCAACGTGAAATGTGCGGAAGGTGCATTTCCTACCAGCTTGCGTCTTCATGCATTGTCTGGTGCGGTTCAGGTGAGGCTGAATTTGTTGCTACATCACTGAACGTTCCTCAAGCTAGGTCTGGTGGGACAGTACTATGATCATGTTGGTAGTTGTGATCCCCCACTGTTGCGGCTATCGATTGAACATAGCCTTGAAAGGAGACATCCCGATGGTAGAATGAGGGGCAGAGTTATACCAGACCTGGGCGAGTGGCAGCCAATGACTCCAGCGTTTAGGGCAAGACTTGGTAAAGAGGTGCAGAAAGGTGTCGAGACATTGGTTCACTCGTTCTGACTGGCCATCTGTTTGATGGTGGTGCGCCGGGCTCATGCGCATGTTTGTGCCAACGTATTTGAACAAGTCTAGCCTGCATCCATATCCGGCCAGCTAGCAAGCTGTTGTCTAGCCACAACATATTTGCCTGATAAGTATCTACAACCATCTGGAGGCACCTTCACATGGGTACGATGACGAATTCTGCGGGCCTCTTTCTCAAGAACCCAACCAAGACGACCGCGGTCTAGCTGGTATGGCAGAGAAACCCAGTTGCAACGGGCGTCGTCTGGCGTTCAATTCTCAGGAGACGCCTCCAGCTGCCGACTTCACCGAGCCTCAGATAGCCGAGGTGCCAAATATTATCATCCCCAACACACTCAAGAAGGCGATCTGTGAGCAGAACTCGGTCCCATTACAACAGAAGAAGAAGGGACGGAAAAGAAAGAGTAACAAGGGTGCGAGCCAGCCGGCACCGAGTACGATCCGTGCTCAGGACGGGCCACCTTCACCTAAGGTTATCTCGAGGAGGGTGCATGTGGCGGTAGGGCGATGCTACCGACAAATATGCTCAATGCTGCAACCGGTGCTATGCGGAGTCTGCACGATAGTGTTCTTTCTTTGGAGAAGCGGCGTCTCAGAGAGAATGATGTGGCATACCCAGTTTTCGTGGCCAAGGTGCCAGAGGGCAAGGGCTTTGTGGATGGCGACATCGGGGGTACGATCGTCCTGCGGTTTGATGACATCTTTGCTATGTTGAACCTTCATCCGATGCACTACACCTTCGTTCGGCTGTTTTCGCTGAGTATGGAGATGCGGATCATTAGAGACAAGACCTCGGACATCGTGATAGTCGACCCCTTCTACATGCGTGCCAAGCTCTTGGGCAGCGCTGGGGACCGCCAAGTCGCGAGTTCACACCTCGAAGGCGTCATTCTGGCAAACCCAGATAAGGATAACTTCCTCGTGCCTTACTTTCCCGAGTAAGTCGTCCCCTCAACCGCCCCGTAACATATGATTTCTTAGATTTCGATCGTTCTTTCTTTTTCTAACATTCCGTGTTCGGTGCAGTGACACATATTGCACACTCATCCTCTTAAGCCCGAAATATTCCATGGCCACGTATTTGGACCCGAACCGTGACTCCAAGATGGATTACACAAATATCAAGAAAGTTCTTGATGATGTTCTCTCCGGCTACGCCAAATCTGGAGGCATCTTCACCAGGCCAGTTCATAGGTACGGCAGGCACGTGTTCGGCCACAATACGACGTTCTCCTGCGTCAAGCAGCCGCCTGGCGGTCAGAAGGATGCCTACTACGCCCTCCATCACATGCGGGCGATCGTACGGGGCCATCATCACCTTCTGCTACCAGATAATCTCAAAGATTGGGCCGCGAGCTTGTCGGCAATCCAGGAAGCGGACATCAGACAAGAGTTCTTTCGCATCCAGTCGGACTTGGCGGAAATCATCCATCAAGATGTCCTTCATACCTCGGGGCAGTTCTACCTCAGAAATCAACCGTCCAACAGTGAGATAGACATAACGCTACAAATGCAGGCTGACAACGCCCGCGATTTCATGACCATCACGACAGACGGCGGCTTCACCCACGCTCCGGTCCCATGAGTCGAGTCGAAAGTAGTGATGCTATGTGTAGTTATGAAACATTGATTGGCTCATGTTGTAATTAAATTTTAATGAATTGTATGTCTCTTTTGTTCGGACAGTCGTTCAACTTAGATGTAATCGATGCTATTTATTAGTAGGACCATGAATGGTGCTATTAGTGTCTTGCTTTTCTCTTCCGATCCTTTTGTTGCATACTTAGATATTGCTTATGTATTGTCTGTTGTTTGGCTTGTGCATAGAAATGTCGTCGTTTGTCGTGTACAAGGGTAAGGTTCCCAGAGTCTACGACGACTGGGAGGAGTGTCGGAGACAGGTTCACCGTTCTAGCGGTAACAGTTACAAAGGGTACACCACTAGGGCGGAGGCGGAATCTAGATACGCCCGCTATCTAGCGGGAGAGAGGAGGGAGCGTTGGAGGAACCGGATGAAGACCAGTTTCATTGCGATGATGCTCATAGTGATGACCGCAACTCTCTTCTATGTGATGGTAGTTTAGATGATCGATATCGACTTGTAATATGAAGACAAACTCGCTACTCGCGATCTCGAGACTTGTAATGTTCTATCATTGTTCGATCTTTTGAATTCGGAGACTAATATGATGAATTGTATTCGGAGACTAATCTTCTATTGTATTTGATGAATCTGCTATTGCTGTGTGTTGTTGTCTATATTCTGTCCAATAATATATTTTGTAACCTATGCAAAAATCAGAAAAGAAAAAAAAACCTAATATTCATACCAATGGCGCACCACACAAGTCACTAATGGCGCACTGTGATAATCACACTAATGGCGCATTACCTATTGGTGCACCATTAGAATGCCAAAGCACATGGGTACATATGGCCCCCTGGGAGGCATTCTAATGGCGCACTGCAGGCTATACTAATGGCGCACTACATGGTGCGCCATTAGAACACCAGATACTAATGGCGCACCAGTGGTGCGCCATTAGAATTTAACTCTAATGGCGTGATGCCAGTGGCGCACCAATAGTGCGCCATTAGAAGGCAAAATCGGTGCGCCACTAGCATGCTTTTTCCTAGTAGTGCCGGGTGCCGTGCCGTTGATGTCGTGATCCTCTAGATGCCTTGATCGAGTCGTCACTTGGTCTTAAGTAATCGCCGCCACTTGGTTCACCCACTCGGGCCCACTTGTCTTAGTGTTGGGTCGTCCCTGCCGAACGGGCCTTGGTGCAGGTGGGGTTGCCTTGTCAATGGTGGTGACATCCCCCTCTTCTTGAGTGGTGGCTTGCCCCCAAGCCGTGGTTGCCGGAAAGCGAGTGTGGAGCTCCAGCTTGTCTTCCCATGTATCAGTGACAGCATCAGAGTTGGACCATCGGAAGCGTTCTTGCTTGATCATGGAGCCGTGCCATTTGCGCCAGTGTGTTTGCAGGATCTCTATAGGAACAATTGGGACGTCAGTATTGGTATGTAGATGAGTGGAACTTGCGTACAAGGAAGGATGGTTGGCACAGTTGTGACACATGGAAAAGTGGATGCACTTGTGCGTGGCCAGCAACTAGAGTTCATACGACACGTCATTGACATGCCAGATGACATGGTCGGGGCCATAGTAGCGGAAAGCAAGCTTGTGGTAGGCACAGGTTGCAACTGAAGTTTGCAAATACAATTGTAGCTTCAAAAAGACCATATCGTCAACGTGAAATGTGCGGAAGGTGCATTTCCTATCAGCTTGCATCTTCATGCATTGTCTGGCGCGGTTCAGGTGAGGCTGAATTTGTTGCTACATCATTGAACGTTCCTCAAGCCAGGTCTGGAGGGGCAGTACTATGATCATGTTGGTAGCTGTGATCCCCCACTATTGCGGCTGTCGATTGAACATAGCCTTGAAAGGAGACGGCCCGATGGTAGAATGAGGGGCAGAGTTATACCAGACCGGGGCGAGTGGCAGCCAATGACTCCAGCGTTTAGGGCAAGACTTGGTAAAGAGGTGCAGAAAGGTCTCGAGACATTGGTTCACTCGTTCTGACTTGCCATCTGTTTGAGGGTGGTGCGCCGGGCTCATGCGCATGTTTGTGCCGACGTATTTGAACAACTCTTGCCTGCATCCATATCCGGCCAGCTAGCTAGCTGTTGTCTAGCCACAACATCTTTGCCTGATAAGTATCTACAACCATTGACATCACAAGAAACTCATCACCAGCTTGAGTTGTAAGTACCATATATCCCAAGATTTCATTCTTTCAAGAAAGAAATGAAGAAGGTCAGATCGAGAGAAAGGTTGTGCTCTTACCACAAGAGGGCAGGCAGATCAAACATAGCCATGGTGACCATGAATTGTGTCGAGAAAAAAAACAGACGAGAGATTGTGTCGTCGTAAACAACGTGCACGCGTATCGTTCCTTTTTTCTTTGTTAAGAACCGGTGAGAGAGAGTATGTTAGGCACGCAGGCATGCATGCTCCGTACTAGTTGGCGCATGCACGTAGTTGGCGAACGCATCGATTCAGACGAGAGGAAAAAAACAGCGATCGACTTGTCAAGCAAACTTATTGAATACAGATCCCTCCTAGATGCAGCTGGGACATAGATGTACAAGAGTACAAGACAGCTAGCTAGCAGACCTCAAAACTAGCTAGGTCCTACAGTTACAACTGAAACACACGTACATGCATCTACAAGAGTACAAGACAGACACCGTACAACTCAACAGCAACTCCCAAAGCTAACCTCCCTCAGGGAAGTAAAGTTGCCATTGAAGGAGAGCTAACAACTGGAAGCCGCCACTTTTCTCAAGTGCTCACCTCTGGGCATAGGAGTGTACAAGCCAGCGATTGGGATCAGCTTGCCGTAGCCATGATCATCGCACACCCTGGTCGCCTTCCCTGATTGTACTTGGACTGCGAAGAGGCCAGCAGCCGTGGTCACGAAAATGGTGTTTGCTTCCTCAGCGAAGCCCAACACATGCACTGGACATTGTGCACCCACGGGAGCACCATATAGGGACGGCAAACTTTCCAGGTAGATGATTCGGCCAGGCACCCATCGGGCATCCATCACCTCCCATGACCACAATTGCAGATGCGGATCCAGTTTTTCGACGAGTCCTAGTCCACCGCCCTCCGCCAGCATGAGGTTGCAAGTGGGTTCACCCTTAGAGTTGCAAGAGTCTGGTGTGTCGAACCAAGTCAGTCCATGCCTTGCCAGGTCATACTCCAGGATAAACCCACCACATGTCATGAAGTACAAGAAAGACCTCCCAACAAGCACGCTAGAATAATATGTGAAGTCCACAATGAATTCTTTGTGCATTAAGGTCGGCTCGCCCCAGGCGCCAGTCTCAGATGAGTAGATACATGCCGACGTCTCAGCGTCTTCATCAAAGACGGAGAAGACAAAGACCACGCAGAACGGACCGCCGTGGCAGTCGTGGTGGTTGCACCCGTCCGCTGCGCGGAACACGGCTGCGGTGGTGTTGCCGAACTGGAACGCCACGGGGATAGGTACGCGCTGCTGGGCACCCGTGATTGGCTCCCACACCAGGAATTCCTCAGTACGGTCCTCAGAGAGGAAGAGGGCGCGGCCATGGCGGCAGTCGACGGCCTGCCAGAGCAAGCGGTCAGGGGCGGCGATGCGGTGGCCGGGATGAAGGTAGGGATGGCCTCATCGTGCCAGTCATGGAGAACCCCGAGCGCGGTGGGTGACGGATGGAGATTGTGGAAGCTACGCCGGAACCAGCGTTGGGAGACGGCCTCGCTCCAGGACTTACAGACGAGGGAGGCACGGAGGAGGCTGGCGGGGTCATCGGGCGGGATGCGGAGCAGGATCTCTCCTACGAGCTCGTCCGGGAGGGCTGGCGGCGGTCCTTTTTTTCTCAAATGATACTCCGGCAGCGGTCCTGGTGCCATGGTGGCCGCTAGCTAGGTTTTTCTCTGTTGACCTTGGCGGCTGCTGTTGGCCCAATCTCACGCGTACGGCAATGAGACGTCCTCGCTTTGGCAGCTGCTGTTGCTTTTCACGATGTGTCATGTCATGTATATATAATAGCTGAGGCAAGCAAGCTAACCGACCACCACTTGGAATCCTAGTCTAGCTAGGTGAAGGTGATGGCTCTGAAACCAGCAGGGACGGACGAGTGGACAATTGTGAAACAAAGATCTCGATCGATATAAGGCTAGCTGTACGTTGTACGTGTATACGTACGTACGTACGTATGTGGCGCCGATCGAGCGCGCGTGAGTCAAACTTGCGATGTCATGGAATTCGTTTCGGTGTTTTGACCTAAATTAAGGCTTTGTATTGCAAGCCGAGTTGATCGGGGATGTCGGTGCCTCGCTCCATCGAAAACAGTTACGTACGTAGAAATGGTCGCGTGTATATATACTCAACCAATTCACAGTTATCATCTTCTCCTGCATCAAGGAAGGAAAATGGAGGACATCCAGCCACCCCTCGTGGGCGACGGGCGAACCCTCGGTCCCCCTCCAGCCACCCCTACCCGTCGCTCTCTCTAACTGCCGCCACCGCCGGCATCGTCAGCCGGGCCCTGCCCCGCGCGGCGCTGGAGGCGGCGGACATGTCCTTCCCCGTGCGCATGTAGGGGGCGTGGGGCCCTCTGATGGCGGCGGTGTGGCTCGGGTGGGCATCCCGCGGGCCTCGGGTGCCCTCGATGCAGCGGGGCAGCGTGGTGCTGCAGCTGGCTAGGGGCGCCCGCTCGACCCAGATTTTGGCCCTATTGGGCCCATCTGGGTTGGGGCGGGCCGGTAGTCCGGCGCGTGGCGGCGCGGCTCCCTGGTGGTGGTGGCGAGGCGTTGGTGGTCTATGGGTGGTGGTGGCTTCGTCGGCCGGCGTGATGCAGCGTGGCGGCAGGGCCTGTCTGGACCCATTTGGGTCCGGCCGGTCCAGTAGGTAGGCCCTTGTCGTCACGTCTGGTCGGCTCCGCGGCGGCAGTGGAGGTTGTCCCCTTCGGTCGGCTGAGTTGTGGATGCCCCCGAGCCCGTTGGCTCCTCTTCCCTCCTCTAGGTGCCTCGTGTCGGTGGCCTCAGTGAGACGGCGAAGTTGGTTCGGTGACCGTGGGGGCACAGGCTGGTGGGCAGCAGGTTGGGTGGTGCACTACGGATCGTCCGGGATGGTGTTTGTTGTTTTGGGTCGGGAGAAATCCTTGGTGGCTTATCCGGCATCGACGCGGTGATGCCTGCGGGTACCACCGGACCTTCCTTGATGGCGTCGAGTATACCCCTTCCCCACTGTCCTTTGCGTAGGGGGGGAAACCCTAGGACTTGTCTGGGCAACAGCAACATCGCCGTCGCATTTCTTTTTGAAGGTGCTTCTCGGTACGTGACGCTTTGAAGTGCTAGGTCCACGGTGGCACTTCTCCAGATGGTGCAGCAGTTGCTGGTCATCTTCATTTTATTGATCTACCGATGTCGGCTTTTGTTTCTCGTTTTTCCTATTGTTTCTTTTAGGCTTGATTGTGCCGCGGCCCCAGCAAGATGGATGTATCGGATAGTTGTTTTATAGTATATAAAATGGGGAAGCCCTTTATCGTCAGGAAGGAATATGGATGTCTCATGTGCTACACTGTAACAAATATTATTATTACTAGTCGCCAACCCGTGCGAGTAAGCTAGTACTTTAACTTGGCCTACATTATAAAATATGGATGAATTTTTTTGGCTAATTTTATTTACCATGAGCAAGAAATTGAAATGTCCAACATTTTTTGGTGGAAAAGCTACATCTTATCTTACCATTGGGTTTAATATCCATATCTTTTTGTACTAAAAAGGAAAATTGTATATTAAATAATAGAATATGACATGAAGCATATACTAATCTTTTCTCCATTTAGATAAGAAATCAAACTACTTTTGACTTCTGATGATGGTATGTAATGCCTTCACAATATTGATTTTTTTTCTTATTGCCTGTTCACCTCTCACCTATTCTGCACGTCTCTAGACAAATTTAGCAATTTACTATTAGATAGACAATGAGAGAGCCTCACAGAATCAATCATAAGAAAAATAATTTGACTTTTTATATTTTTCAAAAGATAATATATATATATATCAATGCAGACATCAGATGCCAATTTTTATTATTATCTACCTTTCTTGTTCCTTCTTTTGATAAGAGAGAATACAAAAGCTTAATCTTGAACGTATATAGTGCAAATTATAAAATCTATAGAGGAAATAGTCTTGTCATCGAGCTTCTGTACATGCTTTGATGGTTGCACTTTTGTGCACCCCTTTGGTTCTGTATTGCTCTGAACATGCTCACTTCGATTATATTAGCCACTTCCTAAAATTAAAATTCTCAAAAAAATTAACATATGGACAAAAGTAAAATATGGTTTCCTCTTTCTTGAATTCAGGTCAATTTTGGTAAATGTGGAATATACTGAAACCAAATAGAAATAATTTGGTATGTACCGTGTCCAAACTGAATTTTGAATCAATATGATATTTACTGAAATACTAATACACTATTATTAAAAAAATCTGCCCAAAACCATGCACATGCCTCGTACATATTATCTGCCACCATATGTATGTAGTTACTACCGATTAAAATGCATATTACTATAAAAAATTAAAATTCTAATACCAAGATAGACTGGTACATATGTACATGAACTAAAAAAGGAATCTAACTCGGATTTTTGCACTGTATTTAACTTGGGCGAATCTCAATAAAAAAACTTGGGCTCCATTACATCCAGGAATTCATATTTGGATAGACATACTCCAACTCACTAAACCTAATCACATCCAGAACAAAATTGAATGGAGAAGAGGGAAAAAAATATGCAACTATGTTTTTTTATTGAGATGAATTATCATCCAGTACATGTTCAAACTTTTTATGTCATGTTAGATTTACCCTTAAACTTGGTAGACCTGAATCCTATTGCATCCAATTGGGGGTAAGGCGGGTGTATTGGCATTGACTACAATGTTTTTTTTCTTACTTATGCATATGTTTGGGTTAATGGACAAATATTCTGATTATGTTGTTAAATCCTGAACCAAACATTCACCCGCAAAACCAAACAAAAAAAATCTTGAACCAAACATGTTTACAATAGTTGTCACCACTCTCAACTGGAGCATGCATTCATCATAAGTTTAACCTTAAAATATTTACAAAGTTACAATGCATGGACTGAGGTGAAGGCCAATCCTTACTGAGAAGCAATTCAAATTCCGCAGTACAAAAATCCAATAGAAAAAAGATCAAGAGAACATTGCCAAGTCTAACATGAGCCTCCCATCCATTAGGCAACATATTGGCGACCTGCTGACGTGGTGACATGCATAGCTCATAGGCCCTATTTAGCACGGCATGGTTGCCATAGTTCTGCTCCAACTCGGTCTTCAACTGTCAAAAAAGTTAATTAGAATCCTTTCATGGATAAGGTCCTTAGCTATAAACTTTAGAACTCCATCCATGTGAACAATGTCGATAACATTAGAACATTTTCTGTCAGCAGGCAAAGTCTATTGCCTGAAACATGAGTAGTTACAGCCAATAACCTGATG